>NC_000069.6:43855617-44169188 GCF_000001635.26 Mus musculus | reverse complement strand
GCAAAATCAACCAGGTGGAAACAAGAACTATTCAAAGAATCAACCAAAGGAGGGGCTGGTTCTTTGAGAAAATCAACAAGATATATAAATCCTTAACCAGACTTCTTAGAGGGCACAGGGACAGCATCCTAATTAACAAAATCAGAAATGAAATGGGAGACATAGCAACAGATCCTGAAGAAATTCAAAACACCATCAGATCCTTCTACAAAAGGCTATACTCCACAAAACTGGAGAACCTGAATGAAATGGACAAGTTTCTAGACAGAAACCAGGTAGCAAAGTTAAATCAGGATCAGATTAGTGATCTAAATAATCCTATATCCCCCAAAGAAGTAGAAGCAGTCATTAATTGTCTCCCAACCAAAAAAAAAGCCCATGAGCAGATGGGTTTAGTGAAGCGTTCTATCAGATCTTCAAAGAAGATCTAATCCCAGTTCTTCACAAACTATTCCACAAAATAGAAGCAGAAAGTACTCTACCCAATTCGTTCTATGAAGCCACAATTACTCTGATACCTAAACCACAGAAAGACCCCAAAAATATAGAACTTCAGAGCAATTTCCCTTATGAATATCAATACAAAAATAAACAATAAAATCCTTGCTAACTGAATCCAAGAATACATCAAGACAATCATCCATCATGACCAAGGAGGCTCATTTCAGGGATGCAGGGTTGGTTTAATATACAGAAATCCATCAACGTAATCCACTGTATTAAAAAAAAAAACTCAAAGACAAAAACCACATAATCATCTTGTTAGATACAGAGAAATCATTTGACAAAATCCAATGCCCATTCATGATAAAAGCCTTGGAAAGATCAGGAATTCAAGGCCCATACCTAAACATGATAAAAAAAAAAATCTACAGCAAACCAGTGGACAACATCAAAGTAAATGATGAGAAGCAGGAAGCAATCCCACTAAATTCAGGGAATACATACGGCCACTCACTTTTTCCCTACCTATTCAACATTGCACTTGAAGTCCTAGCTAGAGCAATTCGACAACAAAAGGAGATCAAAGGGATACAAATTGGAAAGGAAGAAGTCAAAATATCACTTCTTGCAGATGATATGATAATATACATAAAGGATCTTAAAAATTCCACCAGAGAACGCCTAAGCCTGATAAAGAAATTCTGAAGTAGCTAGATATAAAATTAACTCAAACAAGCCAATGTCCTTTCTCTACTCAAAGGAAAAACAGGCTGAGAAAGAAATTAGGGAAACAACACCATTCACAATAGTCACAAATAATATAAAATACCTTGGCATGACTCTAACTAAGGATGAAAGATCTGTAAGCCAAAAACTTCAAATCTCTGAAGAAAAAAATTAAAGATCTCAGAAGATGGTAAGATCTCCCATGCTCATGGATTGGCAAGATCAATATATTAAAAATGGTTATCTTACTGAAAGCAATCTACAGATTCAATGCAATCCCCATCAAAATTCCAACTCAATTCTTCAACAAATTTGCAAATTCATCTGAAATAACAAAAAACCTAGGATAGCAAAAACTCTTCTCAATGATAAAAGTACCTCTGGTGGAATCACCATGCCTGACCTAAAGCTGTACTACAGAACAATTGTGAAAAAACAAAACAAAACGAAACGAAACGAAAAGAAACAAAACAGGACAGGACAGAACAGAACAAAACACAACAAAACAAAAAACAAAAAATAAAAAACAAACAAAAAACAAAACTGCATTGTACTGGTATACTGACAGACAAGTAGACCAATGGAATAGAATTGAAGACCCAGAAATTAACCCACACACCTATGGTCACTAGATCTTTGACAAGGGAGCTAAAACAATCCAGTGGAAAAAAGACAGCATTTTCAACAAATGGTGCTGATACAACTGGTGGTTATCATGTAGAAGAATTCGAATTGATCAATTCCTACCTCCTTGTAATAAGGTGAAATATAAGTGGATCAGGCAACTCCACATTAAACCAGAGACAGTGAATCTTATAGACTAGAAAGTGGGGCAAAACCTCGGAGATATGGGCAGTGGGAAAAAATTCCTGAATACAACAGCAAAGGCTTGTGCTGTAAGATCGAGAATCAATAAATGGGACCTCATAAAATTGCAAAGCTTCTGCAAGGCAAAAGATACTATCAATGAGACAAAAAGGCCACCAACAGATTAGGAAAGGATCTTTACCTATCCTAAATCAGATAGGGGAGTAATATACAATATATATAAAGAACCCAAGAAGATGGACTCCAGAAAGTCAAATAAGCCCATTAAAAATGAGGCTCAGAGCTAAAAAAAATAATTCTCACCTAAAGAATTCCGAATGAGAAGCAACTGAAACAATGTTCAGTATCCCTCATCATCAGGGAAATGCAAATCAAAACAACACGGAGATTCCACCCCACACCAGTCAGAATGGCTAACATCAAAAATTCAGGTGACAACAGATGCTGACGAGGATGTGTTGAAAGAGGAACACTCCTACATTGTTGGTTGGATTGCAAGCTTGTATAACCACTCTAGAAGTCAGTCTGGTGGTTCCTCAAAAAATTGGGCATAGTACTACTGGAGGATCCTGAAATACCTCTCCTGGGCATATATCCAGAAGATGTTCCAACTAGTCATAAAGACACATGCTCCACGATGTTCATAGTAGCCTTATTTATAATAGCCAGAAGCTGGAAAGAACCCAGATCCCTTCAACAGAGGAATGGATACAGAAAATGTGGTACATTTACACAATGGAGTACTACTCAGCTATTAAAAAGAATGAATTTATGAAATCCTAGGCAAATGGATAGACCTGGAGGGCATCATACTGAATGAGGTAAGTCAATCACAAAAGAACTCACATGATATGTACTCACTGATAAGTGGATATTAGCCCAGAAACTTAGAATACCGAAGATACAAGATACAATTTACAAAACAAATATAACTCAAGAAGAACAAGGACCAACGTGTGGACACTTTGCCCCTTCTTAGAATTGGGAACAAAACACACATGGAAGGAATTACAGAGACAAAGTTTGGAGCTGAGATGAAAGGATTGACCATTTAGTGTCTGTCATGCCCTGGATCCATCCCATAATCAGTCTCAAATTGCTGACACCATTGCATACACTAGCAAGATATTGCTGAAAGGACCAAGATATAGCTGTCTTTTGTGAGGCTATGCTGGGGTCTAGCAAACACAGAAGTGGATGTTCACAGTCAGCTATTGGATGGATCACAGGGCCCCCAATGTAGGACCTGGAGCTAAACAGGTCTGAATCCCTATAGGTGGAACAACAATATGAACTAACCAGTACCTCCTGGAGCTCGTGTCTCTAGCTGCATATGTATCAGAAATAGCCTAGTTGGCCATCATTGGGAAGAGAGGCCCCTTGGTCTTGAAAACTTTAAATGCCTCAGTACAGGGGATTGTCATGGCCAAAAAGTAGGATTGGGTGGGTAGGGGAGTGGGGGTGTATGGGGGACTTTTGGGATAGCGGTGGAAATGTAAATGAAGAAAATACCTAATAAATTAAAAAAAAAAGAAAGAACTCAGTTGAAGAGTCATGTTCCAAAGATTAAGATAGCACACATTTTGATTCTAAAGAATCCTAATATACACATTTGCATCCCCTGCAAATATATTCCTCCTCAAGTTAAATTATTGTGGGCAATATTGATTCCAATCACTGGGAAAAATTGATACACATAACTAATAAAGTAATCTCACTGAAAGATAAAAAGGATCAGTCTGGTGGTTCCTCAGAAAATTGGACATAGTACTACAGGAGGATCCAGCAACACCTCTCCTGGGCATATATCCAGAAGATGTCCCAACCGGTAAGAAGGACACATGCTCCACTATGTTCATAGCAGCCTTATTTAAAATAGCCAGAAGCTGGAAAGAACCCAGATGCCCCTCAACAGAGGAATGGATACAGAAAATGTGGTACATTTACACAATGGAGTACTATTCAGCTATTAAAAAGAATGCATTTATGAAATTCCTAGGCAAATGGATGGACCTGGAGGGCATTATCCTGAGTGAGGTAACCCAATCACAAAGGAACTCACACAATATGTACTCACTGATAAGTGGATATTAGCCCAGAAAGTTAGGATACCCAAGATAAAAGATACAATTTGCAAAACGCATGAAACTCAAGAAGAATGAAGACCAAAGTGTGGATACTTTGCCCCTTCTTAGAATTGGAAGCAAAACACACATGGAAGGAGTTACAGAGACAAAATTTGGAGCTGTGACGAAAGGATGGACCATCTAGTGATTGCCATATCCAGGGATCCATCC
Organism: Mus musculus; assembly: GCF_000001635.26. Lineage (NCBI taxonomy): Eukaryota > Metazoa > Chordata > Mammalia > Rodentia > Muridae > Mus > Mus musculus. The sequence continues at coordinate 44,164,893 of NC_000069.6, read as the reverse complement.
CATAATCAGCTTTCAAACGCTGACACCATTGCATACACTAGCAAGATTTTGCTGAAAGAACCCAGATATAGCTGTCTATTGTGAGACTATGCTGGGGCCTAGCAAACACAGAAGTGGATGCTCACAGTCAGCTATTGAATGGATTACAGGGCCCCCAATGGAGGAGCTAGAGAAAGCACCTAAGGAACTAAAGGGTACTGCAACCCTATAGGTGGAACAATATGAACTAACCAGTACCCCAGAGCTCTTGTCTCTAGCTGCGTATGTATCAAAAGATGGCCTAGTCGGCCATCACTGGAAAGAGAGGCCCATTGGACTTGCAAACTTTATATGCCCCAGTACAGGGGAATGCCAGGGCCAAAAAGGGGGAGTGGGTGGGTAGGGGATTAGGGGGAGTGGGTATGGGGGACTTTTGAGATAGCATTGGAAATGTAAATGAGGAAAATACCTAATTAAAAAAAGGAAACAAGAGAAAGATAAAAAGGCAAAAAAGCAAACTAACAAACAATAATATCAAAGATATATCTGACACAAATTGAAACATTTTGACTGTGGATAAGCTATTTTAGTGTGTATTACTTCAATTTCCATAGCAAAGTGGTACATAAAATGGTATCATTTTCAAAGAATAGTTGATCATTCTAGCTAAATTAGTGAGGGGATAGTAAATTGAATCTAGTTTAACCTGCCTCCAAATGGTTATCTCAACCATTACTTGAGTGACTTCCAGTATTAAATTACCATCTACCAAACTATAATGCCTGAGGCTTCATGTAGTTTAATATCTTCACTTTGAGTGTGCTTAACTGAAAAAAATCAAGGTAGAGTTATCGCTTTTAAGTTTTATACATTTAATAATGAAGGAAACCATATAAAAGCCCAAGTGTTTATGACATAGTTTGTTATTCCTTAAGAGAAATTGCTTTCATGACAAAAGACTGAACAAGATGAAGGAGAATATAAAAATGAAAGTATTAAATAAATCTTTTTTGCCAAAGTCACCACATATTTGCAACAGGGTTCTTAAAGGATGCTAGGTAGAAAAGACTTGAATGCTATTCCTGAGGCTAGTTTTCACAGTACAAGAAGGTGCTATTTCAGGTTACAAGGTGAAAAGCAACTCATAGTCCTATCAAATTTGGAAACCAATAGACCAGAGCAGTGGCCAGGATTTCAAGATATCTCTAAGGGTGAGATAAGTGGTAAGCATGCCTTTGTGGAAACCAACAGCTTTGCAACTAGACATTTTCAAATCAACTATATGGACATTTTAACTGGCCCTGGAAACATAGGCAAATATACAGTGATACTGAGGTCATGGGTTTTAGAGTAGAACTTTATACTAACACTTAGCTAAACTCTCATAAATTCTAATGCCTTTAAAACACTTATGATCACAGACCGGAGTATGTTCCAACGCTAATCAAAGAAGATTCTCTGCAACACATAGAGATCATTAAAAAGAACTGCAACTGGTAACATTGCAAATACCAACACATTACTAGGTGCATAGCCATAGTGGATTCATCCAGCTAATATTTCAATTTTAGTATTGTTACCTACAAGATTATATTTGCAATCATTTCAGGTCAACTCGAGTACTTAAGTTAGAAGTGAGGTTAAAATTTTTAAGTCATTAGAAAGTGTAAATGCTGCTATTACTTCCATAATATCCATTAGACAAAAGAACAAGGTTTTTGGTGGGGCAGAATTTACATAGGAAGGAAATAACATATAAATGATTATCAAATACTTCTACATTTGGACCTACAAATGAAGAGTGACAAATGTTCTTAAGCATTACATACATTCATGGCATGTAAGAGTAATGTTATCTAAGAATGAATCTATTACTTTTTTTCCTCATAGCCATACTGTTTTTGCATGGAGACATAACTGCCTACATTCCTTTTCTGAATTCAAGAATGCTATCTTTCTTTTCACTATGAATGTTACAGATATATTTATCAGCTCAAATAGGCAGGTAGACAAATAAATAGCTAGCTAATAAATGGACAACATTACACAGATGGATAAAGTAGATAATATAAAAGATGATAAAATTGATATGTACATTTATGCATTTACTTATCTGTAACACATATTCAGACATGGATCTTAGCATTCATCACATCAACCTGGTATTTTATTTTACTAGAGAATTAACAGGCAAATTAGTATTATAAGTAAAAGAAACAAAACAAGAAATCAAATTTTCTGGATAAAGATTTTTACAAGAAAATGTATAGATGTGAAAACTAAGGTTGACTGGTCTCTCCTTACCTATATGGTTGTGATAAAAGTGACTAGTTCTTTTTGGACAGTTATATAATGTGAAAGTTTAAAGAACAGAAGGTGTATCTAGCAGTGTTGAGGTATTCTCATAATGACTTCTCAGTCGTTTTGTTTGTTTGTTTGTTTGCTTGCTTGTTTTTGTTTTTGTGGGTTTTTTGGGGGGGAAGAAAGTCATTATTTTTAGTGTAGATTATCAGGTTTAAATGCTTGTAGAAACTGACTTATTATATGTGCTATTATGATGTCTGATTTTGTGTTAGCCATGCAATTTGATATGAATTTTAATGGCTTGCAGATAGTCTGTCTTTGGAGAATTTAGTGTTATAGTGAAAATTCTCTGCATGACTCCTAGTAGAAATTCTTATCAATGACATTTTGCTTTAAGACTGAATTTATTAGCACAATATTGTACTCATAGACATGATAATAAATATTTAATTTACCTTTAGACTTCTTAAAGCTGTCAAATTAGAAATGAATATATTTCTGCTAATACCAGTGTAATTGGGAAAAATATTTTTTAAAGAGATGTATCAACTTTTCATTTGGTTACTGTAAATAAAGTATCAGGGATTCTTTCATTATGACGATTCATTTAAAAGCAGATTTTTTTTCTTTTTTATGGTTAAACATTCATTATTTTGCTTTATGTGAATGTGTTTGAGTGATATATATATATATATATGTATATATATATATATATATATATATATATATATATATGAATGTATGCATGTGAGTGTGTGTGTGTGTGTGTGTGTGTGTGTGTGTGAGAGAGAGAGAGAGAGAGAGAGAGTTTGAGTATTTGTGGAAGATAGAAAAAAATCAAGGACTGCAGCTTCTTTTCATTTACTATTGTAGTCACATTTCAGGTCAATAGTTATGACATAAAGTACCTTTACCTATGGAGCCATCTCACTGATCCCAAAATATGCTTCAATTCACTCATACTCTACCTGGAATATTAATATTAAGAAATTATTTAGCAATATGATCATTTGTGTGATGTGTATATAAATCGAAATAAGTATTTCTTTAACTCGTATATTTAATTTTAATTTTAGTATTAGCAATATAATAGGTCTTGGATGTGATTGATTGCTGCTTGTTTGTCTTTCTTAGAGTGGTCTCAATCTCTGTATGCAGATCCTCATGGCTGTATCCAAACAACCTGGAGTCTCCAATACAATCCAGGTTTCACATTCAAAGCTTCATAAATCCTCCTCTAAAAGTTCCCATATCAGAACTACTGTGCTACACACACAAGGTCTCAGGGGCTTCCCATAACTGCAACACTTTTTTCCATGTATTCTTCTTGTCTCTAAAGCAAGAGCCATGTGTGTAGCTGATACTACCATTTTGAGTGTCTGCTGGAGATAGAACCTGGTCTTCCTTGAATTTTATCTTCAATATAGTATATTCAATATTCAATGTAATACTCAAAGTCCTATCCAGAGCAATTAGTCAACAAAAGGAGGTCAAAGGAATACAAATTGGAAAATAATAAGTCAAAATATCATTATTTGCAGATATGATAGATAGTATACTTAAGTTACCCCAAAAATAAACCAGAGAACTCCTAAACCTGATAAACAATTCCAGAAAAGTGGTTGGATATAAAATTAACTCAAATAAATCAGTAGCCTTCCTCTACTCAAAAGATAAACCAGCTAAGAAAGAAATTAGGGTAATGACACCCTTCACAATAGTCATAAATAATATAAAATACCTTGCTGTGACTGTAAACAAGCAAGTGAAAGATCTGTATGAAAAAAACTTCAAATATCTGAAGAAAGAAATCGCCAAAGATTTCAGAAGTTGGAAAGATCTACCATGCTCTGGATTGCCAGGATTAATATAGTAAAAATGGCTATCTTGCCAAAAGCAATCTACAATTTCAATGCAATTCCCATCAAAATTCCAACTTAATTCTTCATAGATTTAGAAAGAGCAATTTGCAAATTCATTTGGAATAACAAAAAACCCAGGATAGCAAAATTCTCAACACTAAAAATCTTCTGGGGGAATCAGCATTTTTTATCTCAATCTGTAATACAGAGCAATAGTGACAAAAACTGTATGGTATTGGTACAGAGACAAGCAGGTCGATTAATGGAATAGAACTGAAGACCCAGAAATGAATCCATTCCATATGTAGACACCAAACACAGACCATAGTGTAGATGTCAAGAAGTGCTTGCTGACAGGACCTTGATATAGCTGTCTCCTGAGAGGCTTAACCAGAACCTGACAAACACAGAGGTGGATGCTATGGGCTAAGCATTGGACTAAGCACAGGGTCCCCAGTGAAAAAGGGCTGAAGGAGGTAAAGGGGTTTGCAGTCCCATAAGAGAAACAACAATATGAACTAACCAGTACTCCCAGAGTACCAGGAACAAAACCACCAACCAAAGAGTACACATGGAGTGACCCATGGCTCCAGATGGATATATAGCAGAGGATAGTTGGTAGGTAGGTTGATAGATAGATGATAGATAGATAGATAGATAGATAGATAGATAGATAGATAGATACACTGATTGATTGATAGATGGTAGAAAGAAAGAAAGAAAGAAAGAAAGAAAGAAAGAAAGAAAGAAAGAAAGAAAGAAAGAAAGAAAGAAAGGAAGGAAGGAAGGAAGGAAGGAAGGGAGAGAGAGAGAGAGAGAGAGAGAGAGAGAGAGAGAGAGAGAGAGAGAGTGAGAGAGAGAGAGAGAAACAACAACAATATTTTAAGAAAAAATATCCTGAGACCTATTATTTCATAGGCTGTCATAAAACAGATTCTCACTGGTCTTCCTGATATTCAATAACAATAGAAATAATATCCTGAGACCTATTATTTCATAGGCTGTCATAAAACAGATTCTCACTGGTCTTCCTGATATTCAATAACAATAGAAATGTAAACTTTATGTACTTGTACATGTTCTATTTTGAATGTATAGTTTTAGGAGTCCTTTCCTTTGTTAAATGTTATCTTTCAACCCTGTGGTTTCTGGCTGAATCTTCATTACTGTAAAAAAAAAAAAAGTTAAGATACATGCATATTACAGATGCATTTAGAATGATGTTTCAAGCACATTGTTGGTTATTAGAAGAAACAGATCCCTAGAACAGTAGATGAAGATGGCATGGAATGAAAATTTTGCAGGGTTTTTTGGCCATTTTTGTTACTTTGAATCAGATTTGATACTAAATATTTTTCATAAGTGGCATGTTGATGTAAGTAATTCATAGTTTCATTTATTTGCAAGTTGTTTTGGAACCTGGATAAATACATTTATTATAAGGATGTACATATTATAGCTATTTTGCCTGAATCTTCACGAATTGATCTCAAAATGAAGAATATTTTTCTTTCAACTATATTCTTTCTATTTCTTATTTATCCTCAAATGCTTAGGATAGTTCCTATACCATAAAGTTTATAATCATGCAATAATAGTTGAGACATTTTAAATAATAATAAATTTTCAATACATAATATGTCACAAATAAAATCCATAATGATGGGTCTAGTTGGGGCTTCAGGTAGAACTATTTCAAATTTTCTGATAAACATTAGATTGATTTCCAAAGTGGTTGTACAGGCTTAGAATCCCAACAGCAATGGAGGAGTGCTTTCCTTTCTCCACACCCTTACCAGTATTGTTGTACTGTGAGTTTTTTACTTTTGTCATTCTGATTGGTGAAAGGTGGAATCTCAACATTGTTTTTATTTGTATTTCCCTGATGACTAAGGATGTTGAACATTATTTTAGAAGAAAGAAATATTTAACCTGATTCAAATATTGCACAATATGCATTTATGTGTCTTAAAACCTAAGGAGGCATTCTGTCAGCCCTCTTCACCTTCCCCAGCACACTCTGACAGGGATACAATCGTAATCTAAGTTATGCTCTAACTTGAAAGCATTCTGCCTCAGCCTGGTAGAAACTTTGATAACCAAGATGTGCCACTATACCTGTCCTATTTCTGTGATTTGATGAATCAGTTGAAAAAATAACTATAATTTAAACAAGATGTGATGTCACATGCCTGTAGTTCCAGAGGTAAGGAGACTGAAGGTGGATTTCAAATTTGAAACCAGCCTGGACTGCATGATGTATTCAAAGACAGTTAGTCTGCATAGCAAGACTTCTTTCAAAACCTTTGAAAACAAACAATTAAAACAAACTACTTAAATTTAAAACAAACGTTCTCTTTTGTTTCTGGCTAAGAATGGTAGAATGTTATACATATTTATCATAATCAATGTGTACAACATTAAGCTTGTGTCCGATTATCTTGCATAGCAGTGTATAATGAAGTAATAAATATTTCTATAAGTGCTAACTTGCCCAGTCCAGGCCATTGCACGTTATGAAGGTTTCCTTTTTTTATGAACTGGTCCTCAGTTGCCTTTATTTTTTAATGGGATATTTTCTTTTTTTACACTTCAAATGTAATTCCAGTTCCAGGATCCCCCAAAACCTCCCTATCCCACCTTCCCTCCCCCTGCTTCTATGAGGGTGTTTCCACACCCACCCACCCACCACTCCTGCCTCTGACCCAGGCATTTCCCAACACTGGGGCACAGAGCCTTTCTTTGAGTGCTCCTTGGAAATTCCTCTGTTGAGAATTCTCTGTTTAGCTTAGTATGCCATTTTTAAGTGGGTTATTTTGTTTGTTGGTAACTAACTTCCTGAGTTCTCTATATATTTTGGAAATTAGCCCTTTGTTGGATATAGGGTTGGTGAAGATCTTTCCCCAATCTGTAGGCTGCAAGTTTTTCCTATTGACAGTGTCCATTATTTTACAGAAGCCTTTCAGTTCTGTTCAGGAAATTTTCTCTTGTGCCAATGAGTTCAAGGGTATTTCCCACTTTCTTTTCAATGAGATTTAGTGAATCTGCTTTTAGTTGATGTCCTTGATCCACTCAGACTTGAGCTTTGTGCAGGGTAATACATATGGATCTATTTGCATTTTCTACATACAGACATTTTTGAAAATGCTTTCTTTTTTCCACTGTTTGTGTTTGGATTTTATTTTCATAATTACATTACAGATCATAAGAAAGGCCACAGTTTTCTATTAATTTGAGAGTGAGAGAAGCCATACTCCTGGCTGCCATAGTGAAACCCACTAAGAACGTAAACAGATTGCCATGCGTCTTTTATTTTTCCCTTTCCCCCCTTGTTTTTAATTGGGTATTTATTTGATTTACATTTCCAATGCTATCCCAAAAGTCCCCCACATGCTCCCCTACCCACTCCCCCACCCACCCACTCCCACGTCTTGGACCTGTCGTTCCCCTGTACTGAGGCATATAAAGTTTGCACGACTAATGGGCCTCTCTTTCCACTGATGGCGAACTAGGCCATTTTCTGATTCATATGCAGCTAGAGACATGAAAAGAATGAATTTATGAAATTCCTAGGCAAATGGATGGACCTGGAGGGCATCATTCTGAGTGAGGTAACCCAATCACAAAGGAACTCACACAATATGTACTCACTGATAAGTGGATATTAGCCTATAAACTTAGGATACCCAAGATATAAGATACAATTTGCTAAATGCATGAAACTCAAGAAGAACGAAGACCAAAGTGTGGGCACTTTGCCCCTTCTTAAAATTGGGAGCAAAACACCCGTGGAAGGAGTTACAGAGACAAAGTTTGGAGCTGTGATGAAAGGATGGACCATCTAGAGACTGCCATATCCAGGGATCCATCCCATAATCAGCTTCCAAATGCTGACACCATTGCATACACTAGCAAGATTTTGTTGAAAGGACCCAGATGTAGCTGTCTCTTGTGAGGCTATGCCGGGGCCTAGCAAACACAGAAGTGGATGCTCACAGTCAGCTATTGGATGGATCACAGGGCCCCCAATGGAGGAGCTAGAGAAATTACCCAAGGAGCTAAAGGGAACTGCAACCCTATAGGTGGAACAACATTATGAACTAACCAGTACCCCCCTGGAGCTCGTGTCTCTAGCTGCATATGAATCAGACAATGGCCTAACCATGCATCTTGTAAAGCCCTGGAATTCTGTCTCCCATTGTGGATATAACTTAGCTACATATGCATTTGGAGGGGAAGAGAAACCCCAAGGAGTATGAAGTTAAGAAATACAGGAAAATTTAAAGAAAATCAGACATCTGCTTAAGAGGTGAATGAGTGAATCCTCACCTGTGCCATTGCCTTTATGGATGGACAATTTATTTAAATGTTTTCAGAGTATAATATGTCTTCTGGGTCTCTTATAATGGGAAAAAAAAGTGTTTTTGCAAGGAAGTATAAGACTGAACGAAAAATTTCTTTAGGATATTAATTTTGTACTGTAGCAGGATAATCTCATGAAAATTCTTTACAACATTTGATCCTACCATAGCAATATAGATTAGAATTACAGTATTTCAGGAAAGACAAAGTGTACATTGTTTGTAAATGCTAATCCAGAAACAGAATGTGATGGAGGATGACGTGGCAAGCCTCAATATCATCAGATATTGGTGATGGATAAATTTGGGCTCATAAGAGTATTGAGATAAAAAGAAATGATTATATAAAAAAAATGGTAGGAAATATTGCCAAATTGCCAAAATAAAGAGGCCTGTGTGTATTTGTAGAGAAAAATAGCTTTTCAGCCCACACCAGTCAAACAGTAAAACAAATACACCCAAAAATATTTCATACAGTTATTATAGCATTTCAAAAGTACAAAGATTATGGATGACAAGAGTGGGAAATATGAATTGATCAAAAAAGTATATCTGTAGATTATTAAGTAACCTAACTTGTCAGTAAGATTTAGGGGACTATTTATAAAATATACCTTCAGGAATTTACCTCAGTCTGAGATTATAAAATTTCATATTTTCCAAAAGTTTGTAAAAGAGTATCCAAAAACTGGCACAGAACTCTCTGTATAGCAACAATGCAGAAGCAAATGCTGAGCTACATTTTCTTGAAAATTGAATGTTAAATCAAATAAGCATTGGCTTTTAAATTGACTTTGGGTCATACAATCAACAAAAAAATAAAATCCTTGTTAATAATATTTATAGTATCTAATATTACAGAATGAATATTATCATTCAATCATTCTAACAAATGACCTATTCTGGAAGGGTTTAAGTATTAGACTATTCTTTAGCATTTTAAGCCAAGTATTTTTGGAATAGCAGTACCGTGTTTGATATAACCAAGTATATGGGGTTGCTTTCCTATTACCTGAAGTGGAAAATAGGAAATAAGCATTATCCCTTAAAGTGAAGCATATAGCCATGAATATATGTATATAAGTATGTCAGGTAAACAGTAAAAAAAAAGAACAAATTTCTCCTAGATACACATATTAATAATTTGTGCGAAAAAATTAAAGTATTTCAGAAAAATATTCCTTAAAATGTTATTCTTCAGTCAAATTCAAACAAATGACATATACTAACTTAGAAAGAGATATTTCTAAAACATAGTAGTGAATCAGTTTTGTACAAGTAACTATTTAATTAAATATCAGACTCCCACATATTTTCATGTATTTATTGATTTCATTTTCAAAGTAATTTCAGTTAAATAAGAGTTCATCCTCATATAAATAGAATGAGAGCTAGTTATAAAATATTTTACTCAGTAAATAAAGGTAAACCAGGATTAGTTAGCTTAATTAACTTATAAATATATATTAATAGCAAAACCATGATCAGTACATGAATTAATAATCAACCATTTCCTCTAAAATGTTTTTATTTATCTACAGGAAAATAATTTCTTATATTTATAGACAATGCATTTAAATTAAGTTTCACCATAATATGCAGCTATGGCAAAGTTACAGAATCTGAGCACCATGACTGTGACACTTTATCTTAGGCTTCCAGACTCGTTCTTTTGGTGCCAAATGCTCATGTGACTGTGATACCATGCAACTCATTACCTAGAAAATGAGATTCAAATGAGCTCAAAAGTGCATGCAGAAGATAGGAAGGGTGAGTTTTCAAAGCTCATGGCTTTATGGAATAGAAGAAAGATATCTGCATTTTAATGGAAATGGAACTTCATGCTGTGTGCAGGACCAGGCTCCAGAATTTCATGGAAGTGTATACTCCAGAGCACAGATAGCCTGTCCAGCTTGATGGAGATGTTTTTGAGTGGCCCACTCCTCTTATTTGGTTTCATAAACAATTTTTTTAAAGTCAGCCTGACCTGAACAGAAAGCCCATATTTGTTCTGAAAGCTCCTTAGGTAGACACTCACATGCAAAGGCTAAGAGACAACAGAACAAAAAAACAATATGTTCAAAATTTTCCCCAAAATTTTATTGTCCTATTATTTCTAAAGTTCACAGTGTTCACTATTTATAGTTGACTATGTGCACACATTATCTTCATATTTATTGTATATTTATGCCTCTAAATGAAACATTTCATATTTTAATTGTTTTTAGATTTACTTTAAGTGTGCATATCTGTATGTGTGTACACATATGACAATACTATCCTTTTTTATCTTCGTATATTGGTCCAAGAAACAAAAAGTAGACTTGGGGGCTTGCCAGCAAATACCATTAATCCCTGAGCCATCTTTCAGGTCAGATATATCTTTAAATTTTAAAAAATGGTTCATTCTAAGTAGTACCTGTAACTAGAAGTGTGTGTCATGGTATGTATCACCAGGACAGAGAACAGCTTGAAGTGTGCCTTGTCTCCCCTTCTGCAGTACAAGTTCAAAGGATAGTACTCAAGTTCTCAGGCTTCAGGGCAACTGCACTTACCTGAAGAGCTTACTGTCTATCTCTTCTTGTTTTGGTTTCTCTTTGATAATACCTGTAATTTCATCGTCTTATATATTATACACAAACACCAAAAATGAAAGTTTCTTAAATTTATAAACACTTAATTTTAAGTTTATTTAAAAACCACTTAGCCAGATTTAGCAGACTTTTCTTAATTAACACCTTATGAATTCACTCACTCCAAAGACATACTATCCCAATATGCAAGAATAGCATTGTGAAAAGAATAATAAATAAGTAAATAAGAAATGATCAGATTAAAGCAGTGTGCCTTTATGAGAATGAGGGGAGAAATATCAGAGGCTGTGGTGAGTGTCAAGATAAATCAAAGAAAGGTGAGAAAAACAGGCACCTGGATCTTCATTTTTTTTTTTTCTGATGCAAAGAGCAGCTGAAAAACTCCTTCCTTCAAATAACAAGACTGTAATGATGGGGCCCTCTTGCTGACTAGACGAACAACATCAGAAAGGCACAATGATGAGGGTAAGGACCTTTTCTCTTGTTGTGTTCATAATTATTATGAAACTTTCACATAATTACCATTTTAACGTTTTTGTCAGATAATTCTAATATCTCTATCTTTTTGGTTTTGGGCAAATACTCAATGTCTTTGTTAATTAAAGTAGAGATGAGTTTCTGGCATTTTCTATATCAAATGATTTTCAACTGAACCATAAAGTTTTGAATATTATGTTATTAGGCTCTAGGGCTTGATTAAACTTACTATTCCAAAAAATCTTTAACCTCTATTGTTTCAGCAATAGACTTCTTATTGCTATATGGGGCTAAGAGTTCATATTCTTTCCTCAGAATTTCCTGACACCAGAAGAATTGTTATTTGTCCTGAGGAGGGGTGGAATAATTACTTTTAGGTAGGAGGATTGTCTTGCCCAGCTTTAATAGCTTTTTTCTTCATCTAACACCATTATAGTTTGTCAGAATTATACAGTGTGACATTTAATTTACTTATAGACATGTTGTTTTGAAAAAAAGTGATATTAGTCAGAATTTTAATTTCTGTGAACAAACACATGTGCTATTGTGGGAGACAAAGTTGATTTTTGATTATAGTTTCAGATGTTCAGTCTCTCTTGATGTTGAAAATAAATGAATCACAGATATCCAGCTCATGAAATTCTGGAATCTGTGAAAGAGAATAGAATGAAGATACTCTTAAGGGTGTGACATAGCCCCAAAAGAAATGTACCCAGTGATCAAAGTCTTCAAATTAGGTTCACTTTTCAATTTTTAACTTTTCTCAGTATAACATTATCCCATAAGGGAATTGACACAAGGCTTTGTCCCGAGTCCTCGTTATTTCTGCATTTTCCCAGAGCTTTCAGCTAGAAACCACCATAAATGTGGAGAACAGTGCATATTCAAAGAAGAACATGATGCAGCATTTTAAAGTTATTTGTGAATTGCTTTACAAATAAATGAAAAAATACAAATACGTTGTAAGAAATTCAAAGTTATTATGTGAATTGAATCCCTGTTGTAATTTTATTTTAAGCAGTAAACAGGTATTAAAGTCTTAGAATAGGCCTATTATACCAAACCCTAAATATTTAGACATTTTTATTCTCTATTATAATCTCTTGAATATACTTCCAAAATGCCTTAGAATGACAAAATTATAGACACATAAAAATAACAATATATTAAAAGTAGTATGTCTTGATTGGGTATGCTCTCCATACATAGTAAAATGAAGATCATGCAAATCTTGTGTTCTTAATTTTTTAATAACAGAATTATATGAATAAACATCATCATCAGTCAATAGATCAGAAATACAAGCCAATTTTAGAAGTACTTCTAGTTAGTTTGAACATATTGACCAAATGATTACATTCATGATTATAAATAAAGTACTTGAAAGGATATGAAGGGTGAGGCAGTGATATCTCATAAAGTTGAAATCTGCATACTGTCTTTCACCAGAGAATCATAGCCTATGATTTTATAAAGTTTTGCACACACTGTTTTATTTTATTCATATTCTTATCCTAAATCTCATGAAATGGGCATTGGATAATATCTGCATCCCCCATGTGGAATATTGCCTATCCCTTCTCCATTGACAGTTTTGCTCACAGAAATATAATAATCGTTTCAAACATTTACTCTGGAGTATAAAATGTTTTCTATTAATTATGGTTGCAAAATCAAAATAAATAGAAAACAATTGAAAAAACGTTTTCTTTCTCTAGGTTTGGGTTTATTACATGAAAGCCATTAATATAACCACATTAGTAACTAGGAAATGAAGGAGATAGAGAAATCCTTGCTAATCTGTGCAGTGAAGACAATGAATGTCTTGGAGCTATATTGCAAACAGATAATTAGGGTAGTTGCTTATTTAGTAATATTATTTTAATGATGTTTGTCATATACATGGATCAATAATAAAATACTAAGAAATACACTATTTTAAATTTGGGGTAATATTCAAATAAGGAACATTGTTGCACAATGAGAATATAAGCATCATCAGGCCATTTTTAAACAAGCAAAGCTATGTAATTTTAGTGTGTGTGTGTGTGTGTGTGTGTGTGTGTGTTTGTGTGTGTGTGTGTGGTGTGTGTGTGTGTGTGTGTGGTGTGTGTGTGTGTGTGTGTGTGTTTGTGTGGTGTGTGTGTGTGTGGTGTGTGTGTGGTGTGTGTGTGTGTGTGTGTGGTGTGTGTGTGTGGTGTGTGTGTGTGTGTGTGTGTGTGTGTGTGTGTGTGTGTGTGGTGTGTGGTGTGTGTGTGTGGTGTGTGTGTATGTGTGTGTGTTTGGTGTGTGTGTATGCCTGTGCTTGCATATGCATGCATGTTTGTATGTGTATGTGTATGTGCATGCATATGTGTGTGTGTCAGTGGGTCTGCACATGCCTTTGTGTGTGTGCATGCATTCGTGTGTATGCATGTTTGTGTGTATTTATCAATGTCTGCATTAGTGTATGTGTTTTCATTACTGTGTGTGTGTGTGACCAGAGGTTGGCATCAGTGTCTTCTTAATAGCTCTCCACTTCTTATTTTGAGACCGTGTCTGTGTCTTTTGTCTCTTTCTGAACCTGGGACTCACTGGTTTTGCTAGGGAGGCTGACTTTCAAGTGACCTTCATGATTCACTTCTACTTTTTCAGTGTGGGAAATCTGGTCTCAGGTCCTCATGTACCATGCTCAATGCTTTATTGACTGAGCCATCTTGCCCTATCTTGAGTTACAGTTTTAGGAAATAAGTTCTGTTCATAGAGTGCCTTATTGGGCAGCACAAAATACTTGGCAAGATAAGGAGGAAAATATGTTACACCTCGGACAAAGCTACAATGCCTTTCGCCACTGTGGCTTGAATACATAAAACTTTACTTACTGATATTTTATAGATGTTCTGAAGTCACATGACCTTTGACTGACCAGCTTTATTGTTGTCCCTTTTGCTTTTTGTAATTTGTAGGGAATCTGTATTTGTGGCAAGGAGGTCTCAAAACTTAAGTACTTTTGAAAGATCGGTGAAAATGGTTAGAGTGGAGGATCCAACTACAATGTATATTTAATATAAAGGATGAGATTATTATGTTTAGTATTATTATAGATATCAGTCTGGTACAGAGGCCCCCTCCTTGACCAGAGGCCATGCCAACCTCCAGAACTCTTGGTCTGCTACCCACCCGTAAACTTCCCCCACTTTTGGGAACATGTCCATCCTATTTAAAGTCCCCCTTTCCTTCCTCATTACTGTATAGCAGCCCATGATACAGGCAAAGATATTCTGTTCATCCAGAGGCCATTCCAGCTGCTAGAACCCCAGCTAGGCCACCTGCCCCAGACCCTTTTGCTTTCTCAGTGTTCCCACCCTCCTTGGCTCCAATTTCCCACACCTCTTTATTCATTCTTCCAAGTTCCAACGTGGGTTAAAAATATGAGCAGATTGATCTCTGACCAACCAAAGACTATGTCGTCTACCAGAAATTCAGTCACAATTCAGGTGGAGAGTCCCTGATCAACCACAGACCACATAGGCCAGAAGACAAGGGAGGGACAGAAAACAAGGAAAAAACACCTGTCCAACAAAGACAAACTCAGAATTGTTACCAGGACCTAGAATCACACAAAACCCAAGTACCTAAATGCCAGTGTAAGAACACAATCAACAGCAGGCAGGGCAAAATGTCACTACTAGAGGCCAGAACTTCTACTACAGCAAGCCCTGTATAGTTTAACACAGTTAAAGCACAAGAAAAATGTCATAAAACCAACTTAAGGAAGATAATGTATGTACATAAGGAAGAAATGAATAAGTTCATTTAAAATCATTGAATAAAAAAAAACAAAAAATAACAGGAAATGAATAAATTCATTAAATAAAGCAAGGAAGAAACAAACAGGTGAAGAAAATAAATAAACCTGTCTAAAACTTTAAAGTGGAAATTAAAAAAAAATAAAGAAAATATTAAGTGAAGACATTATGGAAATAAAAAAGCTATGAAAACAAAAAGAAAACACAAAAACAAGCACACCAACATAATATAAAGGATGAAATAGAGAAGCTCAGACATTGCAGATATAGGATAGAGGAAATAGATACATTTGTCAAAAAAATGTTAAATCCAAGAAATTCCTGACACAAAAATCTGGGACATCTGGAAGACTATAAGACTAAGCTTATGAATAATAGAAACAGAAAAAGGAGAAGAATCCCCGCACAAAGGGTCAGGAAATATGTTGAACAAAATCACAGAAGAAAATTTATAAACCTGAAAAAGAAGATGCCTCATAGAAAAAAAAAATAGACATAACACCCACTAGATTGGACCAGAAAAGAAAATCCCTGTGCCATCACAGGCCATTGAAAACATTAAACATGCCAAACAAAGAAAGAATAGTAAAGGCTGCATGGGAAAAATTACCAGGTAAAAATCTATTAGAATTACACCCGAATCTCAATGGAAAGCCAAACACTCAAAATCATAAAAAGCCATGCCATAAAAGACATCATGCAAACTCTATGATATCACAAATGTTGGTCCGAATTTAGGAAAAATTTAGTCACTATGGGTGGAGAAAACAAGATACTCCAAGATAAAGTCAAATCTAAATAATACCTGTCTGCAAACCCAAATTTAAACTTCAATCTGAGGAAGTTAACTACACTCATGAAAACACAGGTAATAATCTCATAACAGTAGCACACATACACGTACACGTACACATACACGCATACATACATGTACATGCACACGTGCACGTACACATACACACACCACGACCACCACTACCATGACCACCACTACCACTACCAGTAGGAGCAGCATCAACAACAGCAAACAGGAATTAAAAATAATCATTGATTGTTTTCAATATCAATTGTCTCAATTTCTCCATAAAAAGGACAGAGATTAACAGAATTTTTTGTGAAAACAGAAGCTATCCTTCTGCTGAATATAAAAAATATGCCTCAACATCAGAAATAAATATTATCTCAGAGTAAAACATTAAAAATATTCTATGAAATTGAACCTAAGAAATGAACTAGCATAGCTATTCTATTATCTAACAAAATAGACTTGAAACCAAAACAAATCTAAAGAGATGTGGAAGGACATTTCATAATCTTCAAAGGAAAAATCAACCAAGATGATCTATCAGTTATTGACATCTGTTCTTCAAATTCAAGGCATTCACATTTGTTGTTGTTGGGTTTTTTTTTTTTTTTGGTTTCTTTCATATATATATATATATATATATATATATATATATATATATATATTATGTATTTTCCTCAATTACATTTCCAATGCTATCCCAAAAGTCCCCCATACCCTCCCCCACACACACACCCCTACCCACCCATTCCCATTTTTTGGCCCGGGTGTTTCCCTGTACTGGGGCATATAAAGTTTGCCTGTGCAATGCGCCTCTCTTTCCAGTGATGGCCAACTAGGCCATCTTTTGATACATATGCAGCTAGAGACAAGAGCTCCAGATTACTGGTTAGTTCATAATGTTGCACCTACAGGGTTGCAGATCTCTTTAGCTCCTTGGATATTTTCTCTACTTCCTCCATTGGGGGCCCTGTGATCCATCCAATAGCTGACTGTGAGCATCAACTTCTGTGTTTGCTAGGCCCCGGCATAGTCTCACAAGAGACAGCTATATCATGGTCCTTGCATCAAATGCTTGCTAGTGTATGCAATGGTGTCATCATTTGGAGGCTAATTATGGGATGGATCCCTGGATATGGCAGTCTCTAGATAGTCCATCCTTTTGTCTCAGCTCCAAACTTTGTCTCTGTAACTCCTTCCATGGGTGATTGTTTACATTCTAAGAAGGGGCAAAGTGTCCACACTTTGGTCTTCGTACTTCTTCAGTTTCATGTGTTTTGCAAATTGTACCTTACATCTTGCTATACTAAGTTTCTGGGCTAAAATCCATTTATCAGTGAGTACAAATCATTTGAGTTCTTTTGTGATTGTGTTACCTCACTCAGGATGATGCCCTCCAGGTCCAACCATTTGCCTAGGAATTTCATAAATTCATTCATTTTAATAGCTGAGTAGTACTCCATTGTGTAAATGTATCACATTTTTTGATCCATTCTTCTGTTGAGGGGCATCTGGGTTCTTCCCAGCTTCTGGCTATTATAAATAATGCTGCTATGAACATAGTGGAGCATGTGTCCTTCTTACCGGTTGGGACATCTTCTGGATATATTCCCAGGAGAGGTATTGCGGGATCCTCTGGTAGTACTATGTCCAATTTTCTGAGGAACTGCCAGACTGATTTCCAGAGTGGTTGTACAAGCTTGCAATCCCACCAACAATGGAGGAGTGTTCCTCTTTCTCCACATCCTCGCCAGCATCTGCTGTCACCAGAATTTTTGATCTTAGCCATTCTGACTGGAGTGAAGTGGAATCTCAGGGTTGTTTAGATTTGCATTCCCCTGATGATTAAGGATGTTGAACATTTTTTCAGGTGCTTCTCTGCCATTCGGTATTAATCGGGTGAGAATTCTTTGTTTAGCTCTGAGCCCCATCTTTTAAAGGGGTTATTTGATTGTCTGGAGTCCACCCTCTTGAGTTCTTTATATATATTGGATATTAGTCCCCTATCTGATTTAAGATAGGTAAAGATCCTTTCCCAATCTGTTGGTGGCCCTTTTGTCTTATTGATGGTGTCTTTTGCCTTGCAGAAGCTTTGCAGTTTCATGAGGTCCGATTTCTCAATCCTCGATCTTACAGCACAAGCCATTGCTGTTATATTCAGGAATTTTTCCCCTGTACCCATATCTTGGAGGCTTTCCCCCACTTTCTCCTCTATAAGTTTCAGTGTCTCTGGTTTTATGTGAAGTTCCTTGATCCACTTAGATTTGACCTTAGTACAAGGAGATAGGAATGGATAGATTGGCCTTCTTCTATATGATAACAACCAGTTGTGCCAGCACCATTTGTTGAAAATGCTGTCTTTCTTCCAATGGATGGTTTTAGCACCCTTGTTGAAGACTAAGTGACCATAGGTGTGTGGGTTAATTTCTGGGTCTTCAATTCTATTCCATTGGTCTACTTGTCTATCACTATACCAGTACCATGCAGTTTTTAAAACAATTGCTCTGTAGTAAAGCTTTAGGTCAGGCATGGTGATTTCACCAGAGGTACTTTTATCATTGAGAAGAGTTTATGCTATCCTAGGTTTTTTGTTATTCCAGATGAATTTGCAGATTGCTCTTTCTAATTCATTGAAGAATTGAGTTGGGATTTTGATGGGGATTGCATTGAATCTGTAGATTGCTTTTGGCAAGATAGCCATTTTTACAATGTTGATCCTGCCAATCCATGAGCATAGGAGATCTTTCCATCTTCTGAGATCTTCTTTAATTTCTTTCTTCAGAGACTTGAAGTTTTTATCATACAGATCTTTCACTTCATTAGTTAGAGTCATGCCAATATATTTTATATTACTTGTGACTATTGAGAAGGGTGTTGTTTCCCTAATTTCTTTCTCAGCCTGTTTATTCTTTGTGTAGAGAAAGGCCATTGACTTTTTTGAGTTAATTTTATATCCAGCTACTTCACTGAAGCTGTTTATCAGGTTTAGGAGTTCTCTGGTGGAATTTTTAGGGTCACTTATATATACTATCATATCATCTGAAAAAAAGTGATATTTTGACTTCATCTTTTCCAATTTGTATCCCCTTGATCTCCTTTTGTTGTCTAATTGCTCTGACTAGGACTTCAAGAACTATGTTGAATAGGTAGGGAGAAAGTGGGCAGCCTTGTCTAGTCCCTGATTTTAGTGGGATTGCTTCAACTTCTCACCATTTACTTTGATGTTGGCTATTGGTTTGCTGTAGATTATTTTTATCATGTTTAGGTATGGGCCTTGAATTCCTGATCTTTCCAAGACTTTTATCATGAATGGGTGTTGGATCTTGTCAAATGCTTTTTCCGCATCTAAAAAGGTGATCATGTGTTTTTTGTTATTGAGTTTGTTTATATAATGGATTACGTTGATGGATTTCCATATATTAAACCATCCCTGCATCCCTGGAATAAAACCTACTTGGTCAGGATGGATGATCATCTTAATGTGTTCTTGGATTCAGTTATTGAGAATTTTATTGAGTATTTTTGCATCGATATTCATAAGGGAAATTGGTCTGAAGTTCTCTATCTTTTTTGGATCTTTCTGTGGTTTAGGTATCAGAGTAATTGTGGCTTCATAGAATGAGTTGGGTAGAGTTCCCTCTACTTCTATTTTGTAGAATAGTTTTTGCAGGACTGGAATTAGATCTTCTTTGAAGTTCTAGTAGAACTCTACACTAAACCCATCTGGTCCTGGGCTGTTTTTGGCTGGGAGAATATTAGTGAATGCTTCTATTTCTTTAGGGGATAAGGGACTATTTAGATCGTTAACTTGATCCTGATTCAACTTTGGTAACTGGTATCTGTCTAGAAATTTGTCCATTTCGTCCAGGTTTTCCAGTTTTGTTGAGCATAGCCTTTTTTAGAAGGATCTGATGGTGTTTTGGATTTCTTCAGGATCTGTTGTTATGTCTCCCTTTTCATTTCTGATTTTGTTAATTAGGATAATGTCCCTGTGCCCTCTAGTGAGCCTAGCTAAGGGTTTATCTATCTTGTTGATTTTCTCAAAGAACCAACACCTTTTTTGTTTAATTCTTTGAATAGTTCTTGTTTCCACTTAGATGATTTCACCCCTGAGTTTGATTATTTCCTGCCGTCTTCTCCTCTTGGGTGAATTTGCTTCCTTTTTTTTTAGAGCTTTTAGATGTGTTGTCAAGCTGCTAGTGTGTGCTCTCTCCAGTTTCTTCTTGGAGGCACTCAGAGCTATGAGTTTCCCTCTTAGAAATGCTTTCATTGTGTCTCATAGTTTTGTGTATGTTGTGGCTTCATTTTCATTAAACTCTAAAAAGTCTTTAATTTCTTTCTTTATTCCTTCCTTGACCAAGGTATCATTGAGAAGAGTGTTGTTCAGTTTCCACGTGAATGTTGGCTTTCCCTTATTTATGTTGTTATTGAAGATCAGACTTAGTCCATGATGGTCTGATAGGATGCATGGGACAATTTCAATATTATTGTATCTGTTGAGGCCTGTTTTGTGACCAATTATATGGTCAATTTTGGAGAAGGTCCCGTGAGGTGCTAAGAAGAAGGTATATTCTTTTGTTTTAGGATAAAATGTTCTGTATATATCTGTCAGATCCATTTGTTTCATAACTTCTGTTAGTTTCACTGTGTCCCTGTTTAGTTTCTGTTTCCACAATCTGTCCATTGATGAAAGTGGTGTGTTGAAGTCTCCCACTATCATTGTGTGAGGTGCAATGTGTGCTTTGAGCTTTACTAAGGTGTCTTTAATGAATGTGGCTGCCCTTGCATTTGGAGTGTATATATTCAGATTTGAGAGTTCTTCTTGGAGGATTTTACCTTTGGTGAGTATGAAGTGTCCCTCCTTGTCTTTTTTGATAACTTTGGGTTAGAATTGATTTTATCTGATATTAGAATGGCTACTCCAGCTTCTTTCTTCAGACCATTTACTTGGAAAATTATTTTCCAGCCTTTCACTCTGAGGTAGTTTCTGTCTTTTTCCCTGAGATGGGTTTCCTGTAAGCAGCAGAATGTTGGGTCCTGTTTGTTAGCCAGTCTTTTTAGTGTATGTCTTTTTATTGGGGAATTGAGTCCATTAATATTAAGAGATACTAAGGAAAAATAATTGTTGCTTCCTTTTATTTTTGTTGTTAGAGTTGGCATTCTGTTCTTGTGGCTGTCTTCTCTTTAGTTTGTTGAGGGATTCCTTTCTTGCTTTTTCTAAGGTGTGATTTCCGTCCTTTTATTGGTTTTTTTCTGTTATACTTTGAAGGGCTGGATTCGTGGAAAGATAACGTGTGAATTTGGTTTTGTCGTGGAATACTTTGTTTTCTCCATTATGGTATCTGAGAGTTTGGCCGGGTATAGTAGCCTGGGCTGGCATTTGTGTTCTCTTAGTGTCTATATAACATCTGTCCAGGCTCTCCTGGCTTTCATAGTCTCTGGTGAAAAGCCTGGTGTAATTCTGATAGGCATTCCTTTCTATGTTACTTGACCATTCTCCCTTACTGCTTTTAATATTCTCTCTTTATTTAGTGCATTTGTTGTTCTGATTATTATTTGTCGGGAGGAATTTCTATTCTGGTCCAGTCTATTTGGAGTTCTGTAGGCTTCTTATATGTTCATGGGCATGTCATTCTTTAGGTTTGGTAAGTGTTCTTCTATAATTTTGTTAAAGATATTTGCCAGCCCTTTAAGTTGAAAATCTTCATTCTCATCAACTCCTATTATCCGTAGGTTTGGTCTTCTCATTGTGTCCTGGATTTCCTGGATGTTTTGAGTTAGGATCTTTTTGCATTTTGTATTATCTTTGATTGTTGTGTCGATGTTCTCTATGGAATCATCTGCACTTGAGGTTCTCTCTTCCATCTCTTGTATTCTGTTGCTGATGCTCGCGTCTATGGTTCCAGACTTCTTTCCTAGGGTTTCTATCTCCAGCGTTGCCTCACTTTGGGTTTTCGTTATTGTGTCTACTTCCCTTTTTAGGTCTAGTATGGTTTTGTTCATTTCCATCACCTGTTTGGTTGTGTTTTCCTTTTTTTTTCTTTAAGAGCTTGTAACTTTAGCAGTGTTCTCCTGTATTTCTTTAAGTGAGTTATTAAAGTC
This sequence comes from Mus musculus, assembly GCF_000001635.26. NCBI lineage: Eukaryota > Metazoa > Chordata > Mammalia > Rodentia > Muridae > Mus > Mus musculus. The sequence continues at coordinate 44,142,621 of NC_000069.6, read as the reverse complement.
CTTCTTGATGTCCTCTACCATCATCATGAGATATGCTTTTAAATCTGGGTCTAGCTTTTCGGTTGTGTTGGGGTGCCCAGGACTAGGTGGGGTGGGAGTGCTGTGTTCTGATGATGGTGAGTGGTCTTGATTTCTGTTAGTAGGATTCTTGCATTTGCCTTTCGCCATCTGGTATTCTCTGTAGCTAGTTGTTATAGTTGTCTCTGTTTAGAGCTTGTTCCTCAGGTGATTATGTTAGCCTCTATCAGCAGACCTGGGAGACTAGCTCTATCCTTAGTTTAAGTGGTCAGAGTACTCTCTGCAGGCAAGCTCTCCTCTTGCAGTGAAGGTGCCGAGATATCTGGTGTTTGAACCTGCCTCCTGGCAGAATTTGTGTTCCACTCACCTTAGGTTTTAAGATCCCGTGGAGGGTCCTGTGTGGGTCCTTGCGGGTGTCCAGGAGACTCCTGGGCTAGGGACCCCAGTGCTGCAGTGGGCCGGAAGGGACTTGCGCCCCAGATCAGGCCGGGTTATCTGCTTCCTTAATTAATGCAGTCTCAGGTTCCTGGTGATTGGATTGGAGCAGGAGCTGTGTTCCACTCACCAGAGTTCTTAGGATCCCGTGGAGGATCCTGTGTGGGTCCTTGCTGGTGTCCGGAGACTCCGGCATTCATATTTGTAAAGAAACATTTCTAAAGCATAAATCATACATTGACCCTTACACCTTGATTGTGGGAGAATTTAATACTACACTCTCACCAATGGACAGGTTATCCAGACAAAAGCAAACTAAATAAATACTTGAACTAAGAGATATTTTAATCCAAATAGAACATATACCTACAGAACATTTCATCAAAACTCATAAAGAATATGCACTCTTCTAAGCACCTCACATAATATTCTCCAAAATTAATCACATACTTGGTCACAAAGCAAGTCTCAACAGATATAAGAAAATTGAATTAACCCCTTGCATTTTATCAGTTCACCACAGGTTGAAGTTGGATTTTAATAATAGCAACAACAAAAAGCCTACAAACTCGTGGAAGCTGAAGAACTATCTACTGAATGACTACTTGGTCAAGACCAAAAAAAAAAAAATTAAAGGAAGTGTTAAATTATATGAAAATGAATACAAAGCATATCTAAACTTATGGTACACAATGAAAACAGAGCAAAGAGAAAATTTAATAGCACTAAATTCTTACATAAAGGTAAAATGAGCAGGGCAGGTGGTATAGGGGAATTTAGGATAGCATTCGAAATGTAAATGAAGAATATCTAATAAAAATATCTAATAAATTTAAAATATCTAATAAAAATAAAATAAAAATTCAAAAAAGGAGAAATATCATACTAAAAACTTAACAACATACCTGAAAGTTCTATAAGAAAAAGATGTAAGCACAATAAAGAGAAGTAGAAGGCAGGAAATAATCAAACTGAGAACTGAAATTAACAACAGGAATAATGTGAACAATAAAATGAATCGATAAAAACAAATAGTTCTTCGAGATACCTAAATAGACTTCATAATGAGTAAAAAACAGACAGAATATTCAAATTAACAACAATGAGAAAATCCAATGAATAATCAGGTTCAACTTTAAGAACTTGTACTCAAAAAAAAAAAAAAAAAGAAGAAGAAGGAGAAGGTGAAGGAGAAGGAGAAGGAGAAGGAGAAGGAGAAGGAGAAGGAGAAGGAGAAGAGGAGGAGGAGGAGGAGGAGGAGGAGGAGGAGGGGGAGGAGGAGGAGGGAAAATCTAAACGGAATAATTTTCCTGATAGATAACATTTACCAAACTTAAATGAAGATCAGATAAACAAATCAAATAAACCAATAAATCTTAGTCAAATAGAGGGAGTTATTAAATGACTCCCAACCAATAAAACCTAGGGACTGATCTTTTTATCATTGAATTCTAACAAATATTCAAAGAACAGTGAACACTAATATTTTTCAAATTATTCCAAAAAATAAACAAGGAACCTTTAAAAATTGTTTTTTTAAGGCCACAGTCATCCTAATAAAATAAACACACAAAAGCTTAACAATGGAAGAGAATCACAGACCAATTTTTCTTACAAACATAGATACAAAAAATACTTGCAAACCAATTTCAAGAATATATCAAAATGATTATCCACCATGACTAAGTGTTTATTCCAGAGATGCAGGGATAGTTAAATTTATGAAAATTAGGAAATGTAATCCTCCATGTAAATAAACTGATAGAAAAAGATGACATAATCATCTCATTATATGCAAAAAAAATTCCAACGCTTTTCATGATACCAGTATTGAAAAGATTAGAGATAAAAGGAACATAATTAAACATAATGAAGGCAATTTACTGGAAGCCTATAGCCAACATCACATTAATAGACAGAATTTCAAAACAGTTCTCTTAAATCGGGAACAAGACAAGGTTGTCTATTGTCATATATCTATACAATGTAGTCCTTTCAATTTTAGACCAGTAAGACAACTGAAAGAGATCAAGGGTATACACATTACAAAAAATGCAAAAATATTACTATACAAAATTGATACATTATATATGAAAGTGATGCCTAAAATTCCCCTATGGAACTCCTATATTTGATAAACACCTTCAGAGAAGTATCTAGATATAAGATTTTGTTTTTAAAATAATCATGAGCTGGGCGGTGATGACACATGCCTGTAATTCCAGCACTTGGGAGGCAGAGGCAGGTGGATTTCTGAGTTCAAGGCCAGCCTGATATACATAGCGAGTTCGAGGACAGCCAGGACTATACAGAGGAAGCCTGTCTTGAAAAAGCAAACAAACAAAACAAACAAAAACAACAACAACAACAAAAGCACTAGTCAACTTATAAACAATGCAAACAGACTTAAATTGATTAAGAGAAACAGCACCCTTCACAATAGCAAAAATTATATAAAATATCTTAGGAGAACTCTAGCCAAGCAAGGAAAAGACTTGTATGATAAAACCTGCAAATCCTTGTAGAAAGAATTTGAAGAGGATTTCAGAAGATAGAAAAATATCTCATGGTAATGTATTAATAGGTTTCACACTGTAAATTCAGCAACAACACCAAAAGAGATCCACAAACTCAACTCAATCCCCATCAAAATATCAACACAATCATTCATAGACATTACAAGAATAATACTTTACTTAAAAGGGAAAAAACAAAATACCAAGGATAGCTAAATTAATCCTGAACAGTGAAAGAGGTATCACTATCCCTGTTTTCAAGTTTTATTATAAAGCTAAAGTAATAAAAAAAAAACAACAAAAAAACAAATATGGTACTGGCATGGAAAAGGATATATTGATCAAAGGAAATAAATAAAAGACCCAGATATAACTCATACATCCAATGGACACCTAATTTTTGTTAAAGAGACCAAAAAGTTATAATGAATAGAAGAAGACATCTTCAACAAATGGTGCTGGTCTAACTAAATATCTGCATGCAGAAGAATCTATACCTATTAACCTAAACATTACTTAAGTCCAAGTGGATCAAAGACCTCAACATAAAACTGGATATACTGAACCTGAAAAGATAGAATGTGAGGAATAGCATTGAAGTGATTGGAATAGGAGACAACTTTCTGAACACAATGCAAATAGTGTAGACATTAAGATCAACAATTAATAAATGGGACATCATGAACCAGCAAAGCCTTTGTAAGGCAAAGAAAAATACCAATGGAACAAAATGGTAATGTAGAGAACAGGAAATGTTGCTGTGAAGACACACTGTGGACTTCAAATCCACATCTGATAATTTTCTAATAAACACAAATACATACTTAGCTGTTCAAAAAATTGATCCATAAAATTTGCAGGCCAATGTGTGGAACTAAAAAAAAAATCGTCCTGAGTGAGGTAAGTCAGATTCTGAAAGACAGACATGAAACATACTAATGTATGAGAAGGTATTAGCGGTTGGATAATCCACAGACTCAGAATGGCTAAGGAAATGGCAGGATTTTATGTGTGGGGTGAGGATTTCACAATGGATCTTCCTGGGAAGGGGGTAATATAAAAGATTTTGCATTTCTAAGAAATGTGTGGACACATTGCCCCTTCTTAGAAATGGGAACAAAACACCCATGGAGGGAGTTACAGAGACAAAATTTGGAGCTGTGACGAAAGGATGGACCATCTAGTGATTGCAATATGCAGGGATCCATTCCATAGTCAGCTTCCAAACGTTGACACCACTGCATACACTAGCAAGATTTTGCTGAAAGGACCCAGATATAGCTGTCTCTTGTGAGACTATGCCGGGGCCTAGCAAACACAGAAGTGGATGATCACAGTCAGCTATTGGATGGGTCACACGGCCCCCAATGGAGGAGCTAGAGAAATTACACAAGGAGCTAAAGGGAACTGCAACCCTATAGGTGAAACAACAATATGAACTAACCAGTACCCCAGAGCTCTTGTCTCTAGCTGCATATGCATCAAAAGATGGCCTAGTTGGCCATCACTGGAAAGAGAGGCCCATTGGACTTGCAAACTTTATATGCCCCAGTACAGGGGAACGCTAGGGCAAAAAGGGGGAGTGTGTTGGTAGGGGATTGGGGGGGTGAGTATGGGGGACTTTTGGGATAGCATTGAAAATGTAAACGAGGAAAATACCTAATTAAAAAAAAAGATTTTGCAGGGGGATTGAAGGTGTGTAGTAATGTCAACAGGAAGGATCAGATAAGGGGAGAAATAGATGGAGAGATCATGTGGAAAAATGACTGAAACTGTAGGGCATCTTGGAAGCAGTGTGGAGAGCCATGGCAGTACACATTCTAGTGAGGACTCCTAATGGTAAAGGATATGAAGCCTGAATAGACCATCTTTAGTAACTTGGCTCTGCTGGGACTGGAACACCAACCAGTCCACAAAACCTTTGACTTACTGTCTATGCTGCAAGATGTGTTGGGGCAATGAATACACAGAACTTGTGTGAGTGACCAACGCATGACTGGTCTAATTTGCAGTCAATGCCAAGGAGAGGCAGCGCCTGACTGGATGACTACTGATTGAATGCTGAATAGGCCAGAGACCTGGAATAGAAAAAAAAAAAAAAAAACAAAATGAAACAAAACAAAAAACAATAAAGTAATTTGTAATGATATTCTGCTATACTCATAGATCAATGTTTAGCCAAATCTTCATCAGAGAGGCTTCCTCTCACAGCTGTGGAAGTGCATCCAGAGACCCATATCCCTCTGTAACCCATCACTAGATAGAAAGAAACCTCAAATTGGATATCTGCATTGAGACCCTCATCTTGGTCATTGGGAAAACCCAAACAAAGGAAGAAGAGAATTGAAGGAGCCAGAGATGTGGAGGATCACGAGAGCATGGTCCATAGATTCAAGTAAACAGAGCTCATAAGGGCTTACAGAGACTGAAGCAGCAATCATACAACTTAGATGGGCCCATGCTAGTTGTCTGTGTATATTTTATGGGTTTTAGATTGTTTTTTATTTTTTATTTTTTTATTTATTAATTTATTTTTATTGGATTTTTTATTTACATTTCAAATATTATCCCCTTTCCTTGTTTCCCTTCTGAAAAACACCATCCCCCTATCCCTTCGCCCCTCCCCCTGCTCACCAACTAACTCACTCCCTGTTTCCTGGCCCTGTCATTCCCCAACACTGGGGCATATAGCCTTCATCCTTTCCTCTCATTGATGTCTGACTAGGTCATCCTCTGCTGCATTGTGTGTCTCCTAACAATGTGAGTGTTGGGGATGTCTCTGACTCTTTTGGCTTTTATCGGCACAATTTTGCTCTTACTGGGTTACCTTACCTGACAGCATTTATATGACGGTTTGGGTCTAGTATTATCATATCTTATTATTCATTGTTTGGTTGATAATTATTTTCTTCAGGGATATGGAGGAGGAAAAGTAGGTCTGGGGGAGAAGGGAAGTCTGTGTCGACAGGGTACTGGGAGGAGTGGAGAAAATGGAGGCTTTAGTATTTTGGGATGTATTTTATGAGAGAAGAATAATCTAATCTGAGTAGAGTCATAGGGAATGGCACTATCTGGACATATGACCTTGCAGGAGTAAGTGTGACTTTGTTAGAGGAAATGGGTTCCTGGGGGCTGGGGTTTGAGATCTCAAATGCTCAAGCCATGTCTAGTGTGACAATCACTTCCAGCTCCCTGCTGATATCTATGTAGAACTCTCAGGTCCTTCTCCAGCATTATGTCGTCATGCTTCAATCTATGAGTATGATGGATTAAACCAATAAAATATAAGCCAGTCCCAATTAAATGTTTTCCTTTATGAAGTCACAGTCTCTTCACAGCAACAGAATCCCTAACTGAGACAAATATATAATAATAATAAAAAAAACTTTCTAGTTAGGCTAAAGTGATATAGGTATGAGTGTGCATGCAAATTCTTTTTTTTCTTTTTTAATTAGGTATTTATTTCATTTACATTCCCAATGCTATCCCAAAAGTCCCCTACACGCTCCCCCACCTACTCCCCCACCTACCCATTCCCACTTCTTGGCCCTGGCGTTCCCCTGTACTGAGGCATATAAAGTTTGCACAAATAATGAAGAAAGAGAAATACAAAACATCATATAAAAGTAAATATACACAATTAAGATTTCAAAAAGTTTAAAAGGATGTCTTTCAGTATTGTCAATTATTTTGCATTAATGTACTGATAAGATATTAGAAATCATGGTTTTCACTAAAATCAGAAACTTACAGTAGATATTTAAATATAAGAATGATTTAGACAGATTCCATATCCACTTTAGAAAACTTAGCCATTATATTCTTCAAGGAATGAACAAAAGGACATATTTCCAAATTATGACAAGCTTAAGTTTGTGTGTTCTGCTGTTGTCACCATAGGGCCCGTGTTTTGCACTTGACAAACAGCTGGGGTTTAGAATTCTGAGTAATCATTTACACTGTGTTGATCTGCTTGTGTCTCTCTCTCTCCCTCTCCCTCCCTCTCTCTCTCTCTCTCTCTCTCTCTCTCTCTCTCTCTCTCTCTCTCTCTCCCTCCCTCCCTCCCTCTCTCTCTCTTTCTTTCTCTCTTCCTTCCTTCCTTCCTTCCTTCCTTCCTTCCTTCCTTCTTTCCTCTCTCTCTCTCTCTCTCTCTCTCTCTTTCCTTTCTTTCTTTCTTTCTTTCTTTCTTTCTTTCTTTCTTTCTTTCTTTCTTTCTTTGTTATTGTTCTCTTCCTCTCCTTTCTCTTTAATGAACTTGTAAATAATTTATCATATTATTTAGCAAGTATATGCTTAACATCTTCAAGTTGCTGAGAACTACATACCAATTGAAAATCTCTACATGGAACATATTTTCAGCATCTTCTTACATCATAATTTAATTCATCACTATTGCATGGCTTTAGAGATATTGATTTTAATTTGTTTTAATCCTCGAAAATTTTCTACAGTTCATTAATATAAAGTTACAAGTGTACTAAATAAAATAACTCTGATTCAGTAGAAGCTCACCAGGGCATGCTATTTAAGTACAGTGATAAACAATTAATGTGAACTATAATGTAGGTTGCTGCCTATACTCGGTAAATACAGATGTGTACCTCAACTTAAAATTTATAGTTATATTTAAAATAAATCTTTAAATTTGTTTAAAATATTTAAAAGTAATCTTCCATGTAGAAACAATTGTAAGTTGAAAATGCATTTTAAATGTCATGTATCACAAACTACATAGCATATTACTGCCATATCTGCAGAATATAGGATATTCACATTTTGAATGCATGATTGACTGAGAGCTATATATTCAGTCAGCTGTCCATCAAGGCAAAAGATTATCATCTCAATGTGTCTACTTGGAAAAAAAGTCCAAAATCTACATATATTTTCTGCTGAGTGCATATTGATTTCACAGTATCTTAAAGGCAAATTTCAGATGGTATGTAATTATCACAGCAGGTTCAGTGAAGTGGGATGCTATGCTGAGAAAGAACCAAGTGTGTGTTATTTGAGTGTGGTTTTTATCAGGTGATGTGGATCTTTCATATAACTAAAATGTAAAGACACCATTCTTACAATCACAAGCAACCTAATTCAGCAAGCAACCATGTTATTCCAAAAGAGAAACAAAGTCATAAATGAAAATAAATACCCAGAATTTGTTCATGGAGAGGTCGAACACAGAACCTATTCCTGCTGTTCCAAGACCGTGGATTTAGAAAATAAGATAAATGAGAGCTCTATTAGTTAGGGTTTACATTGCTGTGATGAGACACCATGACCAAAAATAACCTACAGAATAAAGGATTTATTGATTTGTTCTTTCATATTATTTCTCATCATTAAAGGAAGCCAGAACAGGACCTCAAGCAGGGCAGAAACTGAGATGCAGGAGGCAGGAGCTAATGCAGAAGCCATGGAGAAATATTGCTTCCTGTCTTGCTCATTATGGCTTTACTAATCTTGTTCTGTCATAGAACCCAGGACTACCAGCCTACCCACAATGTTCTTGGACTTAATTTCATTAATCTCTAAGAAAATTAATCACTGGCTACAGGCTGTGCTCTGGAGGCATCTTCTTAATGAAGTTTTTTACTTCTCAGATGACTATAGGTAGGGTCAATTTGACAAAACTAGTCACAACTAGACGTACTTACATTGCTGAATTTTGGTTATTGAACTATGCAGGAAGCATATAAAATTTGTAAGGTAATAACCTTTCCTATTCTGTGCATTTTCTTCCACTAGCGTTTGACAAGATACCACTGTCATTTAACATACAACATGAAAAGATAATGTAAGAAAATTGGGTGTCATTTATCACCATCTCTTGTAGTATTGGCTTCTATAAGTCAGCAAGCTGAGCAATCCAGGGGAAGCAAGCCAGTAAGCAACATTCCTCCATGGCCTCTGCATCAGCACCTGCTTCCTGACATGCTTGAGTTACAGTCCTAACTTCCTTTAGTGATGAACAGCAATGTGGAAGAGAAAGCTGAATAAACCCTCCCTACCCCCCGGGGGGAAAAAAAGATAAATCAATGTCTTTCACTAAAGGTAGACAAGAGCAAACAAAAGAAGGAAAAAAGTCCAAGAAAAGGCACAAGAATTAGGGACTTACTTGTTCACACAATTCCATAAAAAGTCTAAACTGGAAACCATAATATAAATATAAAGGTGAAGCAAACCTTATTTATGTTACTTCAGTCTCTGTATGTTAATGTGACCTTTGCTCATGCAGATTTAGAGAGCCTAGTTTTCTTGGTGTTGTACATATCCTCTGGCTCTTACACTCTTTCAGCCTTCTATTCTATGAGGGTTCCCTAAGCTCTGAGGGAGAAAATCAAGACATCCAATTTAGGTTAGGACTGTGTCACTCAGTCCCTCACTGCAAAATATCTGGATGTGATTCTTTTTGTTTGTTTATTATGTAGCAGAAAGAATTTTCTGTAATAATACTTAAACCAGGAATTATCTATAAATACAAATATAACAATATATCATTAAGACTCCTTTTTGCACTACATTTTTTCATGTTTTAGACCAGTATAATTTGGTTCTATACTAGGTCCCCGAGTTACCTATTTTCAGGTTCTTGGCAAGCCAAGCAATGTTGGGTGTGGATTCCATCTTGTTGCCTGGGTCTTAAGTCAAATTAGTGATTGCTTGGTTATTCCCACAAACTTTGTGCCACCATTGTCCTAATCATATTTTGTGGGCAATACACAATAGCGGATAAAGAATATGTATCTGGCTTCATATTTACTTTTTCACTTTGATGATGCATAGAGTAATTTCCACTACCAAAGACTCAGTAATATAGGGGTGAAGTCTCTCTGTATGCACCAACTGGACACCTCCTTCTTCAATGAGCTTTGTAGGTATAGTCTTCACCTCTGGAGGCTTGTTGTCAAGATTTTAGAGAGTACCTAATGTCTTGACAACAGCCTGGGTTGTTTGAAAATTTGTTTAGGGCCACTTGGAAGCTTCATTTAGTGACAAGAGATGGCCAGTTGTGACTATCCTTCCCATTAAATGGTCATTTCATTTAGATAGTTTTCATACATGTATATATTTTAGGAAGGTTCTACTGTATTAAGTTTCCATATAATCAATCAAATATCCCTTCATTCTAGCTATCTGGTTCTGTATTGCCTCCTATAACCCCCTCTTCACTAGCCTACCCAATTGATCCTTTCATTCCAATCACAACCCCTTTCCATCCATATCTGTCTATTCCATTTCCATTTCTGAATGAGATTGATCCACTCCCTCTTGGGCCATATTCTTTCTTTTTATTTTTATTTTATTAGATGTTTTCTTCATTTACATTTCAAATGTATCCTCTTTCCTAGTTTCCTCTCTAAAAATCCATTATAACCCCCTCCCACCCCCGCTCCCCAACCCACCGACTCCTACTTCCTGGCCCTGGTATTTCCCTATTGCTACAACATTGTTTCTTTATTGATTGTATATTGGTTATCGTTTCATCTAATGTCCACTTAAAAAGGAGTAAATACCATTTGTCTTTCTGGGTCTGGGATAGCTCACTCAGGATGATTTTTCTAGCTCCATCTATTTGTCTGAAAATTTTATGTTGACTTATATTATTATTGATTAAGTAAATATACATGTAACAGTTATTCTTTCTTCTGTGGAAGGATATATAGGCTGTTTCCAAATTCTATTATGAATATAGCATCCATGATCATGGTTGGCAAGTGCAGAGGCTCTTCACAGTAAGGAAGAACTCATGTTATTCCACCTGGATCTGTCTGGGGATGGGGAAACATCGACCTCAGCAGAAGGTCTGATACAGAACTAAGGACTGGACCTAGAGATTTGATTTAGTAGAGTGGAAGGAGAGGTAAAGCAATTAGCCTACCTGCTTTGCTGGAAAGAGTGGCTTGTGGGTACCCATAAATTGCCAGCTATTGTCAGGGGCCTGGGAAAAAATAAGACATGTAGGGGAAAGGAGGAAAAGATCTATGGGAGCAACTGGAAAAGGGTAAGATGGGAGAGTACCTCAATTATTTTGTTTCAAAGCTGGGTGTTAGAATCGGGTATTTGATTTGAAGGAACATATGAAGATGTGAAGTTAGACTAACTTTTCCATGGGCAGAATGGTCACACATTTTAAAGGTTTCAGTCCATATTTTTAAAACAGCAGCAGCAGCAGCAGCAACAGATCCCAAGTTTTTAGATCCTTTTAAGTGCAACTGCATCTCAACCATTTTGATGATGGACTCTGTCCATGAATCTGATTAATGTTTTCCTTAGAGTTGTTCCTGCACCCACTGATTCACCCTTCACTTATTTTCAAACCCACACACTGACAATTTCAAGTAAAAATGCCTTTGTAACTGTAATATATATGCATATATATTATAATAGGATACAGATCAGGAGTATATGAGATAGTAACCAAATATTATATAGACATATTACAGTTATATATATATATATATATATATATATATATATATATATTTCTATTTTTCTGAGAGAATTGTATTTAATTAATAAACTTAAATATAGACATATAATTAACATTACCTTTTAAATTCTCATATTTTGGAAATTATTAGGGAGCTTCAGCTTTTCGTGTGTTTCATTAAACTTCCATCATTATAATTCCTTGTGAACTCTCTATATTCAAGCCTCCTAATGTTATGCATATGTGCAAAGATGGAAGCAAAGGGAGACTGTCTTACATCTGCTCCTTTTATATTTAATGTGTTTAGCTTCATAGTTTCTAGGTTTTCCCCTCCCAAAAGGATTCAGCTTCTTAAATGAATTTATAAGACATCAATAGACTGAGTGCACAGTGATCCATCATCTCACAGACCTTTCTTTCACAAATATGCAAATTTTCCTGATTGCCAGATTTATGTCCTTCTGCTAGGTTGTAAATTAGTCCAGGGGGAGAAATCTCAAAGCAATTTCTGTTAGAGTTTCTCATTATTTTTTTATCAGCCATAAGAAGCTAAATTAATTAAATGTATGTTAATGTGTGTCATATTTAATGCATCATTTCCTTATTCATGTACACAGATATATGTGGTAAATATTATTTGTAGACCATAGGTTTTTTGACAGAATTATTTTATTTAAATTGATTGGTGGAAATAGGACTCATTATCTGAGAATAATTTTACATTTTACTCAATATTTTTAATATATTTTACATATTAAGCTTCATAATAAATTCAAAGAACCTAGAGAGAAGAAGATATAGCACATTACCTAAAGAACATCACAGGCCATTGACCAAGAGTATATGGGATATTAACTAAACATTATGTAAAGAAAACTTTATGAAAATAACTTCCTAACATGTAATAACGTCATAAAAATGGAACCTACACTGACTGTTTTAACATGCTGGGAGAGAGCACATATTAGTGCAGATCTTTTGGAGCATGTATTTTCCATGAATTCCCTTAAAATGTTCACTTTTTCAGTGAAAAACCTTGTGTATTTGGATTTTACTCTAGTTGAAACACCCACTGGATTCTTCTTGAGGGAAAGGCAGACTATCTATATACACACACAGAAGTGCATTATCTTTGAGACATAACAGCCTCATTCTGTAAAAGTACCTCAAATATCCATATACTAATGTCATAGTTTATGAAGTTATATATATAAAATGAATTTTCATTCCATTTTTGAAAATAATTTTCAAGATGTTCACAATGATTGTGCTTATATAAAACAATATATAACTTTTCCAGTGGAAAGTAGGTTTTAAATTAAATAACAATAATGAAGAAAGATAATAGAGTTTTTCACAGTTCTGTTATGCATCTAGTTTTCAACTGAGAGCTTATCACAAGTCATGGTCAATCAAAGGTTTTATAATGGAAATTAAAGAAATCCATAAGAAAATAGAATAGGCTTTTTTTTCTTTTTTAGGTAGAAAATATCATCTCTCTCTGGCAACCATGTTGTAATGACAGAATTGTACCTAAACATTTTCATTTCCTTACAACTTGGGCACAAAAATAATAATTGCTTAAAGAGTACGTTTATTAAAAAGTTTACATTCAGTGAGAAGCCAATATTAGTAGGGCTTGATTATTCCAAAATTGACTGCTAACTACTCTTTGAACTTTTATTTCACTTCAGTAATTGAGTTAAATCATAGGTTTCAAATAAAACACATTTGGTAGCTCTATAGCTCATAATTTCTGGTTAAATTTTATTAGTGGAGTTACTAGTGATATTCCTCTTGGAGACAGGGTCTTGTGTAGTTTAGAAAAGCCTTAGACTCATTATTTTATTCACAATGAACCTGAGCTCCTGAGTGCCTTACCTTAGTTTCGTAATTTCTAGATATTATTCAGTGCCACCTCACACAATCACATCTATATCTTTCTACTGATGCTTGGAATAATCTTTGCCCATTTTTGGTATGCTGGACTATAGCCATTCTAAAAGCACTTCTGACCATGATTCATGTGCACTAAATTAATATGTGATACTGCTACATTTTACCATTCCATGATTCCAATATTATTGTATGGAACAAAATATTAATGATACTTTATTTGCTTCTTATGTTAAAACAATGACTAAAAAATACATAGAACTGTAATTTTACTAATGCCAATTTCACATTTGCATCCAATTAGTGTGAAAGGAATAAAGGATAAAGAGAGGGTATAATACAAATAAATTTAATAGAAAGATTGCAAGTACATAGATAAATAGAAAACAGTTGAAAATAATAGAAAAATAGACAGACAGACAGATAGATATGTGGTAGAATATCTCTCTATAGTATATATATTTTTATATAGATATGAGGTAGAGTATAAATATATACATACATATATGGACAGATAGTACAGATATATATATTTAAAGACCACTACAAGTTAAGTTATGACATTTTATATCCATGAATAATATGAATTTAAAAAAGACTTTGAACTGTGCTAGAGTAAAGGAAAAGAAACATGATTTTTTTTTTCCAAAATCCAAGCTATGTGATATTAATGATTAACATCTCAGAATTTAGGTTTCAGGTGCCCTATTCAATATATCCAGTAGACTTTATCACTATGTTTGTACTGTTGTCACACTTTAGAGAACATAGAGATTCCTGAATCAAATCTTTATTAATAGATCAGAAGAAAAACACCTACAGGCAAGTATTAACATCAATAGTGTTATTTTTCAACTTCTTGCTTGTCTTGTATTCCTTGGTATTAAAATTTAAGAGTGCTAGTGAGGTTAATTCATCTGTTTGAAAATTATATTTACTCAAAGGAAAAGTAATACTTATATCATCCATCTTCATTTTTGCTGGTAGTTTTAAAACTGAGAGTAAATTTCCTTAGAAAGTCAACCTTAAACCCCCCCATAAGAACTGGAAGTCAAACACAATTTCTTCCCTGGTGACTATATTTCATAGATATGGATCCTAGGTTCTTCAGAGACATACAGGAACTTTAATGCCTTTTGGAAACATTAAAAAAATTATATAAAGGCTTTAGAGAAAGTGTTTATAAATTTAAGTAATCTGATATCTACTAAGGGGAATTTTAGAACCCTCAGGTTAAGAAGTTAATCTGGAATTTAGCAATGTCAGAGTTATTTGAGACCCTCTTAGCTAGGACCCATGAGGTTTCTGATGTGAGCTTAGAAATAGAATCTTAAACTGGGTGTGTTATCCTGGGTAGGCTTGTAACTCAATGATTCAGTGATTGATTGTTTAAGCATGTGCGAGATTCTGAGAACAATCCCCAACACACAAAGAAGTAGAATTTTACCAGCTTAATTTCCTTACATATTTCACAAATTTTGGGATGTTAAAATGGCAGCTTAATAATACATCTGTTGATAGATGCATGGTGAACTGTGAACATCAAAACAAATGTGAATGGCCAAGCTATTTGATTACAGCCATTCATTTATTTTTCTGCCACTAAAATGAATAGCCTTTTAATGCCTATTTTTGTTGCTAAATGATCCCTTGTCATAGCAACAAAATAACAAATCCCAGGGTGGAAGTTCCTGAACACTCATTAAAATGGCATAGCTTTTCAAGCATCTTGGGTTCATTGAGACTAATTATCCTCAGAAATGTCACCAAGACAAACTAAGTTTAAAAATACTAATGTGATGTGTCTAAATAATCAGAATGCATTTGAAGGGGTCTAAAATTGTATTTATTGATTTTATTTAGCAATATTTTAGATGAAATTAGTAGCTGTGATGATTTCTGTACTAAATACTTAAAAGCAAACATTATTCATAGTCATATGTCACTTGGTTTTCTGAATATGTTTGGAGAATCTTAGAAGCAATGCTATAATTTTAGGACACTGATTTTCTTCAGTACATTAATGTGAGCTATGACCAAGTAACAATTAAAGTTAAATATTCTGAAAATGAATTTAATGTACTCTATAATCTTTAGATCATATTGGAGTGGCACATCACTAAATGGACATATATAATGATTTTGTTGACTGATTTTATAAATACCACATCACGGTACCAAAAATTACCTGCTCTTTTGAAGACTTAGGAGGAGTGGCTGGAGAAACTCTGGGGTTCACTGTAGTTCTGTTTAAACATGCACCCACTGGTGTTCCTGTCTGAATCTCAGATCTCTCATTGACTGATGGTTAAGTAACAACAATTTACAGTAAGAGATATAATATCTTATTGATATATGGAAATGCAAGAGTTAGAATTAAAATATTGAGGCATATACTTTCAGTGGAAATAACTTCACAGCAATTCTGTTTAAAAATGTTTTACTTTTCCCTGTGCATTACTGTCATACTGCTCACATTTATAATTTATGTTTAGGCCCTGTCAAATGCAATCATGTTGTAAGCCTAATATTTGGTGTCTTGTTAGTAAAAAACTGATAAACTAGTAGTTTTACAAGATGTTTAGAGAGGAGGAAATTATATTGAGAGAGTATTGACATTTTGCTGGTGTTTTTGTTGTTGTTTTGTTTTGTTCTGTTTTGTTTTGTTAGTTAACCATCTACTTAAATATTTATCTCAGGCTTCTGACACATACATATCCATGACAAAAATGTAAACACATATTTAAAAACGTATGGCCTGGGGTATTAACAACAGCTTTATTAATAGCCGATAAAAGTTTGAAACATTAATACAAATCGTTCCATCTAAACAACAGGACCCGAAGTAAAAAAAAAAAAAAGACCAGTCGCTGGGTAGAAGAGAAAAGTCTCCAAATCTCATGAGCACTCATGATGACAGCAGTTAGAAGGCTTCATCGCATGCCGAGGAGCAGAACTCATGCATGCTTGCGCTGTATCCTCTTTGTTTCTATACTAGAAGCAGGTTTGTGTTTCCATTTTGAGGCAATGATTTTATCTTCCTGGTGATATTAACGAGACTGGATTTCTAGAAGGACTAAAGAGGGCTATAAAAAAACTTCATAAAATATAATTTTAATAGCTTTTTAAAATTAAAATGTAATTATATCACTAAAGTTTACCAATCTCCAGCTCCCAGTCTTTCCTATATACATTCCCTTCAACCACTCTGTGACTTCCAACCTATCTCAAATTAAGTGAATATTTTGAAAATTTAATTTACACACACAAAACACACATATGCATAAATATGTACCTCAAAATCCCTTTAGTGTGTCTACACTTTATTGTGTGGATAGAATATATGATGACAGTTGCCAAAACACGGCTACATAGAAACAATGTAAAAATATTAAAAAATCTTCTGATGTACAGTTCTTATCCATGATTAATGGAAATACTTGGTTCTTGTTGACCTTATTTGCATATAGCAAATACAAGATATAAAAAAAAGATATTTAAAATTATTTTTAGTAAAGTACAACCATGAAAATACATCACTATGAAATATTAAAAAAAGAATTGTTCAAACAAATTGGCCTTTTTCACAGTTAAGGACAAATATTTTCATATATATGTTTGTTTGCCATGTATATTCTTAAACCCGGACTGTAAAATCTAATAATAAAATAAAATATATTTGAAAAATGTAAAATAGTGAAGAAAAAGAGGCCAAAAAAAAAAGGCACAGGGAACATATAGGCACAGAGACACAGAGGTACACACACTGATATCTCAGAAAACACAAAACCAGAAGCCATAACATTTACACTCCCAAAAGATCAGCACAGTTTAAAAACATACTCTTACAAGGCATTATAACACAAAACAACAGGCAATGATGCCATTGAGTTCATTTCCTGTTTGTCATCCACCACTGGGTATGAGGACTGCCTTTAAAAGTGGTTTGTCACTCTAATGTTAGAGAACACTAATATTTTATTTGCGAGCAGTTATCAACTGGAGATATCTCCTGGGTTAGATATGTAGGCTTGTGTATCCTTCCCCCTCATCTTTATTACATGCTTCCTCAGTCTTTGTGAGTTCATATGCACATCAAATCTGATGTCTTTAGAAGATCTTATTTCTTTGGTGTCCTCTATCACCTCTGACATGTACAATCTTTCCATTTCCTTTCTTTAGGGTTCTATAAGCCCAGGATATGGGGTATTTGATTGGGACATCCTAATTGGGACTTTCAGGTCTGTTATTTAATATCATACACTCTCTGCATATTGTCCAACAGTAGATCTCTGTTTGTTCCCATCTATTTTAAGAGGAAGATTGTTTGCTTGCTGAGCAAGACATGGATCTATGACTATAGCAGAATGTCATTTATGAGTCATTTTATGCTCTTTTTTGGTCTGTAAAATTTCACTATAATTGAATAATATGAATATCAGTAATTTTACATATATTGTCTGATAAATCAGACATAACAATAAAAAATTACTTTCAACTCTATTTATTTAAGATGGGAGTGACCACAATAGAATTTAGAGGAATTCCATTTTAAATATAAATAGATTTAGTATATGTATACTTTGAAGTTAAATTTTATCCCTAATCCTTAATTAGACAGCATTATTATCTGACAAAATCATTTTAAATTTTGCTTCTTAATTAAAATCAGGAAAAATATTTTTCACTTTATGAATATTCTAAACACTTATCCAATCACTAAGACTAATGAATTATCATTCCAATATTGTGTAAGGCAATTATTTTCTACTCATGAATAATGACTATTCTGAAACTATTTTTAAAGTGTTCCCTTCAATTTCTTATCATTACACTAAGGTTTCTGATTATTTAAATATTCACTTGAGGATTTTTCTTAATACTCCTAGTAGACTACTTAGTATTTCATTGAATAATATTTATACATTCGCTTAGGGTTTCAATATTTCACTTTTTTGGAAGCAGGGAATACAAGCACTTTCTTTATTCATACCAAACCCATTCATCAAAATGATCCTTGAGACAATCTCCTATTCTGACCTTAGAAATTAAGACAATGTGGTATATACTTTCTCATTATTCATTTCTCATCCTAGTAATGGGTAAACTTTGAGTTATGCCATGCCAGTATTGCTCACAGTCCACTAAATCACTACTAATCTGTCCTCTTAAAATATAAGGACTGACAGGGGGTGGGCAATGACTGGAATGTAAATAAACAAAATAACCTAAAAATAATGATACAATAAAACAGAGATCCAATTTAAAGTTCCAAAAACAAAACAAAGCAAAACAAACAAAACAAAAAACAAAAACAAACAAACAAACAAAAACAAAACAGGGAATTTTTTTTGCAAGTTCTGATTTGATACCCATCTTGATTACAATCAATACCACAAACTAATGATAACACTAGAAATGATTACTTCAAAATCTGTTTTTCTTTCTTGCAACTCATAAAACACTGTTTTGGGGATATAATACAAATTTAAGCCAGTAGAGGATAATTTATTTAAATATACATGTCCTTATTATTTTAGGTCATACAAATTTTATATGCTTTTCAAGATTTCATAAAATTAAATTAGTATAGTCTACAACTGAGAAATTGTTTAGGGTTAGGTTTTGACTATTACTTTAGCCTTCAACAGAACTTAACTGCCTGTGGTTCTTTGCTGAGGCTTAAGGCTCTATGAAATCACATACTTCACCGTTACCACATCGATTGGCATTAGCCTCATTCAGGTCTTGCTTAAGCAGCCATGTGTTTCATTTCACTGGCATTTCTAGAAGACATAGTGCCACAATTGGTTATTTGATGTCAAATGGTCAGCCCTAAAATCATTTACCTACAACTAAAATTGTACAGACTGAGCAGGCTATGTTTATTTATATAAACAGTTAAAGAAAAAGGGATCACAAATTTGACAGGGAAGGAGTATATGGAAGGGAGTAGAAGGAGGAAAAGAAAAACAATGAAGTGGTCTTTTAAAACTGATACTCCCAGTTTAAATGTAAAGATTATAATAAATTAACATACCCTTTTTTAGAATGTGTGCATGTATTTCTTAGACTTAATGGTCTGTTCTATCTATCAAAATATCACCATGAGAAATGCCACCTGAATGAAACTATCCTTTACTAGATGAATTCTATGTGTGCACTTTAGAATAACTTAGGGAAGCAAACAATATGTTTATTAAGCCTTGGAAAAAACCAGGGTTAAAGAAATTCATGTGCATTGCCCAGTTCTAAAAACATACTAATGCAATGCTAGAGCCTGAAGAATCTCCCACTGATCTATGTTTTTGTATACAGGTTTGCATCATCTCTTTTCTTCTCCAATCATTAAATTTCTTGTGTAATTTCATCCATTGTTATTTCTAGGAAAATGTATTTATATCACTTTTAATCAAAAATTTATATCACTTTTAATTTTATTCACTTTTAAGTGTTACACAAGTGGAGTTTCTTATACATTGTACTCAACAGATATTCCACATGGTAAATATCAGAAAAACACATGACTAGATGCTGCTGGTAAATGATTGAAGGAAAGAAAGCTCTTCCTGATTATAAAGATTTAAGGCTGAGCACACTGAAGCTGGCAGGCAATATTACACAGCACTATCCTCAGTTGTCACACACATTGTTTATTTAAATCATAGTATTAAACGGAGTTTAGCTTAAGCAAAAGCAAATCCTCCTGACATGCCTTTGAGCATTTTGAGGTTTAACGATGCTTAGCTCAGCAGTGTAATTAACAGTACCCATGATATACAACAATGCTATGCTCTCTAGTACCATAAACAGAAGGCTCGTGCCAGATTGCTGGTTAAGGTGCACATGATATCACAGTAGAGCAGATGAAACAATCCCCTAGTAACCTTCTAATGAGCTCAAGACATCTGTAACCTAATTCTCGAAATTTGTGCGTGGAGATTTAAGCTCTTAGTAATGGTGAGAGTAGAATCATCATAGCCACAGATGCTGTAAAGAAATGGTCAGCTGCCAT
Source organism: Mus musculus (assembly GCF_000001635.26). Lineage (NCBI taxonomy): Eukaryota > Metazoa > Chordata > Mammalia > Rodentia > Muridae > Mus > Mus musculus. The sequence goes on along the minus strand of NC_000069.6, from coordinate 44,122,307 downwards.
GTGCCCCACCCCCAATGAGAAGAAAGACATTTGTGTATGACACAAATAAGCAGGTTCCAAGATTAATGACAATCCTCACACAAATGAATATCACCATGTCCAAGAGAAAAGCAGAAATTATTTTTTTCTAACATCATAGATATGTGATACCTTGGTGATTTCACCTCATACAGCCTTATACTTACTGGAGCATAGTCAACTTCTTATTGTTCTGTCCCTTAAATAGAAATTAGTTTCTTCCCTCTCATATTCCTGCTGAAAGTCAACTACTATGGAGGGCTATACCCCAGATGCTATCTTATCACAGTTTTTAAAGAGTTCTCCCTGATAGCTTTCTGTCTAGCTGCTACTATTGAGAGGAGGTAGGTAGGGGTTGTCATAGAAGTAATCTTTGTTCCCTTTTCTCAACTGTGTGTCTGCGTTTATGGATATTACTGAGAAAATAGCTTAGTTCCATAAGGACTGCAAAACCATGTGTTATAAGCTTACAACTGGTTTATATTATTGGTATAAGCCATTAACAGAGGTGGGTGGTTTAGTCCCTGGGAGCTCTGAGGGTACTGGTTTGTTCATATTGCTGCTGCTGCTATGGGGCTTCAAACCCTTCAGCTCCTTGGGTCCTTTTCCTATCTCCTCTATTGGGGACCCTGTGCTCAAGTGCTTCATCTTGTAGCAGAGGATGGCCTTGTGGGACATCAATAAGAAGAGAGGCCCTTGGCCTTGTGAAACCTCGATGCCCTCGAGTAGGGGAATACCAGGACAGGGAAGCCAGAGTGGATGGGTTACTGAGCAGGGAGAGGCGGGATAGTATAGGGGGAAATTCAGATGGCAAATAAGTAAAGAGGATAAATTTGAAATGTAAATAAAGAAAATATCCAATAAAAGTATGATCTCTAATAAAATATCTAATAAAAAGTAAAACAAAACAACAACACCACCCAAACAAACAAACAAACCAACAAAAACAGAGCTCCTGGTTGCAGTAGAGCCACATATCTGGAAAAAACCCTAAGATCACAGACATCAACAAACAAGACAAAGTTTAGGCTTCTATCTGCAGCATAAACCATAAACCTCTACCTAGCATTCGGTGCAACACAAGTCACAGACATCAATACACCCTAGGCTTCAGTAAGACCATGAACCTAGATATATCCCTTTGTGACAACACAGACCCAGTTGACCAGTATGAGTCAAGTTTCCTGGTCAGTCCCTATTTCTTTTCTCCATATTTCCCCCTAAAGTTTGTGGCATTTTAGACATTAGGGTCTTACTCTCAATCTCTATAAGTTAACCAAGAGCACTAGTAACTGTCTGAAAGGGCTGAACGTCAATGGAAACCCATTTGCCAATAACTTAAGAGGAGACAATTCATCCCTGGTCATGAGCAGTTTTATTTGGTCTTCTGAAGTTCCTAGTTAGCATGTTATGTGCCATATATTTCTATATAGCACTTCTGAAAGGTTTCTAGCATTAATTAACTCTCTCAGTATTTCCTCAACTACTATCCCTGCTACTTACCATTTAATACTTTCTATTTTATTTCCCCCTTTTCTCATATGTATTCCATTTTATATTGTTTAAAACACTATTTCTTCTCTTTTCCTCATGGCAACATTTTATTTTCCTTACCTCCATGGGCATCTCTAGTGAAGTACACACATGTCCAAAGTGTAAAATTTAACATCCACATATGAGTGAAAACATGTGATATTTATATTGTAGGGTCTGGGATACAGAGAAGAATATTTTCAGTTCAAACTATTTACCTGAAACTTTCATAATATCATTTTCTTGACCAATCTTATAACTCAAAGACAAGTGGAGAAATTTGAAAAGAAGAAGAAAGAAAATAACAATAAAACTAAGGTCACAAATCAGTAGAATTTAAAATAAAACATCAACATGGCAACAACACTGGGAAAAGTTGTAGTCAGGCAACAAGATAAATAAAGACATAATTGCAAAGACACACATTGTTTTACCATTAATGATATTGTAGAGTAATTGCACTTAAACAAAGGTTAATCAAACAAGGTAGGAAACAGATAATATAGATAAATATTTTATAATAGAGATAAAATGAATATTACTCTTTTTCCCATTACCTTATTTATTTATTGACTTTTTATCCATCCTCCACATCCTGCTCTCTATTCAGACAGTCCCACATCCCTGATCACTCTTTCTTGGATATAATAATGTCCAAGTCAAAGAAGCAGACATTAATTATCTGAATAAGATTGTACCTATCAAGTATATCCAGCCAAAGAATACTGTTCAAATCTATAAAGCACTGGGCCAAAATGAGTTTACTATTGAACCTCATAAAACAAATTTTAAAAGCTCAGAATACCCAAGATACAATTCACAGACCAAATGAAGCTCAAGAAGAAGTAAGAACAAAGTGTGAATGTTTCAGCCCTTATTAGAAGGGGGAACAAAATACTCACAGGAGGAAATACGGAGACAAATTGTGGAGCAGAGACTGAAGGAAAGGCCATCCAGAGTCTACCCTACCTGGGGATCAATCCTATATACAGACACCAAGCCCAGACACTATTGTGGATGCTGAGAAGTGCTTGCTGACAGGAACCTCATATAGCTGTCTCCTGAGAGGCTCTGCCAGAGCCTAACAAATACAGAGGTGGATGCTCACAGCCAACCATTAGACTGAGCACTGGGTTTCCAATATTGGAGTTAGAGAAAGGACTGAAGGAGTTGAAGAGGTTTGTAAGCCTATAGAAAGAACACCAATATCAACCAGGAAAAACCTCCAAGAACTCCCAGAGACTAAACCAACTTTACCAAAGAGTACACCTGAAGTGACCCATGGCTCATCAGAGTGGCAAAATATAAAATAGTGTTCTATTGATTGCAAGCATTTGGCACAAATTTACTCACAAAGAAAATCTTTCTCCTTCAGTAATAGTCTCTCTGAATCAGCAATTCAGTTATGACTAGGCTATCTCACTAGCAATACCAGAACTGGGATTAACTCATTAGCAAGCCTGGAACTGGAGTCATTTTTTCAGGGATGTGGTCTTGAGATAGACTACAAACACTATTTTTTTTTCTAATGATCACAGTAGTAAATCACAGCTATGCTTTTACAATGTATCATAATGTATCTGGAAAATATATTCATTACTAAGCACTAGAAATTTTTATTTGAATGTGATAATGAAAATTAATCTGAAATAAATTTAGAAAATATATTCCAGTGTAAAATGCCAGATACTGATAGATATCTATAAGACTAGTCATTGCATTAGAAAATATGTTGTGTGCTGCTGCCTGTCACTGAGTGACAAGTGCAAAGGTCAGTCAGGAGTTGAAATTGAACAATCTCCTGCAATCACCTGCAAAAGAGTTGGTTGGAATTCTTGATAAGAAATTTTCCAGTGTAGATATTGTAATCTTTGGGAATTTGTGGTTCACTTGTAACTTATATCATTATGGTTTGTTCTCTATGGAAAATTTATTTCTGGTTTTACTACCTATGGGCTTTGTGACTTGAATTTTTGTCATAGAACATACTTCTTATTTTAACTTTGTATCGCTTTAAAATAATAATATGTAACTCTTTCTCTATTCTTTGCCTGTCTTGTATACTTCTAGCTTTCCAGTTCATTTGTTGTTCAGGTGTATGTATGTATATTAGTGTTAGCTGTCTTGCCCAATAACTATAATATTTTAATCAATAATTTAATTTTTGCTCATGTGAAAATATTTAGTACTGTTTTTTACAATAATTTAGTGAGAGGAAGTTTTTAAATCAATAAACAGTTTAAAAAGAAGAAGTGTAGCCAGGCATGGTGACATATGCCTTTAATTCCAGCACTTGGGAGGCAGAGGCAGGCAGATTTCTGAGTTGGAGGCCACCCTGGTCTACAAAGTGAGTTCCAGGACAGCCAGTGATACACAGAGAAACCCTGTCTCGAGCCCCCCACCCCCAGAAAAAAAGAAGTGTATTGAATAGACAAACAAGTGTCACTTAAGATGTGTTATAGATTAATACTTGTGTTTTTCAGGTGTCAATATATACCTGTTGTGCTTTCTGAGAAAAAACTGGAAAATAATCTGTCTTTCACTAGGTCTTTCATCCAACAGCTTTCCTTTTAGTGAACTCATTTCAACAAACATGACTCAATTTACTAAATCAAGAAGTTAATCAGAAAAAATAAGTATCTAGGATATATTAAAACATTTTATAACAGGGTTGGGAAGTTGGCTCAATGGGTGAAGTGCTTTATCGGTAAGCATGAGGAACAGAGTTCAGCTTCCCAGAGCTCATAAGAAGGCAGGTGGTGAGCAGGTGGCCTGTAATCTTAGCACTTAGGAGGAGGAGACAGGGGATTCCAGGAGAATGCAAGATACATATACTGCATTGATGTATTTATGTCTGTGCGTATGTGTGTGGGTGGGGTGAGTAATACAAGCAGAATCAGCAAAATCTGGATTCAAATAAGAAAAACTGTCTTAATATGCAAGGTAGAAATTTAAGGAAAAAAATGTCAATGATTGATCTCATACATATATGTATACATGTGCATGACCTATAGCACACAAATATGCACACATACACATGCACATACATCACTTGCACATTCCCAGGACACCACCACATCACACACATGCACACACACATGCACACACACATACACACACACACACACACACACACACACACACACACACACACACACTTTTAATAAATTGCTTTCAAGTTACATTTAAACCTTATTTTCCCCAGTGCATAAACCACTCTAGTTCCTAGGCTGTTATCAGGTTCCTCTTCACATAACAGTAAATAACACCAGGGCTACCGCTCCAGCTTATTAGCATAAGAAAATATAATTTCTCTGAATCCATGCATCTTAAATGTCTATTTGTTGTTGTCAGATGAAGGAGCGTCCTTGGAATCTATATTTATATCTTTTTAGAAATGGATTGTGGAAAGCCATTGGAAGTATGTAATATCAGATAGAATAGATTTTTACAGTTAAAAATAATTGGCAAAATATCATATTTTAGGATAAGCAGGATTGTCTCTGCCTCTTAACCATTTAGTATGCCCACTGTAGGCTTGAGAATCCCTGTCAGTTTTAATCCTTTGTAAACTCAAGCGGTAGTTTATACATAATTATCGTAATGCATCTATACACTACATTGACGTGATTGTGTGTATGTGTGGAGGGGGGGCATACAAACTAGCAGAAAGTCTTCTAATGGTTTGGTAGAAAATGACAAGCGCTGTTTACCTAAATTGACCAATCTTTTCACATGTCCAGAACTAGTAAAGGAATGCATTTTCCATTATGGGAATCAAATAGAGAGGAAAGTGATTTCAATTTTAAATGATATGTGTTTCCACTATAAACAAACAGCACTCTATGTAGCTGAGTTAGGAGACAGAAACCTATAAAAGCCTAAGTGTGCTTGTGTATTACCCAGTAGCCAAACCTGAGTGATTTCCTTCCAAATGCACTCAGAAATAAAAGTTTCAATGAAATTGTAAAATATCACTCTCATTATTGGAATAAAAATTAACTCGAGCTCTATGGATAAAAAATGTAGTGTAAATTAAGTGTTTCTGTTTAAGGAGTGAAAAGTAAACCAGAGATTAATAGCTTATGATAAAAAAAGCAGCATTATTCCAATAAAACCCCAATAGCTTAATAAATACTCCTCCAAGGATAATAAAGTTCCTTAAAACCACTCTTGTCTAGATTTAACATTACATCACACAGGCAAATAGCAATGGAAGAATCATTTAGTTGCAAAGTACTTCCACTAGTGCACTAGTGCTATTTTATTTGCAATATGTTGAAAGAAATTAGCAAGTCAAGTTGTGCATACTACTTTTCAATCTTTAAGAAAACACATATTAGACACGTTGTCTGTACCCTTGTAGGATAAATATGAAAAACACATTGTTCATCTTAAGATTTAAAAATAAAGATGCTGACAGTAATGGTATCTTGGAATTCTGACTGATACATCCTCAATACAGTATCTGCTTACAGAATTATTCTAATAATTTTAGGTATTTTTATTTTCTCAATCATAATATATATGAAAGTTAATTATGAAGAACTGCATCTACATGATTCTGTGGTTACAACTTACTCACTTCTGCATCTCACCATTCCTAGTAAAGTTTATTAATACAATGCTAGGGAGAAATATCATATAGCTCATGGTGATGATTTGCTTGCTCTATTTTTTAAGATCAATAGTTCCTCTACTACTTGTTTTAAGTAGTTGTCTAGAGTAGGGTTAATTTAAATTTCCCGTCTGGAGAAATATCTCAGCAGACTAGTAGTATATTGATGCCCATTTTCCAAGAGTAAGGCCTTAGGCTCAAACAGAGAAATGCAAATGTAAATAAATATAACATACTATATTTGGTTTGATGTCAGAAGAATGCATTATGAAAAAAAAAAAAAAGGTGAATTGGATCCTGGTCCTGAACTTCATTGTTTGGGCCATGCAGTTCAATTTGTCTTCCAAAAGTCCTGTCAATCTCAGGAATAAAGGTTATACTCTTCCTCCATAATCTTATACCAGCCAGTTCCTCCTGGGCCACATCCAGGTGTAGTTCTCATAAGCTTCATTGTCCACTCAGAGCTCTGACTGCCTTCCAAGACAGTCCTTCAGGAACTGGGAATATACAGGTAGCCAGTTGACACTAGGGATAATCAGATTGCTAAAGGCAAGGCTAAGAACAGAATCCACAAGAGACAGAACAGTATTGCACTAGCATATTTCAGCTCCCCTGCTGCATCAAGTGGTAAATATCCTAACATATTGCCTAATCACAAGAAGATGACTTTAAATACAATATTATAAAGATGATAGAGTCCTTCAAGGAACAAATGAGTACATCCCTTAAAGAAATACAGGAAAATACAACGAAGCAGGCAAGGAGATGAATAAAATTGTTCAATATCTGAAAATGGAAATAGAAGCAATAAAGAAAACACAAACTGAGAGAATCCTATGAAAGTGATGGGAGAGGACACTCCATACTCATCAAAGGAAAAATCCACCAAGCTTACATTTCAATTCTGAATATTTGATCCCAAATGAAATGACACACACATTCATAAAAGAATCATTAATAAAGCTTAAATGACACATTAAACCCAAACTATTAATAGTAGGATTTCCAAAGGACAATTCATGTAGACATAAACGAAACAGAAATATAAAGAAAATAGCAGAGCTTGTAAATCAAACGAACCTCACAGGAATCTGCATAACATTTCACCTAAACACAAAAGAATAGAACTCCTTCTCAGCAACTTATGAAAACTTCTCCAAAATTGACTAGATACCGGTTCACAAATCAAGCCTCAACAGATACAAGAAAATTAAAATAGTCTCTTGTATCTTATCAGGCAAACATGGACTTATACAATAACCAAAACAACTGTAAGTCTATAAATCCGTGGAAAATAAACAACTCTTTACTCAATAATCACTGAGTAATAGAAGAAACAAAGAAAGAAATTAAAGACTTTCAACAACACAATGAAAATGAAGGCATAACATACCCAAACTTATGAGATACAATGGAGGAAATGTTAAAAGGAAGGTTTATAAAACTAAGTTTCTACATAAGAAAATTGGAGAGGTCTCATACTAGCACCTTAACATCACACCTTAAATCTCTAGAACAAAAAGAAGCAAAAATACCCAAGACAAGTAGATGGCAGGAAAGAATTGAACTGAGGGCTGATAAATAAATTCAAAACAAAGAAAACATGACAAAGAATCAACAAAACCAAGAACTGGCTCTTTGAGAGATATAAAAAAGATAAACATACCCTTAGCCAAACTAAATACAAGACAGGTAGAGAATATCCAAATTAACTAAATAAGAAATGAAAACAGAGTAAGGTGAGCATAACAACACTCCAAGTAAACCAAAAGAATTAATATGTCTTACTTCAAAATCCCATATGCCATACAATTGGAAATTCCAAAAGAAATTGATTTTTCTTTTGATATACTTAGTTGTATCTCGTTTCTATACAGCCAAAAATAACATGAAAACTGAAACCACGCAAAGACTCAACAAAGAAAGAGAACTTCAGACGATTTTCCCTTATAAAAATTGATGTAAAAATACTCCTAAACAGAATCTAATAAAATAATTTTAAAAAGTACTCTACTATGATCAAATCGGCTTCCTCCCAGGGATGCAAGAACATTTCAATATATGAACATCTATTGATATTGAAAGAGTAGTAAACTCAGTGCTCCAAGGTATGCTAGTCATAAAACAGATAGCGACATTCCTTCCTCCACCCACCCACTTCCTGGGTTCAAAGAGTGTTCATTCAAAGAAAGTCACCCCGACCCACCCTGACCATTGCTGGAACCCACTATGCAAAGATGCTATTGCTGGGGGCTCTTAGATTGTTAGGGGCTCTTAGTCTTGAGACACCTGACACTTGTGACTTTGTACTTCCTTGTGACTCTTAACTGGTATTTTTGGTATTTTCCAACAACACCCTTCCCACCTCCTTGAGTTGTGGTTTTTTTCCTTTAAATACCCCCTTACTCAGCTACTCGGGGCGCCACGGTCCTCTACCCCTGCGTGGTGTATGACCATGGGCCCGAGAGCGCTCTTGAATAAAAATCCTCTTGCAATTTGCAGCAAGACCCGTTTCTTGTGGGTGAATTTGGGGTGTCGCCTCTCCTGAATCAGAATGTGGGAGAGTCCTCACGTTGTGGGTCTTTCAATATAATATACCATATAAACAAACTGAAAGAAAATCTTATTAATGACAGTTTTAATAGATGCTGAAATAGCCTTTGAAAAAGATCCAATACCTGTTTATTATAAATGTCTTCAGATCAGGGATACAAGGTAAATACATAAAAACAATAAATGCAGTTAATACACAGTAGATAAATTGTTGGGGGCCCTCTAGCGGCTCGTCTGGGTTCGAGCCTGGAAGGCATCTTGGACCTGAAAGAAAAGAAGGAGCCTAGGCAGGTTGAGAAATAATGGAACCAAGACAACTAGTCTATTCAAGGTTCAAATTTTTAATGGCAGACACGCTTTATAAAGGAGAGGGGAAAGCCCATTCCCGCCAAATCATCCTTGGAGCCCAGCTGCAGGTGACCACGTGTAGGCTCTGAAACAGCTAGGCCAACTCCCAGCAGGTAGCAGCTGCAGTGGCAGAACAACAGAGTGATCCAGGGAGGCAGGCTCCACCCTAAGTAATCTGCTTAGTGGCAACAAAGTCAAGGTTTGGCTCAGCCTGCTTCAGGCTTGTGGAAGGCTACAATAAATAGCCAACATTAATTAAATGGATAAAAACTTAAAGCAATTCCATTAAAATCATGAACAAGACAAGATCCCCCACTCTTGCTTTACTTACTCAGTATAGAACTTGATGTTCTACCTAGAGCTATAGGACAACTAAATGAGATAGAGGGTTTTCATACTGGAGAGGAAGAAGTCAAAGTATCTCTATTAGCATATGATATTATATGTAAATGACCCCCCAAATTTGAATTGTATAACTGATAAACACTTTCGACAAAGTAACTCAAAGTTTTTAAAAATATCAAGCAGCCCTCCTGTGTACAAACAATAAATGAGCTGAGAAAGAAGTTGGGGAAACAACACCCTTTACAATAGCTGCAAATCATATGAAATTTATTGACGAAACTCTAACCAAGCATGTAAAGACTTGTAGACAAGAACATCACGTCTCTGAAGAATGAAATTGAAGAAGATATCAAAAGTAGGAAAGATCTCCCATGCTCATGAATACGCATTATTAGTATAGTAAAATGGTTACCTTACACAGAAATCTACAGATTCAATGCAATTCCCATCAAAATTCCAATACATCATTTCTGAATCTCAAAAGAACAATACTCAATTTCATAATGAAAAACTATAACAAACAAACAAAGAAAAGAATAACAGGGAAACTAACATTCCTGTATAATAAAAGAAATTGTAGAGATATCATCATCCCTGATTTTAACCTGTACTACAGAGTGATCATAATAAAACCTCTTGGTACTGGACATAAAGACAGACAGAATGATCAATGGAATGAAACTGAAGCCTCAGAAATAAACCCACAAACCTAAGAAATTTGATTTTTGACATACAATGGAAAAAGTATATTCAAAAAATTTTGTGGTCTAACTGGATGACTGTGTGCAGAAAATGCAAGTAGATCCATATTTATTGTCTATACAAAACTGAAAGCCATGTTGATCAAAGACCTCAACATAAAACCAGATATATTAATTCCAATAGAAAAGAAAGTGGGAACTACCTCGAATCCATTGGCACAGAAGACAAATTCTTGAACAGAACACCAATAAATGAGGCACCAAGATCAACAATTAACTCATCAAAGTAAAAAGCTCCTGAAGCAAAGGACAATGGGGGAAAAAAAACAGCCTAAAAATGAGCTAAATCAACTCTATCTCTGCCAGAGCACTAATAGTCAAACTTTATGAAGAACTCAAGAAATTAGCCACCCCCAAAACAAATATCCCAATTTAAACAAGGTGTACCAAGTTAAACATAATTCTCAACAGAGAAATTTCTATTGGCCAAGAAGCACATAAACAAATGTGAAGCTTGATGCCCCATCATAGGGGAATGAAAGGGTGGTGGGGCAGGAGTGGGTGGGTAGGTGCAGGAGTACCCTTGTGGAGGCTAGAGAAGGGTGGTAGAGTAGGGATCTTTCAGGGAGAAAGCAGGAATATTTGTTAATATTTGTAAATAAACAAAGTAACCAATATAAAAAATGGTCAGCATCTTTAGTAATAAGGAAATTGCAGATCAAAACGACTCTTAGGTCCCATATTACACCCACTATAATAGTTAAGATCAAAAACTCAAATGAGAGCACATCTGACTAGAATATGCAGTAAGGAGAACACCCCTCTGTTGCTGATGCGAGTGGAAACTTGTAAAGTTTTGAAAATTGATGTGATGGTTTCTGGTAAAACATAGACAAGTTCTGCCTCAAGATCCAGCTATACCACCCATGGACATATCCTACAAAGCAAATTGATCAACTATGTTTATAGAAGTCTCATTCATAATAGCCAGAAAGTGAAAACAACCATGGTTTCCCTATACTGAAGAATAGATAAAGATGATGTAATAAATTTACACAATGAAATACTATCCAGCTATTAAAAACAAGACATTGTGACATTTGCAGGCAAATTAATGGAACTAGAAAATGTCATCCCAAGTGAAGTAACCCAGATCAAGAAGACAGGCATGTTATGTACTCAATTTTTGTTTTATTTTATTTTATTTTATTTTATTTTATTTTATTTTATTTTATTGGATATTTTATTTCCTTGCTTTTCAAATGTTATCCCCTTATCCAGTTACCCCTCCAGAAACCCCAACCCATCCTCCCTCTGCCTGCTTATTTGATGGTGTTCCCCTACCCATCAACCAACTCCTGCATCCCAGTCCTGCCATTCCCCTACACTGGGGCATGGAGCCTTCATAGGACCAAGGGTCACTCTATCCATTGATGTCCAATAAAGCAATCCTCTGTTATATATGCGGCTGGAGCCATGCGTCCCTCCATGTGTACTCTTTGGTTGGTGGTTTAGTTCCTGGGAGATTGGGGGGTCTGGTTGATTGATATCGTTGTTCATCCTATGTGTTTCAAACCACTTCAGCTTCTTAAGTTCTTTCTCTAACTCTTTCATTGGGGACTCTGTTCTCAGCCCAATGGTTGGCTATGAGCATACACCTCTGTATTTTTCAGGTTCTTGCAGAGCCTCTCAGGAGACAGCTATATCAGGTTCCTATCAGCAAGCATTTTTCGGCATCCACAATATTGTCTGGGTTTGGTGTCTGTATATGGAATGGATCCCCAGGTGGGGCAGTCTCTGGATAGCCTTTGCTTCTGTCTCTACTCCACACTTTATCTCTGTATTTCCTCCTGTGAGTATTTTATTCCCCTTCTAAAAAGGATTGAAGCATCCACACTTGGTGTTCCTTCTTCTTGAGCTTCATGTGGTCTATGAATTGTCCAAACTTTTGAGTTAATATCCACTTATCAATGAGTGCATACCATGTGTGTCCTTTTGGAACTGGGTTATCTCACTCAAGATATTTTCTAACTGCTTCGATTTGCCTAAGAGTTTCATGAATTCATTGTATTTAATAGCTGAGTTGTACTCCATTGTGCAAATATATCACATTCGCTGTATCCATTCCTTTGTGGAAGGACATGTGGTTTCTTTCTAGCTTCTGGTTATTATCAGTAAATCTGCTGTGAAGCATGTGTCCTAGTTATGTGTTAGAGCATCTTTTGAATATATACTCAGGAGTGGTATAGTTGGGTTCACAGATAATACTATGTCCAATTTTCTGAGAAACCACCAGACTGATTCCCAGAGTGGTTGTGCTAGCTTGCAATCTCACCAGCAATGGAAGAGGTTTCCTGTTTCTCCACCTCCTCGCCAGCATCCAATTTCACCTGTCCTTTTGATCTTAGCCATTCTAACTGGTATGATGTGGAATCTCAGGGCTGTTTTGCTTTGCCTTTTCCTGATGAATAAGGATGTTGAACATTTCTTTGGGTGCTTCTCAGCCATTCAATATTCCTCAGTTGAGAATTTTTGTTGTTGTTTGTTTAGATTTGTAACCCATTTTTAATTGGGTTATTTGGTTCTCTGACATCTAACTTCTTGAGTTCTTTGTATATACTGGAAATTGTCCCTTTATTGGATATAGGGTTAGTAAAGATCTTTTCCCATCTGGTGGTTGCAGTAGTCACTTATAAGTGTATTTTAACCATAAAGTACTGGAAAACCAGGCTACTATCCACAAACACAAAGAAGCTATGTCACAAGTAAGACCCAAGAAGAATGCTTGAATTTAATTTAGAAGATCAAATAGAATAGACATTAGGTGATTTTAGGGAGGGAGAGAGCATAGGAAAGGAGACAGGATGGCTAAATTGTGGGGAGGACTGACAGAGAGAACTGGAGAGAGAACAGAATTTGGGATCATGTGGTGTGTATCAGCTCTGAGACAATACATAATCCTAAAATAAGGGGAAATTTAATTAATTAAGATTACCATAGCTAGTTTTCCTGGCAACAGAGGACATGGAATCTCAAAACCTTTGACCCACATATTATCCCACAGACAAGATAAAAAAGATGGGACTAAGATGGAGCAGTAATTGAGGGAATGGCCAACCAATGACTTACACAACATGTGCACCATCCCACGTGATCAGTAAAGCTACTGATTGCACTAATGATATTCTGATTTACTTGCAGACAGGACCCAGGTATAGATGTCTTCTGAGAGACTTTACCCAGAAGCACATGGAAACGTGCAGAGACTTACCACCAAACATTATGTGGAGCTCAGGGAATCCTGTGGAAGAGAAAAACAAAGAATTGAAGGACCCAAATAAAACCTATAGAATCAAGTAATGAGGGCCCATAAAGGCTCCCAAAGCATGAACCAACAACAAAAAAGTATGCATGGATAGACATAGGCCCCTTGCAATATTTAACAAATGTGCAGCTTGGTCTTCATGTCAGTCCCCTAGCAACTGGAATTCAGGCTGTGTCTGACTCTGTTGCTCGGCTTTGGTTCCATTTTCCCCTAACTGGGCTCTTTCTAGCCTCAATTGGAGAATGTGGACCTAGTCCTACTGCAACTTAATATGTCAAGGTAGGTTTATATCCATGGGAGTCCTCCCCTTTTCTGAAGACAAAGAGAGGGAATGGGAGGAGGGAACGTGAGAAGGGGACACTTGGAATAGAAGCTCTGGTCAGGATATAAAATAAATATGTTAATTAATAAAAGGGACAAATATATTGGATACAAGTTAGGTTACAAACAGGCTCTTACTAAATTTGAGCATAATAGAGGATAAAGAAGAATTCTAAACCAAAGTTGGAAAAAGTGTTGTCATAAGTCAGCATTAAATGGCGGAGAGTTAAGAAAAATTAAATTTAGGAAAGCAAGCAATGCCTTCTTTTCCACACTATTTATTAGTTCTTTAAGACTTTCATACTTTGTGTTTTTTTTCATATTCCCAACCCTCCACAAAAGCTTACCAGGTCTACTCCTCCTTGCCATCCACTCTGCATTTTACCCCTCTTTGGTATTAGCCCATCATGAACAATTTGTGCTTCCCATATATCCTTGGATATGTTGCCATCCATTACATTGTGTTAGAGCTCTCATTTCCTCTCTTTCAAAATGGATTCCTCCTTTTCTGGTAGCTATCCATTTGCAACATCTCCTGAACCAGGGATTGAACTTCTTACCCTCCTTCTTCCATGTTAGTATTTTGAGTGTTTGAGTTTATACAGATCTGTGTGTGTGTGTGTGTGTGTGTGTGTGTGTCATCTTAACAACTGGGTTTCATTTGCACAACTCCCCTGTTGTATGTAACTATGGCAAATATGTTTTCTGATGATGAAATTTAAGTCTAGCTGAGGAAATGCCATTTAAATAAAATCTGATGTTTCCTGTAGAGTTTTGTAACAGCTTCTCATTGAATGGTGTGAGGTCCTAAAACTAAGATATTCATTTACAGTACCAGGAGATTGATACTGGGGAAGGACACAGGTAGCTGTGTTTCAGATTCTTGGTTAGAGTCCTTGGAAAGAGAACATGTCAAGGTTTAAGGGGACTGGGAAAGCTGTGAAGAAATAGGAAAGGAACACAATGGTGTCAGCTCACACTTATCAGTATTTTCTTTCTTTTTTATATATTTTATTTTATTTATCTACATTTCAATGTTACCCCCTTTCACAATTTCCCTTTTGCAAATCCCATATACCATCCCCTCTTAACCTTCTTCTATGAGGATATTCCTCTACCCACCTATGCACTCATGCCTCACAGCCCTAGTCTTCAGTCCTACTTGGAAGCAGAAGCAAAATATTCAAGGGAAGTAGAGGGTGGGAAGGAATTGGGTAGAAGAGAAGAGGAGGAGGGGAAAAAGAGTGAAAGAATCAGGTATGGGAAGAGATAGATGGGATGTAAAGAGTATAGGGAATTTGATCAGAGCTGTGGAGCAATGGTGGATGGGGATTTGGGGCTAGCAACCAGAAAGCCACAGATGCCAGAAAAGCAAGAGTCTCCCAGGAACCCACAGCACCACAGGGATGACATTAGCTGAAATATTCCACAAATGGGAGGGAGAACCTGTAAAGAATATATCCAGAGGTTAGGCATGCTCCCCTGGTTGAGGGATAGGGCCACCAACCCATCTCCAAAATTTTAACACTATTTTCTATAGTTACTCTTTTCTATTTTATGTTATTTTTTTTCTAGTGTCTGTTTTCTAATGAGAGGAAAAGGAGATGTGTGGATTTGGTTGGAAAACAAGGTCAGAAAGAAAAAACACAATTAAATCAAAACATATTGTGTAAATAATCTACTTTTTTTTTTTTTTTTTTTTTTTTTTTTTTTTTTAAAATATGCATGCTGTTTATTTGAGAGAAGTAATATAGGTTTGACTGTAGACAGAATTCACGCTTGAGATCAGAAAGCTGCTTACTCCCTTATGGTGAAACACTTGAGTTTTATCTCAGGATATCATAGCAAACTACCACACATGACGTGGGATAAAGAACAGAAATATGTTTTCTTGAAGCTCTGGATGTTGGAATGTGAGACCGACCAGTGTGTAAGCATATGAGATTTCCATAGGACACCTTTCCTGTTCTAGACAGTGACCTTCCTGTGGTGGCTTCAAGTGGCTTCTCCTTTTCATGTTCAAGAAGAAAAAACAATCTTCGCCTCTGCCTCTACTAGTGTGACCAGCAGTCCTACAAGATTTGAATTAGGGTTTTATTTAAATGTAAGCATCTCCTGAAAGACCTACCTCCAAACAGTCACACATGGAGATAAGGTTTCAACATACAAGTGATGGGTGTCTTGAATCCATAGCCATGTATTTCTTTTTTTTTTTTTTTTTTTTTTTTTTTTTCCATTTTTTATTAGGTATTTAGCTCATTTACATTTCCAATGCTATACCAAAAGTCCCCCTTACCCACCCACCCCCACTCCCCTACCCACCCACTCCCCCCCTTTGGCCCTGGCGTTCCCCTGTACCGGGGCACACAAAGTCTGCGTGTCCAATGGGCCTCTCTTTCCAGTGATGGCCGACTAGGCCATCTTTTGATACATATGCAGCTAGAGTCAAGAGCTCAGGGGTACTGGTTAGTTCATAATGTTGTTCCACCTATAGGGTTGAAGATCCCTTTAGCTCCTTGGGTACTTTCTCTAGCTCCTCCATTGGGAGCCCTGTGATCCATCCATTAGCTGACTGTGAGCATCCACTTCTGTGTTTGCTAGGCCCCGGCATAGTCTCACAAGAGACAGCTACATCTGGGTCCTTTCGATAAAATCTTGCTAGTATATGCAATGGTGTCAGCGTTTGGATGCTGATTATGGGGTGGATCCCTGGATATGGCAGTCTCTACATGGTCCATCCTTTCATCTCAGCTCCAAACTTTGTTTCTGTAACTCCTTCCATGGGTGTTTTGTTCCCACTTCTAAGGAGGGGCATAGTGTCCACACTTCAGTCTTCATTTTTCTTGAGTTTCATGTGTTTAGGAAATTGTATCTTATATCGTGGGTATCCTAGGTTTTGGGCTAGTATCCACTTATCAGTGAGTACATATTGTGTGAGTTCCTTTGTGATTGTGTTACCTCACTCAGGATGATGCTCTCCAGGTCCATCCATTTGGCTAGGAATTTCATAAATTCATTCTTTTTAATAGCTGAGTAGTACTCCATTGTGTAGATGTACCACATTTTCTGTATCCATTCCTCTGTTGAGGGGCATCTGGGTTCTTTCCAGTTTCTGGCTATTATAAATAAGGCTGCTATGAACCTAGTGGAGCATGTGTCCTTCTTATCAGTTGGGGCTTCTTCTGGATATATGCCCAGGAGAGGTATTGCTGGATCCTCCGGTAGTACTATGTCCAATTTTCTGAGGAACCGCCAAACTGATTTCCAGAGTGGTTGTACAAGCCTGCAATTCCACCAACAATGGAGGAGTGTTCCTCTTTCTCCACATCCTCGCCAGCATCTGCTGTCACCTGAATTTTTGATCTTAGCCATTCTCACTGGTGTGAGGTGGAATCTCAGGGTTGTTTTGATTTGCATTTCCCTGATGATTAAGGATGTTGAACATTTTTTCAGGTGCTTCTCTGCCATTCGGTATTCCTCAGGTGAGAATTCTTTGTTCAGTTCTGAGCCCCATTTTTTAAGGGGGTTATTTGATTTTCTGAGGTCCACCTTCTTGAGTTCTTTATATATGTTGGATATTAGTCCCCTATCTGATTTAGGATAGGTAAAGATCCTTTCCCAGTCTGTTGGTGGTCTTTTTGTCTTATAGACAGTGTCTTTTGCCTTGCAGAAACTTTGGAGTTTCATTAGGTCCCATTTGTCAATTCTCGATCTTACAGCACAAGCCATTGCTGTTCTGTTCAGGAATTTTTCCCCTGTGCCCATATCTTCAAGGCTTTTCCCCACTTTCTCCTCTATAAGTTTCAGTGTCTCTGGTTTTATGTGAAGTTCCTTGATCCACTTAGATTTGACCTTAGTACAAGGAGATAAGTATGGATCGATTCGCATTCTTCTACATGATAACAACCAGTTGTGCCAGCACCAATTGTTGAAAATGCTGTCTTTCTTCCACTGGATGGTTTTGGCTCCCTTGTCGAAGATCAAGTGACCATAGGTGTGTGGGTTCATTTCTGGGTCTTCAATTCTATTCCATTGGTCCACTTGTCTGTCTCTATACCAGTACCATGCAGTTTTTATCACAATTGCTCTGTAGTAAAGCTTTAGGTCAGGCATGGTGATTCCACCAGAGGTTCTTTTATCCTTGAGAAGAGTTTTTGCTATCCTCGGTTTTTTGTTATTCCAGATGAATTTGCAAATTGCTCCTTCTAATTCGTTGAAGAATTGAGTTGGAATTTTAATGGGGATTGCATTGAATCTGTAGATTGCTTTTGGCAAGATAGCCATTTTTACAATGTTGGTCCTGCCAATCCATGAGCATGGGAGATCTTTCCATCTTCTGAGATCTTCTTTAATTTCTTTCTTCAGGGACTTGAAGTTTTTATCATACAGATCTTTCACTTCCTTCGTTAGAGTCACGCCGAGATATTTTATATTATTTGTGGCTATTGAGAAGGGTGTTGTTTCCCTAATTTCTTTCTCAGCCTGTTTATTCTTTGTGTAGAGAAAGGCCATTGACTTGTTTGAGTTAATTTTATATCCAGCTACTTCACCGAAGCTGTTTATCAGGTTTAGGAGTTCTCTGTTGGAATTTTTAGGGTCACTTATATATACTATCATATCATCTGCAAAAAGTGATATTTTGACTTCCTCTTTTCCAATTTGTATCCCCTTGATCTCCTTTTGTTGTCGAATTGCTCTGGCTAATACTTCAAGTACTATGTTGAAAAGGTAGGGAGAAAGTGGGCAGCCTTGTCTAGTCCCTGATTTTAGTGGGATTGCTTCCAGCTTCTCTCCATTTACTTTGATGTTGGCTACTGGTTTGCTGTAGATTGCTTTTATCATGTTTAGGTATTGGCCTTGAATTCCTGATCTTTCCAGAACTTTTATCATGAATGGGTGTTGGATCTTGTCAAATGCTTTTTCTGCATCTAACGAGATGATCATGTGGTTTTTGTCTTTGAGTTTGTTTATATAATGGATTACATTGATGGATTTTCGTATATTAAACCATCCCTGCATCCCTGGAATAAAACCTACTTGGTCAGGATGGATGATTGCTTTAATGTGTTCTTGGATTCGGTTAGCGAGAATTTTATTAAGGATTTTTGCATCGATGTTCATAAGAGAAATTGGTCTGAAGTTCTCTATCTTTGTTGGATCTTTCTGTGGTTTAGGTATCAGAGTAATAGTGGCTTCATAAAATGAGTTGGGTAGAATACCTTCTACTTCTATCTTGTGAAAAAGTTTGTGCAGAACTGGAGTTAGATCTTCTTTGAAGGTCTGATAGAACTCTGCACTAAACCCGTCTGGTCCTGGGCTTTTTTTGGCTGGGAGACTATTAATAACTGCTTCTATTTCTTTAGGGGATATGGGACTGTTTAGAAGGTCAACTTGATCCTGATTCAACTTTGGTACCTGGTATCTGTCCAGAAATTTGTCCATTTCGTCCAGGTTTTCCAGTTTTGTTGAGTATAGCCTTTTGTAGAAGGATCTGATGGTGTTTTGGATTTCTTCAGGATCTGTTGTTATGTCTCCCTTTTCATTTCTGATTTTGTTAATTAGGATTTTGTCCCTGTGCCCTTTAGTGAGTCTAGCTAAGGGTTTATCTATCTTGTTGATTTTCTCAAAGAACCAACTCCTCGTTTGGTTAATTCTTTGAATAGTTCTTCTTGTTTCCACTTGGTTGATTTCACCCCTGAGTTTGATTATTTCCTGCCGTCTACTCCTCTTGGGTGAATTTGCTTCCTTTTTTTCTAGAGCTTTTAGATGTGTTGTCAAGCTGCTAGTATGTGCTCTCTCCCGTTTTTTCTTGAAGGCACTCATAGCTATGAGTTTCCCTCTTAGAAATGCTTTCATTGTGTCCCAAAGGTTTGGGTACGTTGTGGCTTCATTTTCATTAAACTCTAAAAAGTCTTTAATTTCTTTCTTTATTCCTTCCTTGACCAAGGTATCATTGAGAAGAGTGTTGTTCAGTTTCCATGTGAATGTTGGCTTTCTGTTATTTATTTTGTTATTGAAGATCAGCCTTAGTGCATGGTGATCTGATAGGATACATGGGACAATTTCAATATTTTTGAATCTGTTGAGGCCTGATTTGTGACCTATTATGTGGTCAATTTTGGAGAAGGTACCATGAGGTGCTGAGAAGAAGGTATATCCTTTTGTTTTAGGGAAAAATGTTCTGTAGATATCTGTCAGATCCATTTGTTTCATCACTTCTGTTAGTTTCAGTGTGTCCCTGTTTAGTTTCTGTTTCCATGATCTGTCCATTGGTGAAAGTGGTGTGTTGAAGTCTCCCACTATTATTGTGTGAGGCGCAATGTGTGCTTTGAGCTTTACTAAAGTTTCTTTAGTGAATGTGGCTGCTCTTGTATTTGGAGCATAGATATTCAGAATTGAGAGTTCCTCTTGGAGGATTTTACCTTTGATGAGAATGAAGTGTCCCTCCTTGTCTTTTTTGATGACTTTGGGTTGGAAGTCAATCTTATCAGATATTAGGATGGCTACTCCTGCTTGTTTCTTCATACCATTTGCTTGGAAAATTGTTTTCCAGCCTTTCATTCTGAGGTAGTGTCTATCTTTTTCTCTGAGATGAGTTTCCTGTAAGCAGCAAAATGTTGGGTCTTGTTTGTGTAGCCAGTTTGTTAGTCTATGTCTTTTTATTGGCGAGTTGAGACCATTGATGTTAAGAGATATTAAGGAAAAGTAATTGTTGCTTCCTGTTATTTTAGTTGTTAAAGGTGGCATTCTGTTCTTGTGGCTGTCTTCTTTTTGGTTTGTTGAGGGATTACCTTCTTGTTTTTTCTAGGGCGTTGTTCCCGTTCTTGTATTGGTTTTTTTCTGTTATTATCCTTTGAAGGGCTGGATTCGTGGAGAGATAATGCGTGAATTTGGTTTTGTCGTGGAATACTTTGGTTTCTCCCTCTATGATAATTGAGAGTTTGGCTGGGTATAGTAGCCTGGGCTGCAGTTTGTGTTCTCTTAGTGTCTGTATAACATCTGTCCAGGCTCTTCTGGCTTTCATAGTCTCTGGTGAAAAATCTGGTGTAATTCTGATAGGCTTGCCTTTATATGTTACTTGACCTTTTTCCCTTACTGCTTTTAGTATTCTATCTTTATTTAGTGCATTTGATGTTCTGATTATTATGTGTCGGGAGGAATTTCTTTTCTGGTCCAGTCTATTTGGAGTTCTGTAGGCTTCTTGTATGTTCATATGCATCTCATTCTTTAGATTTGGGAAGTTTTCTTCAATAATTTTGTTGAAGATGTTTGCTGGACCTTTGAGTTGAAAATCTTCATTCTCATCCACTCCTATTATCCGTACGTTTGGTCTTCTTATTGTGTCCTGGATTTCCTGGATATTTTGAGTTAGGATCTTTTTGCATTTTCCATTTTCTTTGATTGTTGTGCCGATGTTCTCTATGGAATCTTCTGCACCTGAGATTCTCTCTTCCATCTCTTGTATTCTGTTGCTGATGCTCAAATCTATGGTTCCAGATTTCTTTCCTAGGGTTTCTATCTCTAGAGTTGCCTCGCTTTGAGTTTTCTTTATTGTGTCTACTTCCCTTTTTAGGTCTAGTATGGTTTTGTTCATTTCCATCACCTGTTTGTATGTTTTTTCCTCTTTTTCTGTAAGGACTTCTACCTGTTTGATTGTGTTTTCCTGTTTTTCTTTAAGGACTTGTAACTCTTTAGCAGTGTTCTCCTGTATTTCTTTAAGTGATTTATTAAAGTCCTTCTTGATGTCCTCTACCATCATCATGAGATATGCTTTTAAATCTAGGTCTAGGTTCTCAGGTGTGTTGGGGTTCCCTGGACTGGGCGAAGTGGGTGTGCTGGGTTCTGGTGATGGTGAGTGGTCTTGGTTCCTGTTAGTAAGATTCCTCCGTTTACCTTTCGCCATCTGGTAATCTCTGGAGTTAGTAGTTATAGTTGACTCTGTTTAGAGATTGTTCTTCTGGTGATTCTGTTACCGTCTATCAGCAGACCTGGGAGACAGATTCTCTCCTCTGAGTTTCAGTGCTCAGAGCACTCTCTGCTGGCAAGCTCTCTTACAGGGAAGGTGCGCAGATATCTTGTATTTGGACCTCCTCCTGGCCGAAGAAGAAGGCCCAAAACAGGACCTTTCTCAGACACTGTGTTGCTTTGGCAGTTCCCAGGTGGTACAGACTCTCACCTAAGCAGACTAATTTCCTAAGTTCCTTGGAGTCCCGGGACCAAGATGGCGACCGCTGCTGCTGTGGCTTAGGTCGCCTCCCCAGCCGGGCGGGCACCTGTCCTCTGGTCCGGAAGGTGGCCGGCTGTCCCCGGCCCACACAGGGTGCTGCCTCAGTCCCTCTGTGCTTCTGCCTGTTCCAGAAGCTGTCAGGTTCTCTGGCGCACCCTCTCACCTGTTCAGACTAATTTCCTAAGTTCGGCGGGTCCCGGACCAAGGTGGCGACCGCTGCTGCTGTGGCTTAGGCCGCCTCCCCAGCCGGGTGGGCACCTGTCCTCTGGTCCGGAAGGTGGCCGGCTGTCCCCGGCCCACGCAGGGTGCTGCCTCAGCGCCTCTGTGCTTCTGCCTGTTCCAGAAGCTGTCAGGTTCTCTGGCGCACCCTCTCACCTGTTCAGACTAATTTCCTAAGTTCGGCGGGTCCCGGACCAAGATGGCGACCGCTGCTGCTGTGGCTTAGGTCGCCTCCCCAGCCGGGCGGGCACCTGTCCTCCGGTCCGGAAGGTGGCCGGCTGTCCCCGGCCCACACAGGGTGCTGCCTCAGTCCCTCTGTGCTTCTGCCTGTTCCAGAGGCTGTCAGGTTCTCTGGCGCTCCCTCTCACCTGTTCAGACTAATTTCCTAAGTTCGGCGGGTCCCGGACCAAGATGGCGACCGCTGCTGCTGTGGTTTAGGCCGCCTCCCCAGCCGGTTGGGCACCTGTCCTCTGGTCCGGAAGGTGGCCGGCTGTCCCCGGCCCACGCAGGGTGCTGCCTCAGCGCCTCTTCGCCTCTGTGCTTCCGCCTGTTCCAGAAGCTGTCAGGTTCTCTGGCGCACCCTCTCACCTGTTCAGACTAATTTCCTAAGTTCGGCGGGTCCCGGACCAAGATGGCGACCGCTGCTGCTGTGGCTTAGGTCGCCTCCCCAGCCGGGCGGGCACCTGTCCTCCGGTCCGGAAGGTGGCCGGCTGTCCCCGGCCCACACAGGGTGCTGCCTCAGCCCCTCTGTGCTTCTGCCTGTTCCAGAGGCTGTCAGGTTCTCTGGCGCACCCTCTCACCTGTTCAGACTAATTTCCTAAGTTCGGCGGGTCCCGGACCAAGCTTTTTTTGGTTTTTCAAGGCAGGGTTTCTCTGTATAGACCTGGCTGTCCTGGAACTCAGTTTGTAGACCAGGCTGGCCTCGAACTCAGAAATCTGCCTGCCTCTGCCTCCCAAGTGCTGGGATTAAAGGTGTGTACCACCACACCTGGCAATAATCTACTTTCAACTTGCAAAAAATAAAATAAAATAGAAAAAATCTACCTTGTTTCAAAATATCAATTATACATTTTGTGTAGTCAGGTGTTAAAAACCACATAGTACTACAATAATGAATTGCTCTTATGAGCTTCTCCGTAAATACTGAAAATCTTATTATAAGAAACTATCACTTCAGAACAGTTAAAAGTCCTTCCCTGAAAGTATATAGTTGTAAATACTTAATATTATTTTTGAACTATTTCTTGTTTCAAGTTCCCATTCACCCAGTTCCAATAATGGAAAACTTTGAAAATTTGTCATAATTATGAAATAAAACCTCAGAATAAAATGTGATGGAGAGTAACCACATTTTCTATTATATTTTATCAAATTCTATCACTCATTAAACAATTCTGTCCTGTAACAAATTGGTTTTAATTAAAAAAATATCCTAGTGATTGTCTCTACTTTTAACAAAAATGAAAGCTTGTATGGGTCCATTTCTCCGCCGGAATGTTATTTGTGATAGCAACACTTGACTCTCACTTGTTACTTTGTGCTTTTTCACTATATTCCATAAGAGAAAATTTACAGCATGCAATTTGACATGGGTTTATTTAAGATAACAGTACAGCCATGCTGATACACATGCTAGCAATTCCATCACATATACTGTGAAACAGTATTTCTCTGTATTGAAATGTTATAATCTATTCATAGGCTCAGATGCTATGAAAATGTAGTCCCCCCTCAAAGCCTACCTCCTTTAAGGACATATTTGTAAACAAGTTTGCATAGGCATAACTTTTCACTTTTTTCTCTACACATAGCTAACAATGGAAAGGTATATTATAACCTATGGTAGACGTATATTTTAATAATCTATCAAAATTACTCCTAAATTATTGGATTTATTTCACAAATGTATAAATTTTATGTGGTTCAAGGTTTATAAAACTCTTGTCAACATTTACTTTTATTCATGAGCTAGAGTTCTCTCATGAATGTCTTTATTTTACTCAGGAACTCTGTTTACTCCTGAACATCATATTCTTTGGATAATGGGTCACAGTTTGTGAACAGGGGGAGTTTTAATTTGTTTTCCTTTCTGAATGAGACACTTGAAAGAATAAAGGGGAGATGTGAAGGTTGATATTGACTGTCAGGTTATTATGTCCTATTATCCGCTAGCATTCAAAACTTAGGCCACATCTGTTAATCAGTCTCTAGCTAAGATATAGAAACCTGAGGTCTTGAGAGATGTCTTCATGTTGTCACCCAGTGCTGCTCTTGAAAAAAACAGGAGTCAGAAACAACCACCCTAAACATAGGCAATATCATTAAGGGGTTTGTGCTTATGACTTACAAAACAAAACGTAAAAGGACAACTTAGCCTGAACATAGAGCACAGACATTTTTTTCTAACTCTTATTTCTGACTACTACTACAGTTGCCCACTATCTCAGGCTCTTACCACCCTCCTTTCCTGACGTGGAGGTCATTTCCTCAATCAGTAAGCCACAATATACCAATTTGGATTATTTTTCAGATATATTACCATAATATTGACAAAGTAACTAATACAAGTCAAAACCAACCTGGCACCTAAGGCATGAGCTGATATAGAAGAAGGAATTAACCACTGATACTATTCAGAATTGTTTTTGAAGCTTGTCACTCTTTTAAAGATATACTTGCTAAAGTGTGAGCACTATGGATCCAAAATTACTTCAGAGACTAACATCACACATGGTAATGGCCACTGTGAGATCAGGAGGGTGACCTTAGCCCATGACATCTCCATAAAGAAGGCTTCTAGATGTCAACCTCAAGCAATGTTAACTTCACAGGGAGTAGTTGTCTATTATTGATTATATACTGCAAGAAAAGATGAGTCTTTAATTCTTCACCAGCTTAAAAACTCCCCTGGAGTAAGGAGATTATAGAGACCTTGATACTCTTATTGACAGTCATTGGAAATTTTGACCCAAGCTAGTATGCACTCTTGATTCTAGTGGGATCGTGTGTGGCCTCTGGACACTAAGGCTCCATTTGTAGTGTGATGCTGATATTATGCTAGTAAATGTTTATTTAAGGTCAGAATTGATTAACTGCTCAGAAATTTACTGTGACTGAATCAATGTGTCATGTTACAGAGAACAGTTGATAATGATTGATAGATGGTAGACAGATACTTGATAGATAGATAGATAGATAGATAGATAGATAGCGATATAAATAGATAGAAAAGTGTGGGGGTATGGGGGACTTTTGGGATAGCATTGGAAATGTAATTAAGGAAAATACGTAATAAAAATGTAAAATAAATAAATAAATAAATAAATAGATAGATAGATAGATAGATAGATAGAAATAGGTGATAGCCAGGAAGCTAGAATTAAATAGAGATGGATAATAGAAAGATTATTCATAGTTAATTTAAAAGGTTTATAGATAGATACATAGATACATAGATATTTAATACATACATAGATAGATACATAGATAGATAATGATGGATAGAAGAATTAATAGATGATAGTGATAGATGATAGATAGATAGATAGATAGATAGATAGATAGATAGATAGATAGATAGATAGATAGACAGTCACATAGGTATACTAATGATAGAACATTTAAAAAAAAACTCATGTTCTTGACTCTAGAAGAGTAAGTGAATGTTTCTGGGACATATTTTTCTCACTTCAAAAACATTAGAGTAGCTCTGTGTTCACTCTGCCAGATGAAACTAATTATGTTATTTGTAGATACTTTATTCTCTTAGGCAGCTGTTGTCTCTGAATAATAAACAAGTATAGAAAGTGTTCTGGATGTCTATTTGGATCTTCTGAGATGATTGTCCTTATTTAAAGCCCATGTCCTGGAAGATCCAAAAAAATGAGAGAGAAATGTGCTGTGACATTGGAGTAAAGATGCTTTTCCAAATAAGACTAAATGTGTAGATTGAGTGCCTGATGGATTTATAGGAGCTGCCAAACACCAGTACACACAACACTACAAAACATGTTTGTATTTGTAGTCTTTGAGCTTCCCTTTGAAGTTATTATTTGTGTTGTGTTCTACCCTCACTGAAATAATTTCACTTGACACACCTTGTGTGGTACTCTCCATATTAGATCAGGGACAAGGCAAACCTAACTAATCCATTTATCTTTCCTTTCCTTTACAGTTAGGTAAGTATACATTTTTGTCTCTTCTTCTTTTCTTTTCCTTTTTTTTGTATTTTTATTTTATTTTATTAGATATTTTCTTTAATTACATTTCAACTGCTATCCCAAAAGTTCCTTATACCCCCACTCCGCCCTGTGCCCCTACCCACCCACTCCCACTTCTTGGCCCTGAAATTCCCCTATACTGGGGCTTATAATGTTTGCAAAACCAAGGGGCCTCTCTTCCCAAGGATGCCCGACTAGGCCATCTTCTGTTACATATGTAGCTAGAGACATGAGCTCTGGAGGTACACTACTGCATATGCCAGCAAGATTTTGCTGAAGGGACCCTGTTATAGCTGCCTTGTGTGAGGCTATGCCAGTGTCTGGCAAACACAGAAGTGGATGCTCACAGTCATCTATAGGATGGAACACAGGGCCCCCAATGGAGGAGCTAGAGAAAGTACCCAAGGAGCTGAAGGGGTCTGCAACCTTATAGGTGGAACAACAATATGAATTAACCAGTATCCTCTTCTTTTCTTACACTGTGCCATTCAAGATCTCCACAGGCTAAGTGCCTTCATTTTCATAGCCCATGAAGATGGAATGATACCCTTTTCTTCCTCAGTAAGCCTGAGAGTCTTACTTCATTTCAATTAAAGAATGCAATTAGTTAGTTAACTATTGAAAAATCAACACCATTCTTTTCATTTTTCTTCTTTTTAAAAAAGTATTTATTTATTTTTTATATCCAGTTTTCCCCTCCCAGTTAACCCTCAGACTGTTCCATATCCCATATCTCCTCTCCTGTCTCAACAAAGATCTATCTACTCCCCCCAACCCCAACCCCCCAAAAACCTCTCCACTCCATGGGGCCTCCAGTGTCTTTATGGTTAGATACATCTTCTCTGACTGAGTCCAGACCCAGCAGTCCTCTGTTGTATACGTTTTGGGGGGTCTCATATCAGCTGTTGTATGCTGCCTGGTTCATGTTCCAGTGTCTGAGAGATCTTGGAGCTTAGTTGAAACTGCTGGTCCTCTCAGAGGTTTGCCCTCCTTCTCAACTTCTTTCAGCTTTTTCCTAATTCATCTACAGGCATCAGCAGCTCTGTCCATTGGTTAGGTACTGCAAATATCTACATCTATCCTCTTTTGTTTACCTGTTTTGCTCAAATAAGGCCCATTTTCCTTACCAACCACTTTAATACCTGGCATTTCAACAAATTGCTTGTAAAGTTGCATTAAAATTACCAAGAATCAGCTAAGCTATATTTATGTCAGAAGGAAAATTTAAAAAGAAGATAGATGTGCTATGATGTTACTGTAACTGATGTATTAAGGTTTCAGAATGATCCATCTAACAAAGTCAAGAGTACAGAAACAGACCTACAAATAATTTAAATATTTTAATGCCATGTACAAGTACAATTGGCTGGGAACAGGGTTTTTCCCTCAAAAAATAGTTCTGGGAATGTTATATATTTGATTGTTGAGTAAGGTACATGAATGGTAGCAGCAAGATGAAGAAAAGACTTTTAGAGAAAATAAGGTTAGAAGGGCAAAGAAAGGTTAGGGTGAGTGAAGAGGAGGAGAAAGTGGATGAAGAAAAGGAAATAAGAAGAAAAGTAGGAGGAAGAGGAAGAAAGTAATACAACTTCAGAGGCAGTTTTCTGATCTGAGAATAGTTGTTGCTAACCCGTTGTTCACTCTTGTAGGCAATGTTAACTGCTACACATTGCCCTGATCAGCCTCCCTTTCAGATGGAAGGACAACTGTGACTACAGCAATAAAAACCCATTTGGAGCTTACCTTGATATTGCCTATCTGTGAGGCCCTCGGGATTCACTGAGAGGTTATGTGTAAACTCCAGAACCAAATCCTGTAAGTAACCTTCAGAGCCTAACCCAGGATGTATGTGTGTATGTGTGTGTGTATAATTTCTTTTTAAATTTTATTTGTTATTTTTTAATTTTGTATTTACATCTTATCTACCACCTTATACTCATCAAATTTCTGTTTTCCTTCCACTTCCACAAAAATGTATAACTTCTATTTAAATTATTATTGTTAATGTGCATATACACAAACTCTCTCTCTCTCTCTCTCTCTCTCTCTCTCTCTCTCTCTCTCTCTCTCTCTCTCTCTGTTTAGTATGTTTAGTCTTGTCTTGTCTTCCTTCCTTTCTTTCTTTTCTTTCTTTCTTTCTTTCTTTCTTTCTTTCTTTCTTTCTTTCTTTCTTTCTTTCTTTCTCTCTTTCTTTTTTCATGTGTCTTTACATTTGATCATTGTGGACTTAGGATTAAATAGCCTATCATGAAAATTGTCCCTAATGGGACAATTTTTTCTTCTACTGTCAGCAGTCATTAGTTGCCATCTGCTCTTTATTTACAATTATGTCCCTGTGAGATTCCTCCACCCATCTTAGTATGCCAGTGGTGTTGCCATTACAAAGGACTCGTTTAGGGATCAAGAGATCATTGTGACTTTATGTGTCCAGCTTCTCTGTCATGGTAAGTAGCTTTCTTATGTCCCTTTCCTGGTACCATTCTCCAAGAACTCAACTATAAGTAACATAGTAGAGTTAACATTTCTTTTAAATTAATATTCCACATTGGAGGTCAACACAAAAGCTGGCATTCTACATCTTATCAAAATAAAATACATGATTAGAAAGCATGTTTTATCAGCTGAGAACACTTGTTTATGTTCTTGAGCATCTGAGTTTACTTGTCAGACTATCCACTGAGGGGTTCACATTTCCTGTACCTTCAGGTCCAGAGATCCAACCCCACTGCCAGGCATCTGCACTCATGTGCACATATAGAGAGACATATCACAATGAATACCATATGTCTTAATAAGAACTGTATGCTGACAATCTCTCTATAAATGGCCATGAGTATGGCTATTCACAGTTACTAGAAGTCTTTTTATAGTACTTCTCAGCCACAGGAAATTTGCAAAGGTCCTCACTCTTTTACCACCAGATGGTATGTCATAAAGAGAGCAAGTGATAGAATGAGCTTTGCCATACTGGGGAATGTGATTACTGTTGTCAAAGGAAGAAATTATAACAATTTAGTTTAAAGATCTTAATTGGCTTTATTTTAGAATCTATAATTGGGCAATAGTTCACTCTATAAAACAGAATAAATGTTTCAATGGGATGAGAAGAAGATAATAGTTTTAGAAAGTCCTGAAAAAGGTTTAAATCAAGTGACCTCAGGGTTGCCTCAGGTTACTTTTACTGTGCATAAGGATTATGACTTGAAACATTTTATGAATGTTAATTGAAACTAATCTGTTTGGGAAATAATGCATGCCTCTCAGTTTATTGAATCTTCAATAGTAGTTTGATCTTCAGTGATATGATTTATTGCATTTTAAATTATCTTCTGTTCTGTTGGGGTCTATTAGAGAAATATGAAACAACACTGGCATATCTGTAACCTTCTTCATCTTTTTGGGAAAAACAAAACAAAAACATACAGTGATTCCAGCAGTTTCTCAAATTCCAAATGCTATATCCTATGATCTCCAATAACACCTTGATGTGCTCATGTGAGTCACTGGCAACTGTGAACCAATAGTTAAATTAAGCAAATCCAATTAGTGCTGGGACCATAGGACTGAGAAACCTTAGAACATATGACCCCATTTTTTACCATTTGTTTAATCACAGATGCACCCTTAGAGTATTTTTACTGATCCATACATTGTCGTTTGCTTTTCTTGAAAGAAAGAAATACAAAAAGGCTGTCCCAGTATTTAATAAACCCTTAATAAATATGAAAATAAGCATAACTAAAGGTCCCAGTATTTAATAAACCTTCAATAAATATGAAAATAAACATAACTAAAGAACATTTTATGCACTTAAATCTTTAAGGTGACAGTTACATTACTACTTTGAAATATTAAACAGATACCCATGATGAAAATATATTAGATTCTTTGAATACACACATGAACAATAAATCTAGAACCTGTGTCTTGAGAAGAAAGACTGACAATAATACTTGGCACTCTTTGTGGAAACTAGGCTGGTACTTTTCTTCAACACATATTTTCTAAATGATATTTAAGTGGTCTTCACAATACTATATATTCTCATAACTAGTTGTACTATACATGTACCCTAATTTGCTTTAATCATTAGATCCACACAGCCTGGAGTAATCTGAGAGGATAGTGTCTACTGAGGAATTGTCTAAATCTTACTTAAGTGTGGGCATGTACATAGAATATTATATTGCTTATTAATTGGAGAAGGAGGAAATATCCCACTGTGGGCAGCACCATTCCTAGGCAGGTTATCCTGGGTTATATGAGGAAGCTAGCTTCTTCTGACCAGAAAAAAAGCAAGGGAACCAGCAGCATTCCTCCATAGTTCCTTGCTCCCGGTACCTGCCTTGACTTTCTGTCCTGTTTTCCCTCTATGATGGACTATGGTCTTGAAATAAAAGATAAAGTAATTATTTTACCTACAGGTTGCTTTATATCAGGTATTTTTATCACATATTTGTCAACCCAAAAGAGAAGACCATCTAATTTGTAACCTTATCTTAGACACTTTTGAGACTGGAAGGCAACAATGTGATAGCAACTTGGTGTAAGTTCAAGGGATCTGGGTGTTTAGTTGCATATTACACTTAGTGTATGATTTTACAGAACATAGAGTTTCCACAAAACATGTTCCTTTCTGTACCTGAAATTATCACACAGGCTGTCATCAACATATCATAAGATATATTACTCCTTTAGAGTCTGTTTACTGACTCTTTCTTTCTTTTGTACATAGACAAAGATGATGGACTTTGCAGTTCTCTGTAACAATATGACCAATTTCTCAACTGTGGAGAATAAACAAATATTACTGTGTATTCTTCTAATCCTGCCTTTTTTTTTTCTGTTCCTTGTGAAGTCTGACAAATTTGACTTTTTTCTCCTCCTTGTGAAGTCTAACAATAGAATAGTTACATAGTGCTCTGGGATAGCCTCCTGTTGAAAATGGAAGGTAGCACTCAGGTCAGGACACTAAGGGATCCGAATGCTTCTGTCCTCCAGTGATTTCCCTGTTGTGTCAGAGGCTCAATTAATTCAATTTAACTGCTTTAGACTACCATGCCATTAGTGTTTGAGATGTAGTATTTCAGTATTTCGTGATCGATTAATCTGGCTACATGAATCTTTACTATTTGAATATAGTTTAGATTCCACATGCTAAATTCTAGGAATGCTTAATTTGCATGGATTCTCTCTCTGCTGCCTTATGATAATCAATGATATCATATACTCTACCTACAAAACATTAGGCTATTAATTTTGAGTAGTATCCCTTATTTTTTATTAAACTAAAAAATTTATTTTAAATATATAACTTAGTATTGACACTTTTTAAAACATCAAAATATATATAATAGTTAAAATGCCTCCTAAATATACATGATATTTTCTGAAGCTTAACATAATATGCACTAACCAAGTTTTTAAAATCTATTTGGAGCACTAAACATGACAGAAGTAGAAACAGTACTTTTATGAAATCCTCTATGAAAGGAAATTGTGACAAGTTCCTGATTAGACATAAACCATTCCATCTCCAAGAGAGAATACACAGCATAACTGTCTTCATAGAATGAATTGGGTAGTGTTCCTTGTGTGTTTTTTATTTTGTGGAATAGTTTGAAGAATATTGGTATTAGGGCTTCTTTGAAGGACTGTTTAGATGGTATATCTCATCCTGGTTTAACTTTGGTATTGGTATCTGTCTAGAAAATTGTCAATTTCATCAAGGCTTTGCAGTTTTGTTTAGTTTAGGCTTTTATAGTAGAATCTGGTGATATTTGGAATTTCCTTGATATCTGCTGATATGTCACCCTTTTCATTTCTGATTTTATTAATTTGGATACTGTCTTTGTGCCTTCTGGTTAGTGTGGCTAAGAGTTTATCAATCTTGTTGATTTTTTTGAAGAACCAGCTCCTGGTTTAGTTGATTCTTTGTGTAGGTCTTTTTGTTTCTACTTGGTTGATTTTTAGCCCTGAGTTTATTTCCTGCGTTCTACTCCTTTTGGGTGTATTTGCTTCTTTTTGTTCTAGAGCTTTCAGGTGTACTGTTAAGCTGCTAGTATAAGATCTCTCCAGTTCCTTTTTGGAGGTACTCAGAGCTGAGTTTTCCTCTTAGCATTGCTTTCATTGTATGCGATATGTTTGGGTACGTTGTCCCTTCATTTTCATTAAATTCTAAGTCTTTAATTTTTCTTTATTTCTTCCGTGACCAAGATATGATTGAGTGGGGCATTGTTCAGCTTCCAAGTGTATGTGGGCTGTCTCTTGTTTTTGTTGCTATTGAAGACCAGCCTTAGTCTGTGGTGATATGACAGGATGCATGGGATTATTTCAATCTTCTTGTGTCTGTTGAGACCGATTATAAGGTCAGTTTTGGATAAGGTATGATGAGGAGCTGAAAAGAAGATATATTATTTTGTTTAAGGATGAAATGTTCTATAGATATATGTTAAATCCACTTCTTCCATAACTTGTTAGTTTCAATGTGTCTTTGTTTAGTTTCTGTTTCCATGATCTGTCCATTGATGAGAGTGAGGTGTTGAAGTCTCCCACTATTGTTGTGTGTGGTGCAATGTGTGCTTTGAGCTTTTTTAAAGTTACTTTTATGAATTTGTGTCCCCTTGCATTTGGAGCATCGATGTTCAGAATTAAGAGTTCTTCTTGGTAGATTTTTCCTTTGCTGAGTATGAAGTGTCCTTCCTTATCCTTTTTTGATAACTTTTGGTTGAAAGTTGATTTTATTTGATATTAGAATGGCTACTCCAGCTTGATCTTGGCACTATTTGCTTGGAAAATTGTTTTCCAGCCCTTTACTCTGAGGTATAGTCTGTTTTTGACATTGAGGTGCATTTCCTGTATGCAGCAAAATGCTGGGTCCTGTTTACTGAACCAGTATTTTAATCTATGTCTTTTTATAGGGAATTTTAGTCAGTTGATATTTAGGAATAGTAATGGTTGCTTCCTGTTATCTTTGATGTTATTTTTATGTTTGTGTGGCTATCTTGGTTTTTTTTGGGGGGGTTATTGCAAGATTACTTTCTTACTTTTTCTAGGGTGTAGTTTTCCTTTTTGTGTTGGCATTTTCCATCTATTCTCCCTTGTAGGGCAGTGCTCACTGGTGTGTCTGCACTCCTTGGAGACCAGCTCTGTCCTGGTGGTATTTGGATATGGAGTGCTGTGGAACAGGATCAGCTATGGGTGCTGTGGCACAGATTAAGCTCCTGGCCCAGACCAAAACCAGAAGGATCCTCTCCCAGGCTGCTCCTCAGTTCCTGTGTCCTGAGGGTTCATGTCAGCTCCCTCTGAGCAGAAGTGGTGGTGTTACCTGTGCCATTTGCTCACAGATGAGGCATTCTGTCAGTCCGTGAATGGTGGTTTTAGCAGAGGCATTACGTGCAGGAAAGGCAAATCCATAACCAGAATAAGTATCTACTCCAGTAAGAACAAAACGCTGTCCTTTCCACGAAGGAAGTGGTCCAATGTAGTCAACCTGCCACCAGGTTGCTGGCTGGTCACCTCGAGGAATGGTGCCATATCTGGGGCTCAGTGTTGGTTTCTGCTGTTGGCAGATCTGGCAATCAGCAGCAGCTGTAGCCAGGTCAGCCTTGGTGAGTGGAAGCCCATGTTGCTGAGCCCAAGCATAACCTCCATCTCGACCACCATGGCCACTTTGTTCATGTGCCCATTGAGCAATGACAGGGATGGCTGGGGAGAGAGGCTGATTGTCCACAGAACGGGTCATCTTATCCACTTGATTATTGAACTCCTCCTCAGCTGAAGTCACCTTTTGGTGAGCATTTACATGGGACACAAATATCTTCACATCCTTTGCCCATTTGGAGAGATCTATCCACATACTTCTTCCCCAGATGTCTTTCTCACCAATTTCTCACTCCTTGGAGACCTGCTCTCTCCATGCAGTATTTGAGTATGGAGAGCTGTAGCACAGAATCAGCTCTGGGTGCAGATGGAAACCGGAAGATCCTGTCCCAGGCTGCTACTCCGTTCCTGTGTCCTTAGTATCTCCTTTTCATACTTACCTATAATGAGAAAAGTGAACGAGCTTATAGTGTTCATGCTAACAATATAGCACGAAAAGGCTTTTTACACTTAACTGTCAAATCCTTGCCTCTCTATGCAACAAAATTAGTAACTGATGAATCCCTCAAACCTAAATGCATTTTCCTCTCAGAGTGTAAACCACCAGGTCACCATGTAAACACTCAATTGATATTGCAAACAGATTTGTACCAGTGGTAAAAGAAAGCTTGTTGTCTTATATAATTGTCTGTATATCAAGTGTATGCTTGGTGCCCATTGATGCCAGAAAATGCTATCAAATAGACTCGCTGTAACAGGAGTTATAGATGATTAATTTACAGATAATATGGATATAGGGGAACTGAAACTGGGATCTCTTGAAAAAAATTTAACCACTTAACCACTGTGATATTCTTCTAGTACCTCCCATGACTTTCTAAAATATTGACAAACTCCATGTCTTGCAATTAATTCAGGAATCCAAGAACACATAAGGTATGACTCCTATGCTCAGAACTAGAGGGTGAGTTAGCTGCAAAAATTCTGAGCTGCATTATGGGTGAAAGAGAGCAGCATCTCTCAGCATTTCACGCAAGTGCTGTTACACGCAAGTGTCCCTATTACTCCTTACCTGCAGTGATGCATCTTTATAAGTATAATTGAACAAAGTGCCACTCTCCATATATCCCCTGCCTAGTTAATGACTCTAACACTAATTGAACAGCTTCTGTGGTGTCATAATTCTGTCAATAAATCTATGTTTATTATCAGGAGTGTTGCTCATAGTTTGACCTGATGTGGTTAGCAACAGGCAATAAGTGGTATGAGGTGGGAGTTGGAAATTTCTTTCAGAGCATAACTTTCTGCTGTTCATCAAGTGTACCTTTTAGCACTTGAGAAATGTATCTTTTCACGTAAAGTTTTTCTTTTTTTTTTTTTTTTTTTTTTTTTCTTTCCATTTTTTATTAGGTATTTAGCTCATTTACATTTCCAATGCTATACCAAAAGTCCCCCATACCCACCCACCCCCACTCCCCTACCCGCCCACTCCCCCTTTTTGGCCCTGGCGTTCCCCTGTTCTGGGGCATATAAAGTTTGTGTGTCCAATGGGCCTCTCTTTCCAGTGATGGCCGACTAGGCCATCTTTTGATACATATGCAGCTAGAGTCAAGAGCTCCGGGGTACTGGTTAGTTCATAATGTTGATCCACCTATAGGGTTGCAGATCCCTTTAGCTCCTTGGGTACTTTCTCTAGCTCCTCCATTGGGAGCCCTGTGATCCATCCATTAGCTGACTGTGGGCATCCACTTCTGTGTTTGCTAGGCCCCGGCATAGTCTCACAAGAGACAGCTACATCTGGGTCCTTTCGATAAAATCCTGCTAGTGTATGCAATGGTGTCAGCGTTTGGATGCTGATTATGGGGTGGATCCCTGGATAAGGCAGTCTCTACATGGTCCACCCTTTAATCTCAGCTCCAAACTTTGTCTCTGTAACTCCTTCCAAGGGTGTTTTGTTCCCACTTCTAAGGAGGGGCATAGTGTCCACACTTCAGTCTTCATTTTTCTTGAGTTTCATGTGTTTAGGAAATTGTATCTTATATCTTGGGTATCCTAGGTTTTGGGCTAATATCCACTTATCAGTGAGTACATATTGTGTGAGTTCCTTTGTGAATGTGTTACCTCACTCAGGATGATGCCCTCCAGGTCCATCCATTTGGCTAGGAATTTCATAAATTCATTCTTTTTAATAGCTGAGTAGTACTCCATTGTGTAGATGTACCACATTTTCTGTATCCATTCCTCTGTTGAGGGGCATCTGGGTTCTTTCCAGCTTCTGGCTATTATAAATAATGCTGCTATGAACATAGTGGAGCATGTGTCCTTCTTACCAGTTGGGGCATCTTCTGGATATATGCCCAGGAGAGGTATTGCTGGATCCTCCGGTAGTACTATGTCCAATTTTCTGAGGAACCGCCAGACGGATTTCCAGAGTGGTTGTACAAGCCTGCAATCCCACCAACAATGGAGGAGTGTTCCTCTTTCTCCACATCCTCGCCAGCATCTGCTGTCACCTGAATTTTTGATCTTAGACATTCTGACTGGTGTGAGGTGGAATCTTAGGGTTGTTTTGATTTGCATTTCCCTGATGATTAAGGATGTTGAACATTTTTTCAGGTGCTTCTCTGCCATTCGGTATTCCTCAGGTGAGAATTCTTTGTTCAGTTCTGAGCCCCATTTTTTAATGGGGTTGTTTGATTTTCTGAAGTCCACCTTCTTGAGTTCTTTATATATGTTGGATATTAGTCCCCTATCTGATTTAGGATAGGTAAAGATCCTTTCCCAATCTGTTGGTGGTCTCTTTGTCTTATTGACGGTGTCTTTTGCCTTGCAGAAACTTTGGAGTTTCATTAGGTCCCATTTGTCAATTCTCGATCTTACAGCACAAGCCATTGCTGTTCTGTTCAGGAATTTTTCCCCTGTGCCCATATCTTCAAGGCTTTTCCCCACTTTCTCCTCTATAAGTTTCAGTGTCTCTGGTTTTATGTGAAGTTCTTTGATCCATTTAGATTTGACCTTAGTACAAGGAGATAAGTATGGATCGATTCGCATTCTTCTACATGATAACAACCAGTTGTGCCAGCACCATTTGTTGAAAATGCTGTCTTTCTTCCACTGGATGGTTTTAGCTCCCTTGTCGAAGATCAAGTGACCATAGGTGTGTGGGTTCATTTCTGGGTCTTCAATTCTATTCCATTGGTCTACTTGTCTGTCTCTATACCAGTACCATGCAGTTTTTACCACAATTGCTCTGTAGTAAAGCTTTAGTTCAGGCATGGTGATTCCACCAGAGGTTCTTTTATCCTTGAGAAGAGTTTTTGCTATCCTAGGTTTTTTGTTATTCCAGATGAATTTGCAAATTGCTCCTTCTAATTCATTGAAGAATTGAGTTGGAATTTTGATGGGGATTGCATTGAATCTGTAGATTGCTTTTGGCAAGATAGCCATTTTTACAATGTTGATCCTGCCAATCCATGAGCATGGGAGATCTTTCCATCTTCTGAGATCTTCTTTAATTTCTTTCTTCAGAGACTTGAAGTTTTTATCATACAGATCTTTCACTTCCTTAGTTAGAGTCACGCCGAGATATTTTATATTATTTGTGACTATTGAGAAGGGTGTTGTTTCCCTAATTTCTTTCTCAGCCTGTTTATTCTTTGTGTAGAGAAAGGCCATTGACTTGTTTGAGTTAATTTTATATCCAGCTACTTCACCGAAGCTGTTTATCAGGTTTAGGAGTTCTCTGGTGGAATTTTTAGGGTCACTTATATATACTATCATATCATCTGCAAAAAGTGATATTTTGACTTCCTCCTTTCCAATTTGTATCCCCTTGATCTCCTTTTGTTGTCGAATTGCTCTGGCTAATACTTCAAGTACTATGTTGAAAATGTAGGGAGAAAGTGGGCACCCTTGTCTAGTCCCTGATTTTAGTGGGATTGCTTCCAGCTTCTCTCCATTTACTTTGATGTTGGCTACTGGTTTGCTGTAGATTGCTTTTATCATGTTTAGGTATGGGCCTTGAATTCCTGATCTTTCCAGAACTTTTATCATGAATGGGTGTTGGATCTTGTCAAATGCTTTTTCTGCATCCAACGAGATGATCATGTGGTTTTTGTCTTTGAGTTTGTTTATATAGTGGATTACATTGATGGATTTTCGTATATTAAACCATCCCTGCATTCCTGGAATAAAACCTACTTGGTCAGGATGGATGATTGCTTTAATGTGATCTTGGATTCGGTTAGCGAGAATTTTATTGAGGATTTTTGCATCGATATTCATAAGAGAAATTGGTCTGAAGTTCTCTATCTTTGTTGGATCTTTCTGTGTTTTAGGTATCAGAGTAATAGTGGCTTCATAAAATGAGTTGGGTAGAGTACTTTCTACTTCTATCTTGTGAAAAAGTTTGTGCAGAACTGGAATTAGATCTTCTTTAAAGGTCTGATAGAACTCTGCACTAAACCCGTCTGGTCCTGGGCTTTTTTTGCCTGGGAGACTATTTATAACTGCTTCTATTTCTTTAGGGGATATGGGACTGTTTAGAAGGTCAACTTGATCCTGATTCAACTTTGGTACCTGGTATCTGTCCAGAAATTTGTCCATTTCGTCCAGGTTTTCCAGTTTTGTTGAGTATAGCCTTTTGTAGAAGGATCTGATGGTGTTTTGGATTTCTTCAGGATCTGTTGTTATGTCTCCCTTTTCAGTTCTGATTTTGTTAATTAGGATTTTGTCTCTGTGCCCTCTAGTGAGTCTAGCTAAGGGTTTATCTATCTTGTTGATTTTCTCAAAGAACCAACTCCTCGTTTGGTTAATTCTTTGAATAGTTCTTCTTGTTTCCCCTTGGTTGATTTCACCCCTGAGTTTGATTATTTCCTGCCGTCTACTCCTCTTGGGTGAATTTGCTTCCTTTTTTTCTAGAGCTTTTAGATGTGTTGTCAAGCTGCTAGTATGTGCTCTCTCCCGTTTCTTTATGGAGGCACTCAGAGCTATGAGTTTCCCTCTTAGAAATGCTTTCATTGTGTCCCAAAGGTTTGGGTACGTTGTGGCTTCATTTTCATTAAACTCTAAAAAGTCTTTAATTTCTTTCTTTATTCCTTCCTTGACCAAGGTATCATTGAGAAGAGTGTTGTTCAGTTTCCACGTGAGTGTTGGCTTTCTGTTATTTTTTTTGTTATTGAAGATCAGCCTTAGTGCATGGTGATCTGATAGGATACATGGGACAATTTCAATATTTTTGAATATGTTGAGGCCTGTTTTGCGACCTATTATGTGGTCAATTTTGGAGAAGGTACCATGAGGTGCTGAGAAGAAGGTATATCCTTTTGTTTTAGGATAAAATGTTCTGTAGATATCTGTCAGATCCATTTGTTTCATCACTTCTGTTAGTTTCAGTGTGTCCCTGTTTAGTTTCTGTTTCCATGATCTGTCCATTGGTGAAAGTGGTGTGTTGAAGTCTCCCACTATTATTGTGTGAGGTGCAATGTGTGCTTTGAGCTTTACTAAAGTTTCTTTAATGAATGTGGCTGCCCTTGTATTTGGCGCATAGATATTCAGAATTGAGAGTTCCTCTTGGAGGATTTTACCTTTGATGAGAACAAAGTGCCCCTCCTTGTCTTTTTTGATGACTTTGGGTTGGAAGTCAATCTTATCAGATATTAGGATGGCTACTCCAGCTTGTTTCTTCATACCATTTGCTTGGAAAATTGTTTTCCAGCCTTTTATTCTGAGGTAGTGTCTATCTTTTTCTCTGAGATGTGTCTCCTGTAAACAGCAAAATGTTGGGTCTTGTTTGTGTAGCCAGTTTGTTAGTCTATGTCTTTTTATTGGGGAGTTGAGACCATTGATGTTAAGAGATATTAAGGAAAAGTAATTGTTGCTTCCTGTTATTTTTGTTGTTAAAGTTGGCATTCTGTTCTTGTGGCTGTCTTCTTTTAGGTTTGTTGAGGGATTACCTTCTTGTTTTTTCTAGGGCATTGTTCCCGTTCTTGTATTGGTTTTTTTCTGTTATTACCCTTTGAAGGGCTGGATTCGTGGAGAGATAATGTGAGAATTTGGTTTTGTCGTGGAATACTTTGGTTTCTCCATCTATGGTAATTGAGAGTTTGGCTGGGTATAGTAGCCTGGGCTGGAATTTGTGTTCTTTTAGTGTCTGTATAACATCTGTCCAGGCTCTTCTGGCTTTCATAGTCTCTGGTGAAAAATCTGGTGTAATTCTGATAGGCTTGCCTTTGTATGTTACTTGACCTTTTTCCCTTACCGCTTTTAGTATTCTATCTTTATTTAGTGCATTTGTTGTTCTGATTATTATGTGTCGGGAGGAATTTCTTTTCTGGTCCAGTCTATTTGGAGTTCTGTAAGCTTCTTGTATGTTCATAGGTATCTCTTTCTTTATATTTGGGAAGTTTTCTTCAATAATTTTGTTGAAGATGTTTGCTGGTCCTTTGAGTTGAAAATCTTCATTCTCATCCACTCCTATTATCCGTAGGTTTGGTCTTCTCATTGTGTCCTGGATTTCCTGGATATTTTGAGTTAGGATCTTTTTGCATTTTCCATTTTCTTTGATTGTTGTGCCGATGTTCTCTATGGAATCTTCTGCACCTGAGATTCTCTCTTCCATCTCTTGTATTCTGTTGCTGATGCTCAAATCTATGGTTCCAGATTTCTTTCCTAGGGTTTCTATCTCCAGTGTTGCCTCACTTTGAGTTTTCTTTATTGTTTCTACTTCCCTTTTTAGGTCTAGTATGGTTTTGTTCATTTCCATCACCTGTTTGTATGTTTTTTCCTCTTTTTCTGTAAGGACTTCTACCTGTTTGATTGTGTTTTCCTGTTTTTCTTTAAGGACTTGTAACTCTTTAGCAGTGTTCTCCTGTATTTCTTTAAGTGTTTTATTAAAGTCCTTCTTGATGTCCTCTACCATCATCATGAGATATGCTTTTAAATCTAGGTCTAGGTTTTCGGGTGTGTTGGGGTGCCCTGGACTGGGCGAAGTGGGAGTACTGGGTTCTGATGATGGTGAGTGGTCTTGGTTCCTGTTAGTAGGATTTCTACGTTTACCTTTCGCCATCTGGTAATCTCTGGAGTTAGTAGTTATAGTTGACTCTGTTTAGAGATTGTTCTTCTGGTGATTCTGTTACCGTCTCTCAGCAGACCTGGGAGACAGATTCTCTCCTCTGAGTTTCAGTGCTCAGAGCACTCTCTGCTGGCAAGCTCTCTTACAGGGAAGGTGCGCAGATATCTTGTTTTTGGACCTCCTCCTGGTCGAAGAAGAAGGCCCAAAACAGGGCCTCTCTCAGAAGCTGTGTTGCTTTGGCAGTTCCCAGAAGCTGTCAGCTTCTGTGGTGCAGACTCTCACCTGTGCAGACTAAAATCCTAAGTTCCAGGGAGTCCTGGAACCAAGATGGTGACCGCTGCTCCTGAGGCCGAGGCCGTCTCCCGAGCCAGGCGGACACCTGTCCTCTGGTCCGGATGGTGGCCGGTTATCTGCGGCCCGCCCAGGCTGCTGCCTCAGCGGCTCTGTGCTTCCGCCCGTCCCAGAAGCTGTCAGGTTCTCTGGTGCACCCTCTAACCTGTTCAGACTAATTTCCTAGGTCCCGCGGAGTCCCGGAACCCAGATGGCGACCGCTGCTGCTGAGGCTGAGGTCGCCTCCCGAGCCAGGCGGACACCTGTCCTCTGGTCCGGATGGTGGCCGGTTATCTGCGGCCCGCCCAGGCTGCTGCCTCAGCGGCTCTGTGCTTCCGCCCGTCCCAGAAGCTGTCAGGTTCTCTGGTGCACCCTCTAACCTGTTCAGACTAATTTCCTAGGTCCCGCGGAGTCCCGGAACCCAGATGGCGACCGCTGCTGCTGAGGCTGAGGTCGCCTCCCAAGCCAGGCGGACACCTGTCCTCTGGTCCGGATGGTGGCCGGTTATCTGCGGCCCGCCCAGGC
This sequence comes from Mus musculus, assembly GCF_000001635.26. Taxonomy (NCBI): domain Eukaryota; kingdom Metazoa; phylum Chordata; class Mammalia; order Rodentia; family Muridae; genus Mus; species Mus musculus. The sequence goes on along the minus strand of NC_000069.6, from coordinate 44,080,350 downwards.
TGCTGCCTCAGCGGCTCTGTGCTTCTGCCCGTCCCAGAAGCTGTCCGGTTCTCTGGTGCACCCTCTAACCTGTTCAGACTAATTTCCTAAATTCTCAAAAAGTTTTTCTTGAAAACCACATTCTAAATCTAGCCATAGACCTTTGAAGTTAATTGTCAGTTGAGCATTCAAACCTCTGATGTACAATATTATTTTAGATACTTTTAAATTTCTTGTTTTGTTTTCAAAATCCTTAAGAGTATCCTTTGCAATAGATAGCCTAAAGCATCTTGTGATTTTCACCCTTTCGTGCTAGCCTAATATGTTTTTGCAGCGAATAAAATATTTTTTACATTTAATGGTCAACCAGGATAAGGCACATAAAATTTATGTTTGAGAACATAGTAGTGTTCTCTGTGATTCATTTTTTTTTTTCGTTCTGTGTAATAATTGCCTATCTGACCCAACAACAAGACAAGTGTTGTAAGAGATTAACCACCATTGCATACACTAGCAAGCATTTGCTGAAAGGACCCTGATATAGCTGTCTCTTGTGAGACTAGGCCGGGCTTAGCAAACACATAAGTGGATGCTCACAGTCAGCTATTCGATGGATCACAGGACCCCCAATGGAGGAGCTAGAGGAAGTATCCAAGGAGCTAAAGAGATCTTCAACCCTGTAGGTGCAACAACATTATGAACTAACCAGTACCCCGAAGCTCTTGACTCTAGCTGCATATGTATCAAAAGACGGCCTAGTCGTCCATCACTGGAAAGAGAGGCCCATTGGACATGCAAACTTTATATGCCCCAGTACAGGGGAACATCAGGGCCAAAAAGTGGGAATGGGTGGGTAGGGGAGTGGGGGGGGAGGAGGGTATGGGGGACTTTTTGGATAGCATTAGAAATGTAATTGAGGAAAATACGCAATAAAAAATATAAAAAATATTAAAAAAAGAAAAGAAAAGAAAACAGGGCATGTGGGGGAGGGGTGTCCTGGCTTCAGGGGGAGCAACCCTCTTCCTAGTCGGGATGCTCACCAGTCTCTTTCTGTTGCCTTACCAGGAGCCTAGTGGGAGTCAGGGAAAAAAAAACTTTGTATTTTCAAAGATGATGTTCTACTGTTCTTAAAAACAGGGTTGGCACAATAATTATACATAGCCTACAGAATTGAAGGGCAAACTGTTGAGCAAATATGGTTATATACAAATATTGAGCAAAGGTTATATAAAATTCCTGTCTACTGATGACATGCCAAGAAATAAAAAGCAACAACAGTCACTCCATAGTCAATCATACAATGGTTGTTCAGTAATTCAAATGTTTAAACTTAGTAACTATGTTTTTTGGATAAAATAAGAATAAAATCTTGTATTTGTAGTAGGAAGCAAACAAGGGCCTTAATCAGCTGTGAAGTAAGAGAAAATCCTCTTTGGGATAAGTGCTGTATGTTGAGACCTGTGAAGGTAAGGAGAGGAGCTAAATCCTTCAGAGACAATGGCAACATCTGGAATGTGCTGATATCCACATGACTGCATCTTAGTACATGAACTCAAGATTGGAAGGAATTCAGTCTGTCAATAGAATCATCGAACTAGCCACAGAGAACATTTAGGAGTGCAGAATATAGATTTTTTTCTTTAGCCATAATCATAAGCAGATTACAATATTTGTGCATGATAAGGCTTCACTGGTCTTAGCTTTAGAAATAAATGGTGATTCTAAATGGAGATGGAGAAGTTCAACAATAAATAATAAGAGTAGGAATGTCCTAGGCAAATTGATGGACCTGGAGGGCATCTTACTGAGTGAGGTAACACAATCACAAAAGAACTCGCACAATATGTACTCATTGATAAGTGGATATTAGCCCAGGAACTTAGAATACCCAAAATATAAGATACAATTTGCTAAACGCATGAAACTCAAGAAGAACGAAGTCTAAAGTGTGGACACTTTGTCCCTTCTTATAATTGGGAACAAAACACCCATGGAAGGAGTTACAGAGACAAAGTAGGGAGCTGAGACGAAAGGATGGACCATCTAGAGACTGTCATATCCGGGAATCCATCCCATAATCAGCTTCCAAACGCTGACACCATTGCATACACTAGTAAGATTTTGCTGAAAGGACCCAGATATGGCTGTCTCTTGTGAGACTATGCCGGGGCCTGGCAAACACAAAAGTGGATGCTCACAGTCAGCTATTGGATGGAACACAGGGCCCCAATGGAGGAGCTAGAGAAACTACCCAAATAGCTGAAGGGATCTGCAATCCTATAGGTGGAACAACAATATAAACTAAACAATACCCCCAGGAGCTCCTGTCTCTAGCTGCATATGAATCAGAAGATGGCCTAGTTGACCATCAGTGGAAAGAGATGCCCATTGGTCGTGCAAACTTTATATGCCTCAGTACAGGGGAATGCCAGAGCCAAGAAGTGGGAGTGGGAGGGTGGGGGAGTGTGTGGGGGAGCGTGTGGGGGACTTTTGGGATAGCATTAGAAATGTAAATGTAATAAATACCCAATTAAAAAAAAAGAAAAAAAAGAGTAGAAATGTGATTGGAGTGTAGGAAGGTAGGAAGCCACATTAGTGGCTTAAATATTAAGCTAACCTACTATCAGGCAAGGAGATAAATAATGAAAAATTCTTTTCTGTTTTTCTTCATTTTTTGTTAAACTAGACAAAATTCTTTTTATTTTTTAGGTATTTTCTTCATTTACATTTCCAGTGCTATCCCAAAAGTCCCCCATACCCTCCTCCCCACTCCACTACCCACCCACTTCTTGGCCCTGGCATTCCCCTATACTGAAGCATATAAAGTTTTCAAGACCAAGCAGACTCTCTTTCCACTGATGGCCAACTAAGCCATCTTCTGATACATATGCAGCTAGAGAAAAGAGCTCTGGGGGATACTGGTTAGTTCATATTTTTGTTCCACATATAGGGTTGCAGATCCCTTTAGCTCCTTGGATACTTTCTCTAGCTCCTCCATTGGGGGCCCTGTGACCCATCCAGTAGCTAACTGTAAGCACCCACTTCTGTGTTTGCTAGGCCCCGGCATAATTCTATCTGAAGAAAGAAGTGGTGATGCTAACTGAGGAGGTTGTGGCAAAGTTTGAATGCTTCTGCATAAAAAGTACCTAAGCTAATTTGACCACTTAAATTTTAAATTCCAACACCATTATTTATACAATATTCAAGCTTAAATATATTAACATCAATTGGTTTCTGACTGAAAATAGTGACAATAACTTTGAATATTTTAGAGTGTTCAAATAGAAATTAAATACTCATGTAGAAAGAAAGATGAACACACTTGTAATGGCAAATGCACACTAAAGGATAGTTATGGAATTAAATATTTTTGGTGGAGAATATAGAGTTCTTATGATTTCTGCTTTTTTCCTGCAGTTCACCCAGTGGTCCTTGTTCCCTTATGCTTGACTCTATAGGGACATCCACCTTGCATTTTTCTCTGGCATGCCATAATTGGTTTTGTGTGACACCTGCTTCACTGGGTGCCGGAACTAGCATCTTTCTGGTCCTCCCCTTCACCTAGTTAATATTTACTCATCCTTCAGGGCTCAGATTAAATGTCAGATTCCTCAGAGGAAATAAACTTCTGCCAAAGACAATTTATGAAGTCACAGAGCAAAATGCTTAGTAAATAGTCTTTCTAGTTCCCCAGTACTCTATTGGCATCCTGATATAAATCCAAGAGGTATTTTTAGGGGGTCAATTAATTGTTCATATTCAAATCAGTTAAAGTAGTAAATAGTCACATGAGGACAAAAAGGCTGTGATTTATGTTTTTGATACACTTAGTTTTAAAGACATGTGGACCACCTACATGTTGGTTTGATGTGCTCTATGCAAACATGAACTAATGCATATGGACAAATTTCTTTTCCTCTAATGTGAAATAATGTTGGCTGACATCAGGAAATTGTAAGCAAAGAGGAAAATACCTGAGAGTATTGTAGAGATCATTAAGAGCCTTGAAAAATCTTGAAGGAATTCTAAAATAACCTGAATAACTACTTCTGTTTATAGATGAAAATATGTATACCTAAGATAGGAATGTGGTTATAACTGACAATGTCCACCTTAGATCATGTGTTTAATATTTGATTCTAAGCTGGTGCCACTATTTTGAAAAGTTATAAAGCCAATAAAATGTATAGCCCAGTTTGAAGAAGTACTGCACAAGATTTAAGACAGGTATGGGACTTGGAGTTTTACTGCCTAATTGTGCTCTCTGTCCTTTCTTTTTCCTTGTGACAAAATGAGACCAGCGGCTTCCTGTTCCTGCTGCCATGCTACACTTTTTCATGTTCATTGCTATGCCTTTCCCACCATGATGAACATACTCTTTTAAATTTTTAAGTAAGACAACAAACACTCTCTTTCACGCACGTATTATTTTTGTTGTTGTTCTTACAATCTATCATAGTAACAAAATATAAATTGATTCAAGTGGTGAGAATATCCAATGAGAAGCTATCTTTCAACTCATTTCAAGTTATAGTTAAATATTTAACGAATCTTTAAGTTTATGTTTTCTTCTAAAAAATCTATTTACTATTCTATGCACAGATATCACTTAACTAAATATGATATGTAAAGATTGTCCATTTATAAAAGCATAATATCTTGTTTTGGAAAATGTCATTTCTTCAAAACTTAACAAGAGAGTAAGAGGTACCACTAGGAAAAAAGATGAGGGAAATAATGGAAAAATTTTATATCCAGCTAAGAACCAGGTCAATAAAATCTTAGCTCGTCCAAGAGATGAACTAATAATACAACATTGTCCATACTGAATGACATGTAGCTTATTTGTGGTATTTGAGGTGATCTAAAAAGAACAGTTAGCCAAAGGGGAAAAAGACAACAACTTGCTGGACAGGGAGATGCTCATCTCTTTAAAATTCAGCTTATAATTTTCTCTGATACCAATGTACGAGCAATTCAATGAATAAATTTATCTCACTACTGAAGTTTATAATTACATTATGCTGATATAATTATCCTTTTTAATCACTTATAAAATAGTTTTCATTATAAAATATGTACTAAATCTGAAAAAATTCCTTTGGAAAATAGATTCCAGCAATTTAACATACTTCATGTCACAGACATGAATTCAGTGTCCTTATTAATTTAAGATAAACTGAAAAATGTGTGGGTATTGGTAAGAATCTGAGTCACTACATAAAGATATCAACGTAGAGCTGGGATTTACCCAAGATGAATTAACAGATAATAAAAACCAGCATTAGTTTTAAATTGTTACTTTATGGAAAACTTACATGCTTCAAAAATTAAAAACAAAACAAGTGTTTATATGTGCATGTGTGTGTATATACTTGTGTTAATGTGTGTGCGTGTATGCATGCATGTGTTTGAGTGTGTTCAAGAATGTGTATGTGAGAGCTATTTGAAATTCTAAGAACTGCTTTTTGTCATCTAATTTTAGGTTCAAGAGGAATCACTATCTCTGGGAAGACTAAATGCCTATGAATGTCAGGAAGTCATCCTATATAAGTCTCAAAGTTCCCGACCTGTATCTCTTTTCCTCTATATTTCCTCTAGATTGTATTTGATTGTTCCAGTGCTGAATTGTCTGAGGAGACCTTCCATGAAGCTCTGATTGCCTTCAAATTTTTATTCTCCTCCTTTTACTTCCACTGTGGCAAAATAATTGACAGGAGCGACTCAAGAAAAGAAGGGTTTATTTGGGATCACAGCCTGGGGAAAATCACATGATAATGGAGAAGTCATGGTAACTAGAGGGTGATACCAGTAGTCACAGTGCATCTGAGGTCCAGAATCTAATAGAGATGATTGGTGATGTTCACCTTGTTTCCTTCTTACATTTAGCACAGGATTGTGGCCCATGAATGATTCTGGCCACATTAACAGTCAGTTTTCTTTTTTTCTCTCTCTTCAGTTAACTCAGTCCAAATGTGAGTTCAAAGAGATGTCCACAGGTTTTTCACCTAAATGAGTCTATGTACTATGAAGTTTATAATCATATTAATAATACCTGAAAGTTGCATTGATATAGCACTAATAACTGAACATATGGCATCTTGTCTTGTTCTTTCAAATAAAGCAAAATAAGGGACCATCCTTGAGATGGTCTCTCATCATAATACTGACAATTCCTTTCACTGCTTCTTGTTGTTGTTACAAGAATAATGCAGACATAATGTTTTGCTATTCTCAGTGAACCACAGAAGAAATTCTACAGTGCCACTTCTATGATGTTTTTATACTGTAACTCCAGGGCATACTTTTTTTTAGGGTGGGGGTGCATACTTATCAATAAGAGCTATTTAAGCCAGGTCTGATCATTAGAATTCCAAGAATATTTTGGGCCTTGTGTACTGATACTTTTCCTTCACATTTTTTGTGATTTCTTGAAGGATTACTTTTATATTATTATGATAAAACATTATAACAAAATCAATGCATAGAAGGAAGAGTTAATTGGGGGCTTATGATTCAAGAGGAATTCAAGAGTCCATGGCGGCCGGGTAGCACAGCTTTATGTGGGAGGATTGGTGTCAGGAACTGGAAGCTGAGAGTTACAACCTCAGTCACTGGAAACTAGAAGCTGAGAATTACAACCTCAGTCATGAGTAAGAAGCAGAGAGTGATTGGGAGGAACCCTTGAGTGAGACTCAAAGCCAATGCATGGTGGCATATTTCTTCTAGCAAGGATCTACCTCCTACAGATTCTACACACCCTCCAAATAACATTACTGGCTTGGAATCAAGTATTCAAATATGTAAAAATGGATATGTATGAGGGATAATTCTCTTTTAAACCACCACACACAGTTATTCATGGAATAACTTCAAGTGTGTGGGTGCTCATAGAATAATTCTCAGAAAAGGTCTAATGTAGCAATACTAATTCGCTAAGAAAAAATTCAATATTCTTCTGAAAGAGTAAAAACGTATGAAAATTCCCTTGACCTCATCAGGCATTAGAATTATTCATACCCTGTTTTCAGCACTGAGAGAATATCTAATTCTTCTCTACTCCTTTTGACCTAGAGGCTGACCTTTTGACAAAGACATTCTCTGTGGGAATTATTTACTTCATCTCTTTCCTTTATTAAATGCTGATTGCCCATTTTTTGCATATACCATCATTTTCAAACTGAAAAATTTTCCACTTTAACATTTTAATTTTTTAGAAATTTATTTATATCTGAAAACTTTCACCTCTCACCTGTGAAGTTTTGACTTAGGAATCAGCAAATTTCTTTATAAAAATTTGCAAATGTTTGATCATTACATACTGTATATATCTATCAACTGAACACAATGTACTTTATAAAAGATTAACTCAAAGATTAAAGTCATATTTTAAAGTGCTTATTTTTAGAAGAAATTTGTAGGTGTTAATAATTTTAAAGCCTAATATTGAGTAAAAGATAGACTATCACACAGAGATGCTGGGTTTAGTTTCTCACTTTTTCTTTTACAAGATATTAATTCTTTGATTCCCTTAATAGCTCTGAAAAAAATTCAACTATAGCCACTGTCTCTGCTTTAAATTTTGTACTGTTTTTACCTATTAGAATCTTTATAAACTTTTAAAAGGTACATGTTATATTTTTCCAACATATTTTAAAGGACTATTTCAGAACTTCACATCATAAATTCTGGTCAGACTCAAGCCCAAATCTTCCCAGATTTGCACATTTATACATTTATCCTTGTGACCTTCCTGCAAAAAGGAAGGAGGAGTAGGAGAAAGAAAGGGAGGATAAGGGGGTGGGGAAAAGGAGGAGAAACACAGGAAAGGGAACAAGAGGAAGAGAAGAAGAAGCAGGAGTAGAAAAAAGTTAGCAAGCAAGACAAAAAGGCAAAAAGGAAGGAAGGAAGGAAGGAAGGAAGGAAGGAAGGAAGGAAGGAAGGAAGGAAGGAAGGAAGGAAGGAAGGAAACGAAGACACAAAGAAATCGTTTGTTGTTGTTGTTGTTTGTCAACTGGAGCATGGTCAAAGTCACAGTATCCATTCCTGAAAGAATACTTTAGTCCTTTCCTGCCTGCACCTAGGCCAGAGGCTATTGCTTGTAGAAAGCCATTCTCACCACATTTTTTAAAGAGTTCCCTCAAGTGGCTTCCTGTCCACTCTAAGAGGGAGGGTGCTGGAGTTTGGGAAGTAGGAGCTGTCACAGAAGTCTCCAATGTCCCTCTTTCAACTTTGAGCCTGCAGTGATCAAAATCACTACAAAAAGTGCCTCCTGGCTCATTACAGTCATCAGGAACACGGTTCATGGGCTTCCACATGTTTTCTGGTGATATCATCTGCCATCGCCACAGCAATGATAAAGATATCATCACAATAGTCAGTGGCAGGATTTGCCAAGGATGTCAGCATGCCTTCCAACAAAAGTCAAGGACACCAATAAGGTCCCAGGATGCAGCCCTGATTATGGATGTCAACCTAGCTTTAGTTGCACGGTGGCCCACAGATCTCACCATGCTCTCAGATGGCAGCTCAGACCACATATGTCATTTAGGCCTTTGGAGGCAGCACAGGCTATGGACATCAATCTTAGTATCCAACTTTTTTTTTTTTTAATTTCAGGGATTATAATATAATAAGTTTTCCCTCTTCCTTTCCTCCTTCCAAATTCCTCCATATAAGTACCCACCATACTGTAGCCCATCCCAGTCCCTGCCTTACATCGTCACTCTCTTTATGCTCTGAGAGGGTAGAGCCCTCCCTGGTACACCACACACTGGCACATCAACTCCTCAAGGCTATGTGCATCCTTTTGCACTAAGGCCAAACAGGCAGCCCAGTGAGAGGAACATATTCTAAAGACAGGGAATAGCTTTAAGGATACATCCTCCCCGCTCTAGTTGTTGAACCACATCAAGACCAAGCTGTACACCTGTTTCATATGTGCAAGGACCGTGTTCCAGCCCGTGAAACCTCTTTGGTTCATGGTTCAGTCCTTGAATTTCTCCAAGGGTCTGGGTTAGTTGACATTGTTGGTCTTCCTATGGAGTTCTTATCCCCTTTCAGACTGCCAGTCCTTCCCCCTCAACTCTTCCACAACAGTGCCTGGGCTCCATCCAGTGTTTGACTATGGATTTCTGCATCTGTTTCAGTCAATTGCTGTGTGGAACCTCTCCAAGGAACGTTATGCTAAGATCCTTTGTGTAAATATAACAAAGCATCATTAATAGTGCCAGGGATTGGTGCTTGCCCATGGGATGGGTCTCAAGTTTGGCCAGTTATTCCTCAGCCATTTCTCCAGTCTCTGGCCATCCCCATCTCTGTGTTTATTGTAGACAGGAAAAATTTTGGGATAAATATCTTGTGAGTGGTTGGTGTCCCTATAGCTCCACTGGGGTTCCTACCTGGCTACAGGAGTTGGCTTGTACAGGTTCAGTATCCCCAGTAAAATGAGTCTAAGCTATGGTCCCCCCCATTGATTCCTGGGAACCTCCCTTATCCCAGATCTCTGGTGCATCCTGGGGAAACCCCACCACCTCTACCACTGCCAGCTACAGATTTCCATTCATTCTCCTGTCCCTCTATCTCCCTGTTATGTCTCTCCCCACATTTAATCCTGAAAGCAATCACGCCCATTCTCCTCCCCATCTTCTCTCTCAGTATCCTATTATTTTACTAAGATTTTATGCATACTTAGCTGTGTAGTCTGCTTTCAGATTGTTTAAACAGATATATTTGGTCCTGTCTTTCTGACCCCTCTCAGCACAATCTAGTCTTTTGTATTATTTACTGCATTATCTGTAAAGATGGAGCCTAGAGTAACCCATTTTAATTAATACTGAGTAGGTAAGATACTAAAATATTTATTTTTGTTCTTATTCTTATCAGTAATTTTATGTCTTTTTACACATATCAATGTGTATTTTGTGGATAAAGAAAACTGTAAAAGTAAATGGATTATTAAATGAGATTTTAAAGAATTTAAGTTTTTCTGCTTGCTATCCTCATTTGATTTCCCCTACAAAGAATAGAAATATCAATGCAAAATTTGGATAGGTTAAAATGCAAATACAAATCTCAACATAAACTTATGACATCATAAACACTGTGGTCAAGCATACATTTCTATTTGCCTTCACTTACTGATTGACTCATGCATTTTGCCATGGATCAAAGAGCTCATAAGTCATCTGATTAAGATAATAACTTTTAGAATAAATATACAATTCAACATATTTTTAACAGCTATATGTTTGAAAATAGAGAGCAGATAAAGAGGCAAAATTTTGGAGAAACTCCATGTATTATATTTGTGGATAACTAATTAGTCACTTAAAGAATATCTTTATTAAAATATAAATAAAGGTTTATAATAACTAAAGTGATGAAATCATACATCAATTAAAAATTAATATTTAAAAATTATAAGCACCTTAAAAATAACTAAGCATAGATTGGGGAAATACTGAGAACTAACATAATTTTAAAACATGTCACATTTTTTAGAAACATTTTAAATCAGAACTCATTTTATGCTAATTAATGGGTATAGGAATTTATGAAATTAAAACAAGAAAAAGAATAATGGGGTAAACTCCTTGATCAAACATCATGTCTACTATTGATGAAAATAATATTACAATAGTATTTAGTGTTGGATATATACAATGTATTACATCTTTTAAAAAATTTGATTAAAGAAATTAGATGTGTAATGTTATTATTAACTTTTAAAATTATAGAAGTTCTGCCCTCCCAAAATACAAAGAAAACAGCATAAGACAAAAAGTTGATTAAGAAAAATATATTTATTATTATTAGTGTTTGTATATTTCTGTATGTGTATGTGCTGTATGAAACTGTAGGTATTTGCAAATGAACATATACATATTACAACACTCATGATAGAGTCAGTGGAAAACTTTTAGGAGTCAGTATTTATCTTCCATTGGGAGCTTCAGGAAAACTCAATTTCTTAAGTTTGTATAAGATCCAAAGATGTAATATAATTTGATTTTATTTTATGTGTATTTGTCTTGCACATTAGAAATTCATTCTTTGGTGTTAGCCAAAGTTCAGTTTTGAATATTTATTTTAATCTTAGATATTTGGTATTAAAAATTTTAAATTGTTTTCATTCTAAAATGTAGTAATTGAAATACAGGAAAACAGAAAATCCACCATGCCTTCTAAATATGAGTGAATGCTCTTAAATTATGAGGAACAGTAATTATTCTCTCCAACTTCTCTATCCTTTGTGACATGGTCCCAGAGCCATGTTACATGGGAGTTAGAATTGGGAATTAGAATGATTTAGATCAAGAAACAAATTTGTCATAAGCTGTCTTCAGCTCCATATTAAAATCACTCTTTGCCAACCTCTATATTCTACCTACTATACTTTTAATCATTACATACAAACATTTGGAATGTTATTGTAGATAACTAAATCCAACTAACTAAGATAAGCATGAGCTAACTAGCACCTGAAAGATAACAGATATTCTCCTACTTTCATGGGACCCTTCCATAATGGCTCTACCTGAATATTTAAAGATGTCTTAATTTATGACTTTCTTTGTTTTGAAATGAGAAAAAAATTGATGGATGCTACCATATTGAAATATTTATTGGACAAAACTTGAGTTGGTATTTCCAGGCTGTTTCCTAAAATTATACTACAGAATAAATTCTGTCTTACTTCTTTCTTTGTGAGAATTATAGAAGATATAAGAGACAAAGGAGAGGCTAAAGTTTTCACCCACATTGATAGGAGGGAGAGACTGAGCCTCAGTAGAGTAATTAGCAGGATGGACAGTCAATGATGACATCACCAGAAACATTTGTTCTTATGTACAACAGTACGTAGAATAAATTTATGAAATATTCTGTTTTTAAATAACTATATCTCTTCTATTCTGCCTCTTCTAACACACTCTATTTAAACTATTCCATTAAATTTCATTCAATTTATATTTCCTCAGTACATTAGTTAGTAAGAAAAACAGTTTATAAATTAATGCAGACCTGGATATATTTTAATGGCTTTTATTTTACACAAGTTTTACAAATAAATCTGAATGTGTAATTTTGTAGATAAACCATTTGATACAAGTATAAACTTATAGTTAAATGTCTAATATGCACCATCCTTTTTTTAAATTTTTAAAAATATTTTTATTAGGTATTTTCCTCATTTGCATTTCCAATGCTATCCCAAAAGTCCCCCATACCCTCCCCCCACTCCCCTACCCATCCACTCCCACTTTTTGGCCCTGGCATTCCCCTGTACTGGGGCATATAAAGTTAATATGCACCATTCTTATGTTAAATAAGTGAGTTCTGGTTCTCAAATTCCCTCAAACCATCACATGCTGTTATAGAGATCAATCTAGGTTGTCAGAAGCACTGTTTTGTAGAGATAATCTCTGCACTGTGTTAATGCACTCACCTGTCAATAAAAATCTGATCGCTCAATGAACTGTGGCATGATTAGAAGGTGGAACATTCAACTGAAAGTGAGGAATTCTAAGATTGAGTCAGGTAGGGAGAGATTCACTTGGAAAAGGAGAAAGAAATTGCATGAAACTGAGGATCAGGTAACCAGACACATGGCAGGTCTTAGACTAGAATGAATGGGATAATTAAGTTATGATCTAGTCAGTGAACAGGCCCAAAATTATGGCCTAAGAATTTATTCATAAATATAACTAAGTCTCTGAGTCATTATATCTGGGAATTTTTGCGTGAGTGGGAAAGCCCACAATAAAGTGTTTGGCACTGTGAAGATCCGGGGTATGGTTACAGCAATTGATTCTTTTGGGGCTAAGAAAACAGGGCCAAATGAGCTGGCTTAGTGGGAAAAGGCACTTGCATCAGCATCTTGTTGAAACAGTATTGAATTATTGTAATACATGTAAAGGAAGAGTGAAACAAGAAGCTCTAAATAGTCATAGAAGAACCTCATATATATATATATATACATACATAATTCATACATACATACATACATAGAAATAATTACTAACAGAATTGAGGGAATATTTATCAAGTTCAATCCATTTTCTAAAGTATGTGAATTATATTAACATAAATATAATGTCAAATATCCCTAATATTTTTTCAGAAATATTTTCTGTAACTAGAATATAGGCATATTTGAACCTTTTACAAAAAATTATACTCAAACCTATTTTATATTGACCTACAATGAAAGTGTGATTTTGAATATAGTGGTCTCATTTTAATAGATCAAGAATAGGCTCTAAAATCATGCATACATGAAGAAATGGAGAAAGGCAAAAATTAAATTAAGCTCTAATAAAATGTATTTTTGCCACTTGCTTTGAATTTAGTTTATAATAATCCCAAATTGAAGCCAGCTAAAATGGCTACCTTTAATTTGCCCTTGGTAGTTTTTGTCTCTCTGGTTTTCTATCTGGTTTCAAATTCATTACCAGAAGACAATCTAACCTTTAACTTGTTAGCAGGAGAATTTACTGAGTGAGCTTGTTTTCATGGAATTCAAATGCGGCCAGAGTGAAGGGTAAATTATCTTAAGATGTGTTTGAAGGTAAACAGCTGCCAGTGAGGTATGAGTCATCCCATGGGCATTTTAAAATCAAATCTCTATGAAAAGGAAAGTTTTGATTCTTATAGATAAGAATTACTACATAGACCTTGTCTAACCTCTTCATTTTCTGTTTGTGTCCCATAACTTCTGTAGGGAAGTAATAAACGATCTGCCTTTATCCTAATTTATTTGTGTATTTATTTATTTGTTTATTTCTTCATTTGTTTTTTCATCTACATATTTCCTGTTCCCACTGTAGAATGAATGTGTAAAAGATGGCCAAAAATCATTATTTTACAGAAAATCATTAAAATGGAAACCTCCACTGTGTGGCAAAATTAAGATCTGAAAAATGGGCCTAAATTATTCTGTATGTGTTTTACAAAAATAAAATCCTCATAAAATTCAGGTTACTGTATATGATGTTACATTTTATACCTATCAAACACTTTATTTTGTAAACAAAGCTATTATCTATTTATTTTTATTTTGATTTGTTTGATTGATTTAACTATTAATCCATGAGTAGAAGAGAGTTGTGATTTACTCAGCTGACAATATTGAATGGAATTTTCTTTTCCTTAACATTATAGGTGTGACTTTAAAAGTTTATAAATTTCATTTATTATATCTTATGTATATGGTTGTTTTGCTTGCATGGATTTATGTGTACCACATATGTGCTGGATGCCTTTGTATTTTCCCATAGAGTATAGAGTCCAGTGCAACTGAAATTTCTGATTGTTTTGAGCCAACACATAGATCCAGGCAAATGAAACTGGGCCTTCTACAAGAGTAACAAGCATTTTTAATTACTGTGCCATATCCTTTCAACCCCAGAGATGTGTCTTAAATGCAAAATATATTTAAATAGAAAAAGTAAGAGAAAAATATCACAATTGAAAATATCATAAATATCATTATATCAAAACCAAATGCATACCATTAAAACAATAAATCCTTCCAGAAAAAGAAGATAAGACTGTCCTGGCTTGCCATGATGTATTTCAGAACTTTTGTCATTGAAATTAGAAAGTATCCAAAATTGAGCTCTTTCACCTTGAAATATTTTGGACTCATAGTTCCTTCTAGCCTTCCATAGTAGATTGATATTTTCTATGTGCAAAAATCCCAAAACTGAATTTGATAACATTATGGGAGCAACATGTGTGTGCATGTGTGCGCACGTGCATACATTTGTGTGTGTGTGTGTATGTGTGTGTGTGTGTGTGTGTGTGTGTGTGTGTGTGTGTGTGAACCTTCTGTAATTTTCCCCAGTAGCCTTCCAACTAGGGCTTTTTGTTGTTGTTGGTGGTGGTTGTGTTGTTGTTGTTGCAGAGGTTGTTATTGTTATTGATGCTGTTGTTGTTGTTGGAGAAAAATCACTCTCTGGGATGTGGCTATAGCTAACCAGGCAGGATTACTGGAAGAGCAACTTCAAGATGCTGCATCTCTGTCTGTGTACTGGGGTTCCAAGCACATACCATCAAGCTGAGCTTCTTACATAGAAGCTAGGGGCCAAAATTTGTTTCTAACATTGCAAGTACTTACTGATTAAACTCTCTCTGACAGGCAATAAGAATATTTTTATGGGATTACATTTCCACAAATTAAAACCTATGAGTTGCTGCCTAAAGCATTACAAAGCAGACACTTTGAAGAGTGATAAATGAGGTTAATCAGATCATTAATTTACAAAAATGTAGTGTAAGATTACTCTAAAACACATATTTTAATTAAAAGCGTTGAGTATGTATGTACTTTTACTGATAAATTAGAGCTTACTAATCATCTTTCCACTTCTCTTTTATAGATTCAAATTGCATTTTTACTGTTTCCATATTTAATGTCTGAGTGTCTTTCATGGTCTTTACACCTTTTCCACATTCTTTCCAACAATTTCCCTGATCTATCATTTCTTTTATTTCTTATTTTTATTCTGTAAAGTTACACTTTCCAATATTTCTCCTTTCTCTAATGTTACCTGATATAAAGCCTTGGACTTTTATGAAAATTGAATTATTACTTCCAGTATGTATTTTACTTAAAACCTAAAGTTTATAGTCTGCTAATTGGGGGGGGGGCGGGTGCAATTGGGAACCTATACATAGATTTAAGCAAATAAGAGAACCCAGGAGCACACTTCTGCCAGTTCTCAAGCATCAGAGGAAGGCTACATGGTCCATCTACTCTGCTCTCAGGATCCTCGATAAAGAGAATCCAAAAGTAAATTTATTTTGCTGACTCTACTTCTGATATTTTCATTAACAAATATTAATAATAAAAAGATTGATCTGGATAGTTTTATGGTAACTTGACACAAGTCAAGTCATCAGAGAGGAGAAACCTCAATTGAGAGGGTGTTCCTATAAGGCCAAGCTCTTAGAAAACCTGTAGGACATTTAACTAATTAGTGATAATAGGAAGGGCCCAGCCCTTGTGGCTTGTGCCATTCCTGGGCTGGTGGATGTGAGTTCTGTAAGAAAGAAGGCTGAGCAATCCATGAGGATCAAACAAGTAAGCAGCATTCCTCCATGGCCTCTGCATCAGCTCCTGCCTCTAGGTTCCTGCTCTGCATGAATTCCTGCCAAGACTTCATTTGCTGATGAACTATGATATTCAAGTAGAAGCCAAATAAAAACTTTCACTCCATAACTTTGCTTTTGTCATGGTTTTTCATCACAACAATATTAATGCTAAGGAAGATATAAGAATAATAATAGTAATAATAATACAATTTTAAATATAATTATAAATAGTACAAATGGCTGTTTCTCTGAGAATGAATTTTTTTTTCTTTTGTCTTAAAGCAAGATTCTCTACTGTCCACATCAGGAATATGGCATTAACTCTAAATGATCAATAATTAGCATAGTACAGTTTTTAAAGTTTAAAACATGTGAGGCACTCTTATCACTGTGGACTTCAGTATGCACAGAGACCATAAAGGTCAACTCCTATGGATATTCACATGAGCAAAGTAACTTTGAATACATTATGTCATATGTTTTCGGAGATTCAGAAATCTGCTGACAGCATAGCTTTATAGTTCTGGCTTTCAGTATAGAATAGACTGCATTGGAAAATATTGTCCAGACCTGCTATCTCAGAATGATAGTTCAAGGAACTCTTGGCAAGGCAATTCAGATCCTGATGACTTGGGCCTCATTGCCTCATCTTCATTAGAAGATGGTGGTCAAGGAAAGTGGCAGAGAGTCTGTTAAGATGAACTGAGAACTGATATGCTGTCAGTTTGCCATCCTATACACTACATAGAGACCCACTCTATTAAAATGACATAGGTGAAAGAGACCAAGATTTAGACAACAGTAGAGAAGCCCTAAGGGCTTATCATGCAGGGCTGTTCACAACATGACTTTGCAGTTTCTTAACTCAAAATGTAATATTTATTTTCCTAATATTTTTCTTTTCTGTTGGCATTGGGCATGATTATTTAAATATGAGGTTGACTTGATTCTGTTCATGTATTTCTATTCTTTATTTGTACATACAACATTGGGGCTTTCTATCGACATTTTTACTCAATGTAGTATGCATTTTGTCACTTTCTATATGCAAGTTTTGTTCTGTGTATTTAGAAAATTTAGATCCCATGTATGAGAAAAATTATCCTGTATTTGTCTTTGATAGGCATTAATTCAGTTTATTTGATGATTTTCAATTACATCTATTTTCACGAAAACAGCACATATTTACTCATTTTGGAGAATTAAAACTTCAATGTGCATGCATAACATGTTTATCCATTCATGTAGTAATGAACAGGAAGCATGAGATTGGCTAGTAGGAAACAATAAAACGTGTTCATTCTAGAGTACATTGGGATAAACTCTATGCGTACTTCCCCAAGATAGTTACCTGGGTCATATGATGAATCTATTTCCATTTTCTAAATCAACTCATTATTGATTTATATAGTGATTGTCTCAAGTTCCAAGGTATATGCTCAAAATTTTACAACTTCCTATTTCCTATAAACTCAATCACATTGTTGGTTTTCCTCTTAATTTTCCTATTAGCTCTTTGATATTATAATATAATTACAATATTTCTCCTGTTCCTTTCCTCCCTACATTCCCTCCCATATACACCTTTCTTACTTGCCTTCAAATTCAAGGTCGCCCTTTTAAGTTACCTCTTGGGAGTTTCATCAACATGACTGCCAAAACAAATCTGTCAAGAAAAATTAATATGCCAAACCAAAGAGAAAGCAAAAAACGAAAAACAAACAAACAAACAAACAAACAACAACAAAAAAAAACGTACAAAACTAATTACAGGCAACTGAGGAAAGATGAGAACAGGGAGGTAGTATTCCCTAGGCATGAGTGAATCATGTGGTTGTCCACTGCCAAAAGTTAACCTTGGTTGTTAAATCTTTTATCAAAACCCATTGTGACAGAGGATATCAACCATCATTTACCCTTTTTAGGGAGCTAAGATTTTTCTTAAATTTTTACACATCCATTGGCAATTTAATACTATTCTTTGAAGAATCATCTCTTCATTTTCTGCTTACTAGTTGTTTCCATTATTTTTTATGCGGTATTTTTTTAGTTCTTCATTTATCATAGATAGGCATTAAACCACTTCCAGCTGTGTAACTGTCATAATTGTTTAAAAATTTCTGGGCTTTCTCTTCAGTTTGTGCTGTGTAGAAACTATTTAATTGCATATGTTTCCATTTATCAACTCTTAAAATTATTTTCTGAGCAAAATTCAGGTCTGTGTTTATATCATGAAGCATTTCCCTTATTTTTCTTCTCTTGGCAGCTTCAAACTCTAGGTCATATCTGAATTTTCTTGATTTATTCTGAATTAAATGTGTGTACACAGATGATAGAAAGTGATATGATTTTTTTTTTCTAAATGTGGGTATTCAGTTTTCCTTCTATCATTTATTTAAAAGATGTTCTGTCAAAGTTTTTGACACCTTTAACAACCAGGGAGCCTAACTATATGTGTGTGTGTGTGTGTGTGTGTGTATGTGTGTGTGTGTGTGTGTGTGTGTCTGTGTTTATTTGTTGTGTTCTATTCATTGCTTTAGATGTCTGTGTTCTGCCAGTTGAACATTGGATTTGTCACTGTTTATCTGTCACATAATACATAATCAGATAATATGATGACTCTACCATTGTTCCTATTGCTCAGGTTAATTTGGTTATTCTATGTCTTTACGACACATTATGACTTTTATATTTTTTATTTCTGAAAAGAAATTCTTATAATGATTGCAATCTATCATAGAGTTCCACCCATTCAACCCATTTGCAGAATGGAGGATTGAAGATATTTGAAAAAAAATTTCCCTGTGAGAAAATTATTGTAATAATGTATTAGCCTTTTCATTTTTAGGGTTCAGGTACACTATTAGCCTGTCAACCTGCAAGGATGTCCACTTCCTATTACTGTGCAGATTACAGATACTGTCTGCATTGTGATAATGAAAAGTGTCATTCAATTTGCCACCATTCTTATTTGGGTGATCTGTACTCATTTGCACTGATCACCAGAATCCATTTGTTTTCACTAGCAGAGTAAAATTGTAGTTACCCCACTCCCACCCCTTCTGAGGAGCCTGTCTTTGTTCTTGTCCTTGTAGTGATAAATGTTGCCAGCAACACATAAAATCTTATTATCACTCAGGGAATGGGGCCATAATACTACTGGATATGATGATAATAACAAATTGAAGGAAGCCTCAATAAGTTATGCATGTGGGAAGCTGGGGAATAAAGTCATGTATTATCAAATGCCACACTGCCAGTTTCTTTCCCAGAGTTCTCCTTCATGTGGCATTTCAGAATCCATCTCTGAAGTTGAAGAAATCAAATATATTTTACATAGTTTAGCATCTTAAGCACTCACAATATGAATTTGTACCAAATATGTGTTTATTCTTTTGAATAGTAGAATACTGAGTGATATTGAATATTCTCCTCTGCCCATTTAATGAACCTAATCATTAAATATTTAGGTCTGTGTGAGACCAACCAAAACAAAGAAATGTTCTGGCATATGGAAACTTCTCTTTCAATTAGCTTTAATGAATAGGTAAACCCAGGCTGGAAGAATAGCATGATAGTTAAGAGGACTAACTTTTCTTCCTGATGACATGAATCTAGTTCCTAGCACTCTTGTTAGGAGTTCACAATGACTTGAAGCTCAACATGCAGTAGTTCCTGCACCCTTTTCCATCTTCTGTAGGCATCATAGTTTACTTGGCCTACAAGCACACAGAACACATACAAACATGCACACACACACACACACACACACACACACACACACACATACACACACACACACACACACACACACACAAACAAACAAATTAAAAAATAGGTTTGGGACTATAACCTCACTATGATTTATTAAAAAATAAAACCAAAGCATAACATTATTTTCTTCCTTTTTTGCCTCAAAATCTCTCTCTCTCTCTCTCTCTCTCTCTCTCTCTCTCTCTCTCTCTCTCTCTCTCTCTCTCTCTCTCTCTTTGTGTGTGTGTGTGTGTGAGTGTGTGTGTTCATTATAATGAGAGTGGATAAGTGAGATCTTGCTATATTGTGCTAATGTGCTAATGAAAGTCAAGAAATAACTCTCAGGAGTTGGCTCTTCTCTCCTTGGTTCTGAGAACTAATCTCAAACCACAAGCTTGTACAACAGATTTTAACTAAAGAGCTATCTTTCTAGCCATTTAAAAATAAAATGATTTACTTATTTACTTACTTATTTATTCATTTGTTTACTTTCTGTGCACTTTGACCCCTTACAGGCCTAGGCATGTTCATATATATAAGATGTGAAAATATAATTGTTAAGAATAATATGTGTGATTCAGTTTCACTGTGTGGATTTCAGTGATTGAACTCAGCTTCAGAGCTACAGATCTTATCAGCTGAGCATCTTACTGACTTCTCTCTCTGTCTCTCTCTCTCTGTCTCTCTCTCTGTCTCTCTCTCTCTCTCTCTCTCTCTCTCTCTCTCTCTCTCTCTCTGTGTGTGTGTGTGTGTGTGTGTGTGTGTGTGTGTGTGTGATATTCTTGAAGACATTTATATGGGTGTAGATGTCAAAGACACAGGAGTCCTAGTCTCTTTCTACCTAGATGAGATGGTCTTCTTATTTCACTTGGGTTGATGTATTCCAGGGTAGCTGAACCTCTGTCTTGCAAATGATTCCTGTACTGGTTAGTTTTGTGTCAACTTGACACAGCTAGAGTTATAACAGAGAAAGGAGCTTCAGTTGAGGAAATGCCTCCAGGAGATCCAACTGTAAGGCATTTTCTCAATTAGTGATCAAGGGGGAAAGGCCCCTGGTGGGTGGGACCATCTCTGGGCTGGTAGTCTTGGTTGTATAAGAAAACAGGCTGAGCAAGCCAAGGGAAACAACCCAGTAAAGAACATTCCTCCATGGCCTCTGCTCAGCTCCTGTTTCCTGAGCTGTTAGGGTTCCAATCCTGACTTCCTTTGGTGATGAGCAGCAATGTGGAAGAGTAAGCTGAATAAACCCCTCCCTCTCCAACTTACTTCTTGGTCATGATATTTGTGCAGGAATAGAAACCCTGACTAAGACAATTCCCCTGTGAGTGTCTCTCATCTTCTTACAAGTCTGTAGGATTACAGATGTGAACTATGTATGAACGTCTCCTTTAAGACTAATTAATTTATCTACTGACTTTAAATCCAGAGTGTAGTGTCCCCTCCTCCTTCTAGTACTACCTTCTCACCTCCCAACTCTTTCCCTTCTACATCCACTCCTCCTAGTTTTTTTGACTTCAGAAAAGCCTTTTTCATTTTCTCAAGGATCAAACTCAAGGCCTGAAACAATGACTAGAGCTTTTCCTTGCTGAGCCAGAAAGGTTGCACACAAAGCTTTCCTCTCTCCCCTCCCATCCCTCTCCCTCTTTCTCTCTAACCTCCCCTTTTACCTTTGTTCTCATTTAATCTTTTATTTTTCTTTCTTTCTTTAATTGAACTTTTCATGCATTATCATCAGAATGTGCTTTTCTGTTCCCCAAAGTCTTTCCAGATCTTTCCCAACTCTTTACCCACCGACAACCATTCTGTCTCTCTTCTAGAATAGTCCCTTTTTTTATTAAACATAGATTCTTTTCTCAGGTAATAAAACCCGAATTCTGATTCTCCTTCCATTCCTCCCCACTTAATCTCCCATGTGGATCTACTCTCCTTCTGGCTCTTGTTAGAAATAAACAGGAAAAAACAGCAAAATAAGCAAAATAAAATATGAAAAGATAAAAATGAAAAGTCACACCAATGTTGGACAAGCTAAGCCACCCCTCTTTAGAAAATGAACAGGCAAGCAATCAAACAAAGGTAAAAGAAACTCACACATTAAAGGAAATGGGGCTTTCCATGGCAGGACTGAAGTTCACATGAATTCACAGGGACTAAGTTAGTCAGTTTGCACAGAGCATGAATAGGTTCAAGCTAGAAGGGGTTCAATGGCTGAAAGAAAAATATGGACTCCGGTCTTTACTTTAGGTCTTTACCCCTAAAATGAAATCTTTCTGCATGGACATCTTTTTGCAAAGGAGAATTTGTCTCTCTCCAATGGAATCTCACTGGGTAAATCCACTAAACTTGAATGTAGGTCTTATGACCAGATGTAGTTGGCCACCACAAATAAGACTCAGAGATATTTTTGTAGAAATTCTGTCTCATATTGCTATGTTTGTCTATCTTACTGTCTTGATCTACCCATTTCTCTATGCCTATCTAACAACTTCACACCAACTTAATTATTATTTACTTTTCTATTACTAATATATATATGTATAACTTATACTTATGTGGGTTATCATATGAGATATCTTGGGTTATTATATCACTTTCAAATAAAGTAATATTTAGTATTTTCCTTCTTAAATTGCCCAGGCCTGTGATGTCTCACCAACGAACACCTCTAAAACCTATAATTATTTACATTTAAATCGTCTTTTCAAATGTGAATTGTTTTTATTGGTTTTGTAATTTCCAATGCAACATTTATTCATATTCTCTTTGACTTATTATTGCTGTTTTAAATGCATTGTGTTATATGTCATAATTCTCAGAGTATATTACCATGGGTATACAATTGGTATTCCTTCTTGTGGAAAAAAAAAAACAAAAAAACTTATCTATACTTTGATGGCTGGCTGTTTCTTGTGTCCTGTTACTCGGACATGTCAGGTGATTCACAAGCTATAGGGTACTTAGGGGTCAGTCTCGCACAATTCAGTGTTGACATTCAAATGACTCTGAAAAGTGGACATGACCTAGCTTTAGGTAAGTGGGGCTTCTAAGCCCTGGAACAGATCTTCTGAAAATTTAGGAATTCTTATCTGATCTTTGCAAATCTGAGGAAGGTGTCTAGGATTCTTCCTCAAGGACTGAGTGCTCAGGAGCCTTAGAGTCGCAATATCAATCTTGGATTCATAATGGAAAGCAGTGCGGGAAGAAGAGCTAGAGAGCAAGTGAGATTCATCCAGGCCTTAGTCATTTTGTAGGTGTAGGTGTGTTTCTTACCACTGGGCATTAGTGTCATTCTCTGGAGAGAAGGAGTTCTTCGGTAAGAGGAATGAGTAAAGTTGTCAAAAGTATAATGTAGCTGTAGGGAAAGGAGGTAGGCACATAGAGTTGATGGTAGAAGTCTAGGCTCCATGGAAGAAGTTACAGAGACAAAGTATGGAGCTGTGACAAAAAGATGGACCATCAAGAAACTGCCATATCCAGGGATCCATCCCATAATTAGCCTCCAAACGATGACACCATTGCATACACTAGCAAGCGTTTGTTGCAAGGACCGTGATATAGCTGTCTCTTGTGAGACTAGGCCGGGGCCTAGCAAACACATAAGTGGATGCTCACAGTCAGCTATTGGATGGATCACAGGGCCCCCAATGGAGGAGCTAGAGAGATCTGCAACCCTGTACGTGCAACATTATGAACTAACCAGTAACCCGGAGCTCTTGACTCTAGCTGCATATGTATCAAAAGATGGCCTAGTCGGCCATCACTGGAAAGAGATGCCCATTGGACAGGCAAACTTTTATTTGCCCCAGTACAGGGGAACACCAGGGCCAAAAAAATGGGAATGGGTGGGTAGGGGAGTGGGGGGGAGGGTGTGGGGGACTTTTAACATAGCATTGGAAATGTAATTGAGGAAAATACGTAATAATAAAAAAAGGGATCAAGGCTGCAGCAATTCCTGAAGCTGTACAGACCTAGAAGTGAAAGTCTGCAATCCCTTCTTAAAGTGAAACACAAAGGGGTACAGGGAAGCAAGTATAGGATCTATGGTCTGGAGGCACACGGTGGGTGGTGTTACTGATATAACTCTATTGGTGTACTGATAGGTCCTAGATAGGAATGGTCCTCAAGTCATAGGTACTAGGCCAGAAATCTAATGTTTCTGTCTGGATATGGTTCCTCATGGCAAACTGGGCTGGGGTTTAGTCATGAGTCCCAAAACAAGGGAGGAAAGAGGAGAAAACCAGCTGTGACCAAAGATATGCAAGTGCATTGTGCTAAATGAAAGGGGCAGAAAGGTACACCATACCAGTGTTCTTGCTTACTGTGATGGCTACAGGATCTCTCAGGTAGCAAGCAGGACTCAGAGGTCAGTTCTTAAACAGCACTCCTAAAAAAGCAAGAATTAACTGCATTAGGTATTAAAATAATACAACTACTTGAAATATATTTGAGTCATGAATGAGCTGAAATAACAGCATTTGCTGAGTATGGCCTTCTAGTTTTTGGAAAACACAGCCTTCTCTTAAGTAACATATCAAAGTCAGAAAATGTACAACTAATGGAAATCAAAGCTAAATTAGTGTACATAATATTTTATGCCTTTTTATTGTCTCCCAGATCCCTTCTGTGCAAAACATTTCTCAAGTATTCCCTCTTGCAACACACAACAATCACCACTTGTCAAATAAATTCTGTTTCATTCAGATGTGAAGAAATCAGCTAGTACAGACCCAGAAAACACCATTTTCCATTTTGTGTTTTAATTGGATTACTGCTACTTAGTCAGAAGTAAACCACACAAGGGACTTTCAAAGGGATTAGTCTCCACAGCATTACCAATTTTTATCTCTTTCAGAAGAATAAACGAGCAATTGGGGTGCAAACCCCACAAAATTCACAATTCCTATAATGGGAAAATACCTCTCATTTCAATATCTATTTTCCTGCACTCTTCCACATTGTTCTGGCTCTCAAACTTTCAGGTTAATTTAGCTATGCTGACATACCTGATGACTCCCAAGACCATGGAAGGGCTCTTTATTCATGCTAGCTTTTGATAAAGTTATTGTTTATTTTCTTATGTGAAACAATACTGAAAGTTTGCAAATATTTACATTTCCTCTAATAAATTTTACTTAGATATGGTCTCACATACAGATAAATCTTTTAAAATATTTCCAAGTTATTCAACTTCTGCAAATGCAAATATTGATTTTCAACTGGCAGCTCTTCAGCTTAAAATAATCAAGATTTTCCTGATCTACAGGGCAAAGCAAACACTTATTATAAACTACACATTTCATATATAATTTATGCTTTGTAAAATGTTTGTGGTCATTGAGGAAAGTCCACTTAGCAGAATTAGTGGACTCAGCCTTAGGTTTTTAAACATGGTTTTACCCTTGTATTTTCAAAGTGTATTGATCAGTTTATATTTTTCAGACATTAACATAAGTGAAATGGCACCCATTCAACCATTCCACATGGGACCAACCTATTAATAGATTTCCAGGGCTTTAGATCATCAACTTTCTATTCTTAGAACTTTATTAGCAATGCCATCATGACCTTGGACTCACTTGGGCATCATATTTACTTATTGACTTGGCAAATAGGGATCTAGCTTCATAACTCTGAACTTTGAGGACTAGAGTGAATGGGTTCAAAGGCCAGAGAAGGTTATAAATGTTCAAGCAAGGTGTATCTCTGAACATTGGCTGTCAGCATCCTCAAAACTGGTTCTATTAACATCTACAATTGTTAGCAGTGCTGATTATCTTTATTGCACATGAGCTCTGAATGTTGGGCAATTGGTTCCATACAGCATGGAGTGGTAGAGGAGCTGGTGGGTACATGGTAGTGTTCCTGATTTGGAGAGATCTTCAGACCCAAGGGACAAGAAATGACAAGCTCCTACTCACATTTGCTTCTCCATCAGAGTCTTTCATACTTCACCCTGCATACTTTCCTCCATCCTTCATAATCCCATGTAACACAGCTCTTTCTCTTGATCTGTATTTCTTTGTCTTCTTCAGCTGACTCTGTCACACCATCCATGCCTCTTTCTCTTCACCTAACTCTTCTTCATGTCACCCTCTCAGCTTGTGACAGAGTGAAAGTTGAGGGTTATTTGAAGGTTACTATTTGAAGGTTAGTATTTGAAGGTTAGTATTTCTGCTCCAGGGAGATGAAAGTGAGTTCCTTGACAATCCACGAAAGTCTTTGCAGTAGCCATACATAGGCAGAGGGAGAAGTGACATGGGATGGGATGCAAGTGGGACTTTTATTCAGGTTAACAACAACTAAAACTGCATAGATAGAAACCATAAGACTCACATCAACGCTGATCACAACTACATGTTTTATAAAAACAAAAGCTTTTCATCTGCAGAGCTTCCAGTGTCCTCTAATGTTCTCTAAATGCTCGGTGGTATAATGCTGATTTTCACATGCAGCAAACCTCTCTAAGGTGCTGATGCCTGGAGAAAGTCTTCAGCTTAAGTCACAGTGATCATTTGCAGTGGCTAGAGTGTCCCTTAGAGTGATTGCAAGGTGTTCACCCAAGAGACACCAGGAGGAAATTCTTACCAGTTGCAAACACCTTTAATCCCAGCACTTGGGAGGCAGAGACAGGCAGATTTCTGAGTTTGAGGCCAGGCTGGTCTACAAAGTGAGTTCCAGGACAGCCAAGATTATACAGAGAAACCCTGTCTCGAAAAGAATTTCCTATAATAAAGCTTTAACACAGGACTGTATATTGTAATCGAATTCAGCAGAATAGTGAATAGTATATAAAAAGGTATAACATCCAATTCTGACTCAGGAACAGAAAGGTCCCCTGCTCTGGCTCCCTGGCTTCCATTTGTATATTACTATCTAATATAGCCACAAATTCTGCATCTGTAATATCATTTCAACTGATCAATAACCATGTAAGCAGAATTGATAATTGTTATTACTCTCTGATATTGCAAGAGAAAAAAAAAAACTCAAATTGTCATAAATTATTTTAATTTCATTTTTTCTTCAAAGTAAACTCATCACTGAAATAAACTACATTTACGATGTTTGATTAGTCAATAATGTTAGATCATGTAAAGACCTCTTCCAAAGAAAGATCATCCTGACATCAGGAGGCCCTGAAGGACTTACTATGAATATGCTTGTGTTTTTTGACTTGTGCCTGACACATGTGTGACACTTAATTCTCAAGCCTCACCTTAGAACATAGGATTTTTAAAATTGTTATGCTATATGGCAAAGTATGTAGTCATTATTAACTAGGAAGATGTAAATTTACTAACTGAATTTTTACTTTAGGAGACTATTAAGGCAGGAATGAAGAGGGCAGGCAGTTAGTGTTCTGTTTTAGAAAAACATAGTACTATGTGCAGATTTTGAGTAGTCCTTCAACTGAAGTGGCTGAATCCTTGCTGATCTCAAAATAATTAAAATTGTTTCAAATTCAGTTGTGAATGTTAACTATGAACAACCTTTATGAACTAAGTTAGCTTGAAATAAAAATAATTACATGATATGAAGAGAAGGAAAAAATAATCAAACTAGAAGCATCAGATCAATGAGTATGTATAATATACATGTAGCAATATACATGACAACATATTATGTATGCTAATATCATGATGTATAACATTATATTAAATATAAAATTACAAATTATCACATTTTTGGCTTATCTAGACAAGTTTTTTTTTTTTTTTTTCTATGTAGCTCTAGATGTGCTGGAACGTTTTCTTTTTTTTTTCCATTTTTTATTAGGTATTTAGCTCATTTACATTTCCAATGCTATATCAAAAGTCCCCCATACCCACCCACCCCCACTCCCCTACCCACCCACTCCCCCTTTTTGGCCCTGGCGTTCCCCTGTACTGGGGCATATAAAGTTTGCTTGTCCAATGGGCCTCTCTTTCCAGTGATGGCCGACCAGGCCATCTTTTGATACATACGCAGCTAGAGTCAAGAGCTCCGGTACTGGTTAGTTCATAATGTTGTTCCACCTATAGGGTTGCAGATCCCTTTAGCTCCTTGGGTAATTTCTCTAGCTCCTCCATTGGGATCCCTGTGATCCATCCATTAAGCTGACTGTGAGCATGGCCTTTCTCTACACAAAGAATAAACAGGCTGAGAAAGAAATTAGGGAAACAACACCCTTCACAATAGTCACAAATAATATAAAATATCTCGCCGTGACTCTAACTAAGGAAGTGAAAGATCTGTATGATAAAAACTTCAAGTCTCTGAAGAAAGAAATTAAAGAAGATCTCAGAAGATGGAAAGATCTCCCATGCTCATGGATTGGCAGGATCAACATTGTAAAAATGGCTATCTTGCCAAAAGCAATCTACAGATTCAATGCAATCCCTATCAAAATTCCAACTCAATTCTTCAACGAATTAGAAGGAGCAATTTGCAATTTCATCTGGAATAACAAAAAACCTAGGATAGCAAAAACTCTTCTCAAGGATAAAAGAACCTCTGGTGGAATCACCATGCCTGTCCTAAAGCTTTACTACAGAGCAATTGTGATAAAAACTGCATGGTACTGGTATAGAGACAGACAAGTAGACCAATGGAATAGAATTGAAGACCCAGAAATGAACCCACACACCTATGGTCACTTGATCTTTGACAAGGGAGCTAAAACCATCCAGTGGAAGAAAGACAGCATTTTCAACAAATGGTGCTGGCACATCTGGTTGTTATCATGTAGAAGAATGCGAATTGATCCATACTTATCTCCTTGTACTAAGGTCAAATCTAAGTGGATCAAGGAACTTCACATAAAACCAGAAACACTGAAACTTATAGAGGAGAAAGTGGGGAAAAGCCTTGAAGATATGGGCACAGGGGAAAAATTCCTGAATGGAACGTTTTCTATATACAATGCTGGCCTTGAACTCAGAGATCCACTTGTTTTTGATGGTATTAAAGGCCAGTACCACCAAATATATCTCAAAAGATCATATTTTAACAACAATAGTTTGTTACTAGCTTAATATTATTTTGGGTTCTAATTGCTGTTAACAATACCTCAACAAACATGACTGCTCATTTTATAGAAAAATAGTAAAAGGAAATAAACTCCTGACATAATAGGTCAGATCAGAGAAGTAGCATTTTTCATACCAGATTTCTATCAGTGCTGGGTTTTTTTACTGTATATATTTATAAAATGAGTTTTTTTGAGAATTAAGCCTTCTGTACTATGCAAAAATCATTGCCAGATCATTAGAAAAGCAGGCACCTATTGCTCTGTTTCAAGTTAAATAGTTCTTTTAATCGGCCTAAAAAATCTACTTATGCTAGCTATGAACTAAAGAAGGCTTGTGGTTCCATTTATTTGTTTCTTCATGTATACAATAATATTTGGATTCATTGAATCTTAGTGTTTTTGTGAAGGTTAAATATAACAACACATGACATGCATCTCCTTTCCCCCTGGAAACAGTTTTCTACTACTCTCTCAACAATTTTGCAAGATTCATGTAATTGTGAGTGCAATTATTTTTCAATGGTTTTCTCTTTTGACTTTATTTCTTTTTTATTATAAATGTCACCTTCTGGTGCTCTCAATCTATAAACCTATATTGTTTTCCATTCAAATAATTAGGATATAAATGTAAGTCTTTTATTTTAACTTTAATTTGTAGCACTGATATTCATCCATAAAATTCTCAAACCACCAGGTTTAAGGCTTGTATACAGTCTCTAAAACATAAAGGAACTGGGGAGGGTAAAAGCCACAGCCTTTTACTTGTAAAACAGCAATCCCATTCAAAAGTCAGGCTTTATGTCAGAGTCTTATGGCAAGTTTTATCTTTAAAGTTCTGAGGTGATGTTAATGGTCCCCAACATTTCAGTGATTTTAAATGCAAAGGCATGCTTCTCCTCTGAGATGTACATTCCTCTCACACCAGCCTCATTTCACCCCATTAGTCTTTGAAGTTTAGCATAGCATGATGCTATCATTCCAAAACCAGATTCAGAGATTATTAGAGTAGGTCACAAACACAGGGGAAAAATTCTAAGCATATCACCCAAAGGCAATAATGCAATAATGTAGAGTTTTGCATCCAGTATGCATCTTTTCCTTAGCCAACGCCTAATGAATGGTCATAAATTTCTTCAGTGTCAGATGAAGATGGGGAAGAACCTACCATGTAGCTATCAAAGAATAAGAATCAGATATTGCTGATGTAATTCACAGATGCCATTTGTGGCCCTAACAGTGAGTAGCATAGAAAGAAAACATACAAATAAATAAGCCAATATGGAACATTTTTGCAATCTAAAAGTTGTGCTATGATGAAAAACAAGTTGGACTAGGGCTAAAGGATAGACTTAGAAGACACAAAAGATAAATTAGATAAATCATATGCACATCTGAAACATGAATTAATTCCTGATATTTCAGATCAAATATCCAAAGTAGTTCTTGTTGTATATCCAATGAGAGGTCTAACCACAGGGAAATAGTTAGTAATATGGATTAATATTTACCTTCTACTCATGGCCTATTTGATAGCCAACTTATGTTCTCTACTTTCCATCACTGTGAAAAAAAATCAAACTGGTTACCCACTCAGAAAGAGTGAAGATTTATTCTGTTCATGGTTCCAGAGGATTGTCAATGCAAGCATGTCTTCTGTCTTTGAGGTTTGTAGTAAGAACACTATGGTGAATCCTGGTGGGAGCAGGTGGTCTTGGAAGGTTGACTTATGGTAAAGAAGACATAGAGAATAGCAACCCAAGTTCATTCTGACTGTATGTTTCTCATTACTTATTCATTACAGGTTGACTATTCAAAGGCTCCAGCACTTTCCAATGTTTCAGAATTTTCAAACCAACATGTGAATGGTCAATTTTGGTGGCCACTATACAATCTAACAGGTAGGTAAAGAAGATACCTTGTCATGCAAATGAAAGTTGGAGGAATATGAGTGTGTAATGCAACTGCTATATAGAGGAGTCTTTTTTTTCCCCTCTTGAATTTGCACATGGTTTTCTAAGGATCAAAAGTGTCTTGTCCTACATTTCCCATCCACCTCTGCTGTAAATGTAAAACCTTATTTTAAAATGTAAAAACTTTAGAGGGTAGCTAGTATTCAACAGTGAGTGTAAGTCTAAATCTCTGCAAAGAACCAGTTGGGTTCTGTTCAACTTTCTCCTTTATTAATGTTTTGCAAAATACTACCAGTAGAATTGTCAAAATCACTTGTTATTATATTACCATGACATATGCAGTAAAAAAAAATGTACTACATTGTAGTAATAAAAGAATGAACTACAATGCCATAAATTCTAATTCAGAAAATGTATATGCATTTGAACACAGACTAATATATTTAAGTCATCATGGAGTGAAACATAAAATTAAAATCTGAATAACAGAATTACCTTTTTGGTGATATATTGCTAAATATATTGAATTTCATTTAATAACAACTCACTTAAGAACTCATATTATATACTAGGGTACCCATATGTAGAAAGAAAATAACATACATCTCACTTAAAACAAATAAAACTCCAAACTGAAGAATATTAATTGAAAACTCAACTTTATGTGGACTCTAAATCTTTCTTTTCTTTCTTACATATGAACTAAACTTCACAATCACATTTGTGACTTTCCTCTCACTTTATAAAATGCTAGATGTTAATTCCATCATCGACTTTTTTAACCTAATTAACATCTTAATTAAAGTTCATAAAGATTTATGTATGCAACCAATTGCTGTTAATTCTACATGTTTTAAGGAACACATTGCCGACTATGGGGAGTTTTCATCTCAGGGCCCTCTAAATGTTACCAGTGGAGTATTAAGGATACATAGGATACTTAAGAACAAAACTTAGCTTCATTTTAACAGTCATATTTGACAGTAATTTTAATGCATACACTTATTGTGTAATTTTTAAAAGTAACTAATATTAAAAGATTTTTTAACATGCTCTTCTTGCAAAGTTTAAAGTTCTGGGACCTATGCTTATTAAATTCCTTCACATTTATAATTGTGCAATCTGAACTGCATTAGTGTATCTTCACAGGTTTGCAAATTTGAAATTCACACATACCAGTTTTATTTAATGCATGAAATATTAAGAACACAGTGAATTCATTCTGTCTCTTATTTATACAATGATTTCTCTGAAATATATCCATGTGTTTTCATGGTATGTGGATGTAAACTGGAAGTCATCATGTAAAGGCTGTATTGTTGCAGTGATGAGTTCTAGATTTTCCAGGGGTATTCTCTCTCTCTCTCTCTCTCTTCTCTTCTCTTCTCTTCTCTTCTCTTCTCTTCTCTTCTCTTCTCTTCTCTTCTCTTCTCTTCTCTTCTCTTCAGATAGATAGAGAGACAGATAGATAGGCAAGAAAAGTGAGAATCAGTCTGATTCTCAATGCTTTCCTTCCTTCACAACTTCTACTGTTTCATAAAATAAATACTGTTTTGTATATCATAATAAAAAAATTACCTCAGTACACTGATAGACTATTTAAATTATACTTTGAAAGGGGTAGAAGTGACTCTGTTTGTACATAGCATGCTGAAAAAATCATTAGGAACAAAGTCTGGATGCTCAGACCTCTGGTAGAAAAATGCAAGTTATTGCAGTTACCTGTAATCTCAGAGGTGGGAAGTTGAAGAATACAGAATCACTGGAGCTCAGTATATCACTGCATGGAAACTGGTATGCTCCATTTTCTACAAGAAACCCTTTCTCATAAAGTAAGTTGGAGAACAATTTACAGAGACACTAGAAGTTGCCCTCTATATTCATATGCAAGTGAACACACATATGCCCACATATACATGTGCACAAGTGCACAACAGAGAGATAAATATATAGAGAATGCAAATTTTGTCATTGTCTATAAACAAAGCAGCAATACATATTTTAATAATTCCTCTATTTCATAGTACTAAGAATTCATTTAACATTAATATGTTTTTTAGTTTATGTATATCCTCAAAGCAAAATATCAAGAACAACTAAAATTAAC
The DNA here is from genome assembly GCF_000001635.26 of Mus musculus. Taxonomy (NCBI): domain Eukaryota; kingdom Metazoa; phylum Chordata; class Mammalia; order Rodentia; family Muridae; genus Mus; species Mus musculus. The sequence continues at coordinate 44,047,496 of NC_000069.6, read as the reverse complement.
TCAAACATAATGGGACAGTGTTATTGACAAAAATATATGATGCAGGATAAAACCCGCTAATGTTATATTTATTGATTAAATGGATAATTTTAATAATAAAGGTATGATATATTTTATTATTTCTGTTTTATTAATTCTTGTATTTACTAAGTAAATAATTCCTTTATTTCATTTGAATTTGAGCTTAGTTAATGATTTTACCTTTTAACCTCAATGGTCTAAATAATTATATGTCCTCTGCACTTATAAATTATATTAATCCTGCAGTAAGAGGGGAATAGCTTCTTACAGCATATTCCCCATGAAGTAGTAAACACAAAAGTTAACAGTTTACACACACACACACACACACACACTCACACACACACATATGTTCAAATGTATATATGTGTGTATGTGAAATATGTATATATACATATATATATATAATTCTAGCTGTGACATGTTTATATAAAACTAGCCCCCCCAAAATCACTAAACATCAAGGAGTTTAAAGAGAAAATCACAACAAGGTATATGTAAACATGTAGAATTTAGAAGAGAAAAAATAAGCAAAAACTCAAAAGTGTAGAGAGGTTCTACAATTATTCAAAGCTAATTATAGCATAACAATAGGAGCTAGCAAACACTGTCTGTTGATTATCCTGTAGAAGTACCAATTTTATGGTCAAATTAAAAAAAAAAAACTGGAAATTTTCAAAATGCCACTAATAAAAACTGATGAATACTCCACCCTAAATGGGACATCTATGTTACCTATTCTGAGATCCAGAAGACATTGCAGCAGAGAATGACAGAAATTTCAGAGCTAGGGGATGTATAAAAATACTTCAAAATGCTGCCTCTGGGAATGACTTGGATATGACAATCATGTGCACACAGTAGCTGAAGCACCATGCACAGGGATAAAACTTTTGTTGCTAGATTGGTTTCCAGGGATTCTCTTTCTGTAGACTGCAGAGTACCTTCCAGAAACAAAGGGATTAGAACATGGGCTTAAGGCTCCATTCAGGCTCTATGTCATTCTCTCCACATTCAATGAACTGTGAGGTTGTTGCGCTTAGCAATTTGCAGAGAGCAACCCTGTGCCCTAGCATTAGCCTGTGTTGTTTGTGAAACCTCCATAGGTGCCCCTTGGGTAGCAACTCAACTGACTATCACCCAACACTGCCACTGGCAGCCTTGTCAAGCTACAAGAGATGGCCACTTGAGACTCTGTATTCCCAATACTAGGATACCTCACTATGATCAACTTCATAATTTCCAAGTTTACACTGCACTAGGATTTCATACAGCTCTCCATATTCCAGCCAACTTTCCTTTCACTTTCTCACCACACAAGCCACCTGATCACTATTGCCTCTGTCACTACTCTCTCCCAGTCCACCCGCAAAATCTTTTCTATTTCCCCTTGCCAAGGAGATCCATGCATCTCTCCTAGAGAGATTTATTTATTTATTTATTTATTTATTTATTTGGTTCAAAAGAGTTTATTTTGACAGGTACCTTTTTCTTTTTCTTTCTTTCTTTTTTTTTTTTTTCATATCTTAACAGTTTAATCACATGCTAGTTACTCAGTGCATGGTATGAGATGAGTACATAGAATTTTGCCTGTCACATTCAGGGTAATAAGAGAGCTTGTCCAGAAACTGAGTGTCACTGTTCCTAGGGAGGGTCATCTTTGATAATCCCATCATGCAAAGCAAATTTAACAGAAAGAACTTTGAGAAGTATATACATCCAGATTTTACATATAGTTCATCCTTAACAAAATCCTATATTTAACAATTTTACATATTAAAGTATTCTTAGGAAAAGAAACCCAATAATGAAATAAAAGGGCTTTTTAAATGTACTTCGTTTAATGTTCTTAGGCATGATAAACCTCTGTTTATCAAGATTATATCATGAGGCAATTCTATTTAAATATTTTACATGTTAATTCCCAAATGTATGTATGTATGTATGTATGTATGTATGTATGTATGTATGCATGCATGTATGTATTTATTTATTATTATTAGGTATTTTCCTCGTTTACATTTTCAATGCTATCCCAAAAGTTCCCCATACCCACCCCCCCAATCCCCTACCCACCCACTCCCCCTTTTTGGCCCTGGGGTTACCCTGTACTGGGGCATATAAAGTTTGCAAGTCCAATGGGCCTCTCTTTGCAGTGATGGCCTACTAGGCCATCTTTTGATAAATATGCAGCTAGAGACAAGAGCTCCGGGGTACTGGTTAGTTCATATTTTTGTTCCACCTATAGGGTTGCAGTTCCCTTTAGCTCCTTGGGTAATTTCTCTAGCTCCTACATTGGGGGCCATGTGACCCATCCAAGAGCTGACTGTGATCATCCACTTCTGTGTTTGCTAGGCCCCAGCATAGTCTCACAAGAGACAGCTATATCTGGGTACTTTCAGCAAAATCTTGCTAGTGTATGCAATGGTGTCAGCATTTGGAAGCTGATTATAGGATGGATCCCTGCATATGGGAATCACTACATGGTCCATCCTTTCATCACTGCTCCAAATTTTGTCTCTGTAACTCCTTCCATCGGTGTTTTGTTTCCATTTCTAGGAAGGGGCAAAGTGTCCACACTTTGGTCCTCGCTCTTCTTGAATTTCATGCGTTTAGCAAATTGTATCTTATATCTTGGGTATCCTAACTTTCTGGGCTAATATCCACTTATCAGTGAGTACATATTGTGCGAGTTCCTTTGTGATTGGGTTACCTCACTCAAGATGATGCCCTCCACGTCCATCCATTTGCCTAGGGATTTCATAAATTCATTTTTTTTAATAGCTGAGTAGTATTCCATTGTGTAAATGTACCACATTTTCTGTATCCATTCCCCTGTTGAGGGGCATCTGAGTTCTTTCCAGCTTCTGGTTATTATAAATAAGGCTGCTATGAACATAGTGGAGCATGTGTCCTTCTTACCGGTTGAGACATCTTCTGGATATATGTCCAGGAGAGGTATTGCGGGATGCTCCAGTAGTACTATGTCCAATTCTCTGAGGAACCGCCAGACTGATTTCCAGAGTGGTTGTACAAGCTTGTAATCCCACCAACAATGGAGGAGTGTTCCTCTTTCTCCACATCCTCGCCAGCATCTGCTGTCACCTGAATTTTTGATCTTAGCCATTCTGACTGGAGTGAAATGGAATCTCAGGGTTTTTTGATTTGCATTCCCCTGATGATTAAGGATGTTGAACATTTTTTTTTCAGGTGCTTCTCTGCCATTCGGTATTCCTCAGGTGAGAATTCTTTGTTCAGCTCTGAGCCCCATTTTTAATGGGATTATTTGATCTTCTGGAGTCCACCTTCTTGAGTTCTTTATATATATTGTATATTAGTCCCCTATCCGATTTGGGATAGGAAAAGATCCTTTCCCAATCTGTTGGTGGTCTTTTTGTCTTACTGACGGTGTCTTTTGCTTTGCAGAAGCTTTGCACTTTTATGAGGTCCAATGTATCGATTCTTGATCTTACAGCACAAGCCATTGCTGTTCTATTCAGAAATTTTTCCCCTGTACCCATATCTTTGAGGCTTTTCCCTACTTTCTCCTCTATAAGTTTCAGTGTCTCTGGTTTTATGTGGAGTTCCTTAATTCACTTAGATTTCACCTTAGTACTAGGAGATAGGAATGGATCAATTCGCATTTTTCTACATGATTACCTCCAGTTGTGCCAGCACCATTTGTGCCATGACAGATGCCAGTTGTGCCAGCACCATTTGTGCCATGAGAACCGCCAGTTGTGCCAGCACCATTTTTTGTTTGTTTGTTTGTTTGTTTTTCGAGACAGGGTTTCTCTGTGTAGCCCTGGCTGTCCTGGAACTCACTACTGTAGATTTTCAAAATGCATTGTCAGTATTAAAATTAAGTAGCCTTAATATATACTAGCTGCAAAGAAAATGAAAAAGAAGTGAAAAAAATGTCTTCGTAGATACAGTCAAGAAATTAGTTTGAATGTAATCAATATTGAAGGAAATCATAAAATCTTAAAGAATTAATTGAGGATGTGAATAAATAGATAAGTATCTTACTCAGTGGAAGAATAAACACTTATCAGTGTCTGTGTATCTGGAGTAAATAATGTGGTAAATTTATATTATTTTTAAAAAGCACTTTATTTTATTATTATTATTTTTGTCAAACACATTGAACCACAGGAGAGGATGGAAACATTTCAAAACATATTTATTTGAAAATACAAATATAAAATTATGTTTTCCACATCTGTAATGCGAAGGACTACAGTCCTTTCAAGTGGCTAACTACTTTAAGGTTCATCTTAATATTCCCCCAATCCCTACCATTTTTGTTTCAGGTAAACTCAATACCAAACTAGGAAATCTCCTCTCATCTTTCCAGGGGTGCAGAGTGTAGAAACTCTCTTGCCTAATAGATCTTCCCTGGTTTTATCAATAAATGACAGGGGACTCTCTGGCTTCTAGTTCCACCTGCCTGATAGCCTAAGTTCCTCTCATCCCTAGATGGGAAAATGAGTGAGTTTATTCCTGGCCCCTTTCCTACTTACCCTGGATGTAGGGCTGGTAGAGATGACCAAGCATGGGCCTTCTCCTCTGGAGACTCTACACATGTGTTTCATGGCCTTGTTCATACCCATCAAACAGCCTCACACTCTGTCCACATCACTCTGTCTTGATTCAAATGATGCCCCAAAAGAACGTTGTGCATGTTATCCTTCCTAACTATTCTTTAATTTGAACAATACAATTTAGGCTGTAATGTACTATGGCTCAATTGCTGCCAAATTAATGTTTTGTAGTGATGGTGGTGGTAGGGGTGGGGGTGGGGGTGGGGGTGAGTGTGTTTGTATGTACATCCCTTCTTTTTGTTTTTCAGGTCTGAGTTTATTTATTTTTTTCTCCCCATGGTTGAAGTTAATCACCTGTGTTAGCTTATTCCTTTTAGTAGCTTCTGTAGGGCTAATTGTTTGGGTAGTTATTGCTTAAATTTTACTTCATCATGGAATATCTTGTTTTCTCCATCTATGGTGAGTGAAACTTTTGCTGAGTTTAGAAGTTTGCACTAGTACCTGTTTTCTCTTAAAGTCTGCAGTTCATCTGCTCCATTCCTTCTGGCTTTTAGAGTGTGCACTGAGAAGTCAGGTAAAATTCTATTATGTCTGCGTTTATATGTTACTTGGTGTTTTCTCTTAAGCTTTTAATATTCTTTGTTTTGTACCTTTAGTGTTTTGACTATTATGTCATTGGGGACTTTCTTTTCTGGTCTAATCTATTTGATAGTCTGCATACTTTTTGTACTGTGATAATCATCTTCTTCAGGATAGGAAAATCTTCTATGATTTTATTGAAAGTCTAGGCCTTTCGACTGGGACTCTTCCCCTTCTATTTCTACTAGTCTAATTTTTAGTATTTGTGTGAGCGCCAGATTTTCTGGAAGTTTTGGGAAGTTATATATATATATATATATATATATATATATATATATATATATATATATATATATTTGACATTTTATTAATGGATTCAAGTTTCTTCTATCACTTCTTCAGTTTCTGAAACTCTCTCTTGTATTATGTTGGTGAAGCTTGTTTCTGTAGTTCCTGTTCAAATTTCTAAATTTTTAATTTCTATATTTCCCTCAGTTTGTGTTTTCTTTACTGCTTATATTTCTATGTTTAGATCTTAAATGGTTTTATTTGTTTCTTTCAACTGTTTGATTTTTCTTGATATTCATATAGTTGGTTTTCAGGTCTTTTCCCTATGATCCAACTATGTTTCAAATATGTAATGCCTGCTATATTAAAGTATCAGAGATTTAGTAGAGATATGTTGTCCTAGCTAATACTGATTGTGTTCTTAAAGTTTTAAAAATTGATTCTGTCATATATTTTATTCAGACTATAGCTTCCCTTTCCTCCTTTCCCCACTGCCTGTGGCCCATACCTTCCTCATTCTTTTTTTTTTTTAATTTCTTTTTATTTTTTTATTTTTATTTTTCAGAAAAGGACATTGTACCAAGATGCAGAGACCCACAGTCAAGCATTAGGAGCAGCTTGGATAATCCTGGGAAAGAGAAGCAAGAAGAATTATAGGAAACAGAGGAAAGCACCACACCAAAAAACAAAGCACCCCCCCAGTATCAACTAACTGGGGCTCATGCAGACTCTTGGGATTTTATCAGTCACAGTGCTTATATAAGACTGACCCTGGCCCTGTGCATATATGTTACAATTATGTGTAACTTGGTCTTCCTGCAGGACTCTTAACAGTGGGAGCAGATACTGTATCTGATGATTTTGCTCACTTTAGAACCATGTAACTCTTATTGAATTGCCTCATCCAGTCTTACTATTTTTGGGGGGGGGTGTCTGTTCTGATTGCAACTTGACTTGCCATGTTTGGTTGATATATTTGATTGTGTTCTTAAGCAAGCATCTAGGCATCTGTTTTTCAGATGGTATAGTTCTAGAAATTAATTTCTAGTTTCGTCGTTTTGGGGTGGGTATCTCTTTTCTTGGCTTCTGTCTTCTGTCTGGATTTTCAGATAAAGCAATGGCTATGTGTTGCCTGTTTTACTGACATGTTTTGCTGGTATGTTTACGGGGAATATCTGGTGGTATTGGAGGCTTGGATGAAGTGAGAAGTTAGGGACAGAGATTTGAAGGCATGGTCTGTGGGATGAACAGAAGAATTGAGAGTGGAGAAAGGGAGGCAGGTGATCTTATATAGTGCTAGCATGGAGAGTGAGTATTGGCTCTCCTTTTACTTGCTCAACAAAGAGGCTATATGATTCAATGTGATATGCCTCCTCACTCTCTTTCCTGGAAAATAGACTAAAAAGTCCAATCTGAAATGAATTAATTTTTCTCTTAGACATAATATACTCATATAAATATATATGGGAAATAATATAATATATAACAATAAAATAAGATAATGATATTAAAGCCAGGCATGGTGGCACACGCCTTTAATCCCAGCACTCAGGAGGCAGAGGGAGGAAGATTTCTGAGTTCGAAGCCAGCCTGGTCTACAAAGTGAGTTCCAGGACAGCCAGGGCTACACAGAGAAAACCTGTCTCGGAAAAACCAAAAACTCCTTCACTGTAAAACTCCTTCACTGCATGTTTAATTTTCAATTTCTAAATATCAATACATGTGTTTGTTTGTTACTGCTGTCCATTCTATTTAGAGGATGCATTTATGTCATATCAGTGGGGGAATGTAGCTGAAAGATGCTGAGATGCAAAGAATTAAATGAAAAGCACTCAAGAGAAACACAATAGCTGATTCATTTCATTAACACTGGGTGGTTTGTGTGTGTGCATATGTATATGTATACTTGTAAGTATAAATATAAGACATAATCAGATGTGATTATCTCACTGTGATCATCAAAATAATGCCGATTCAGCGCCTGCTACAGGGAATTAAAAGACCTTCTTGATTAGGTCACTGAATTAATTCTCTTTAGTGTCGCTGAATCTCATTTGCTGTAGGCACAGTAAAAGAGAAAATATTTTTTCTCTCTTCCTTTCAATAAACGCCACAGTTTTATTTGATAGTATCCACTCAAAACACGTTTTCTCAGTTCCCATCTAACAACATACAAGGTTGAAAATAACAGAAAATATATGTATTAACAATATACATTGGAATTTATTAACATTTAATAATTTTCTAATTAGGAGCTGGTAAATTTGAATTCCACTTCTGAAAATCAGCTTCAAGAGTGCCACTCAGTAAACACAATGGAATACTGCAAAGGTAAGTTGTATTTGCCAGATGGAATTGTCATCTCAGAGGCTTACTGTGGAATAAGCTCACCTTTTCTAGTTCTTTCTGAACTCTGGCTCGCTGTTTAACTCAGCTCTTCTGGCTCAAACTCCTCTTCAAGCTAAGTCAAACTGGCTTCTCTCAGTTTATTATTGGATTGCTCAGCTGGGAAACACTGCTTCTAAATTCCACTACTGAACTACACTGACTGCACTGACTGAGCTCACCTGAACTCAACTGTATCCACCTGAATGCCACCGAACTACACTGAACTGAGCTCAAACTGCATTCCATTGCCTAAATTCAACTGTGCTGTACTCACTGAGCAGCCCTCCCATCCTGACTCCCTCTCCACTGCTCTTAAGACATCTCTCTTTCCTGTCCTTTCTTGTGAGAGTTAGTATATCCTATCTCTGACTTGTTCTATCAAATCTTTTTCTGATTTGTCATTTTGTCTGCCACTAAACTAGACTTTACTTTTTTTTTTTTTGGCAGGGGGTGGGGGTGGGGGGCGTCGAGACAGGGTTTCTCTGTAGCCCTGGCTGTCCTGGAACTCACTTTGTAGACCAGACTGGCCTCGAACTCAGAAATCTGCCTGCCTCTGTCTCCCAAGTGCTGGTAGATTTTACTTTTAAATGTAGCTGCATCCTTTTACAAACTGAACTTTCTTACATTGTTTGAAAATACACATGTGCAATAAGGGTTTGTATGTATTCCACCCGGAGGGATTAAAGGTGCGTGGCATATCTACATTTCTGTTGGATCACAGGGAACAATGACAAGGGGACCTCTTGCCAAAGCAGCCATATTGCTGGATGAAAAGTTTTCTAAATCTTCCCCTTTTCTGTTTAAAAATAGGACACAGTTTAACTATTACAACAGAAATAAGTATCAATCCCACCATCTTAACAGTCCACATGTCCTTATCTGTTAATATAGTCATCCTTCATAACTCTAGTCCTGATCATCTGTCCATCAGCAAATGTCCATTTCAGTATCAAGGTTTCCAATTTCCCAGTCTAATGAAGGACCTGTCCTTTTTAAGACAGTTTGTTAAGCTGACCCTATGCAGGGGGCATCAGCTTTCTGCATCACTTCTGTTGCTGTCTTTCTGTCTCTCATTTTCATTGAGTCATGCCTTTCATGTGTAAGATTCTTATTCAGATCTGATCAATTTTGTTGGAACTAAGTCTTTCTTTACCTGGAGGAAAATCTCTTCCCCAATGTATTATCATATTCCTTGGCTGCCATTTAGATGTTAAAACATCATTATATATCTTGATGAAGTGAGGCAGATTTTCCCCACAATACAGTGTCTTTCAGCTAAGCTTATTACCCTTTTTATCAAGGTACAATTAGATATTTATGAATGCACATAAAAACTAGAGACATAGCCACTCACATTCCATGTCTGGATGCAAGCCATTGAGCTGGGCTTCTCACCCATGTAAAGACAGAAAGTATTAAGTCATATTACATATGATGTCAATATGCAGTGTCAGCTAAAATAAGTATCCATTGTCTGGCATTGAAAAAATATTAATTAGAAATCTCCATTTTTGTAGTACTTCTCTTCCACATAGGTTTAGGGCTAGGTCTGCCACAAAAAAACTTTAATATTCTTTTTTGACCTTCTTGATCCACACACTTAATTTGTCTTACAATTTGTTTTCCTTGGAATAATGTTCCAAACCCAATTTTAATTTTAATTTTAATTTTAATTTTAATTTTAATTTTATTCTATGGTCATTGATAGCAATTAGCCAAAATATCAGTTTTTTATTACTTTGAAATCCTCCTCTTTAAATTGGAATTGTTTTGCCATTAACATTTTGAAGCTATAAAAAACAAGAAACCCAGTCTTCTCATTTAAATTGCATAATTTTTAAGTAAGCAATAGTCTCAATCTCTGTCTTGAACCTTTCTTCTATAATTCCTGGATTCATAATGAGTCACTGAGGTGTTAGGCTACTTCTTCCAAAAAACATTCTTACTATTTTTAGGGATAGAGTTCTATACAGATACAGAGACAGGTTGTAGAAGAACACAGAATGACCAGAGAATAAGAAGGAACCAAAGAGTAGAACGAAATTAGTGTGAGGCCAAGGAGAACAATACAGTGAGAGCTGAGAGAAGTCAGATTGAAGTAGTCTGCCTGGAGAGCAGTTTGAAAAGGAAAAGTTGAGGTGAACCAGTGAGACAGAAAGAGAGTTCAGAAAGAACTAGGAAGAATGAGCTTAGTCATCAGAAAGCCTCCAAGGTGACAACTAATTTTGGCAAATGAAAGTTAAAGAATGCAAATTATCTAAAGTATATAAGTCTGTATTAGAGCCTGGAAAACAGAGTGTATGTGAGTGATCTGTTTGGATTTGTAGGTTTTTCTTCAGAATATTGAATCTGTATGATATATTACAATCTAAACTTTTGGAGATTCGCCATTTTTGGAGATGGAGAAAGGATCAGAGAAATTGCTTGTCAGGATGAGACTTTCTCACTGAGGCATAGAATAGGCATATTCGGTGAGAAAGTTCTTTAAATTCTGTCTTAATTAGGGTTTTACTGTTATGAACAGACACCATGGCCAAGGCAAGTATTATTTAAAAAAAATAACATTTAATTAGGGCTGGCTTACAGGTTCAGAGGTTCAGTCCATTATTATCAAGATGGGAGCATGGCATGGCACAGACAGAGCTGAGAGTTCTATGTCTTCATCCAAAGGTAGCTAGTGGAAGACTGACTTCCAGGCAACTAGGGTGAGCTTATTAAGCCTACACCCACAGTGACACACCTACTACAACCAGGTCATACCTATTCCAACAAGGCCACAACTCCAAATGGTGCCACTCCCTGGTCCTACAATAAACAAAACATCACATTCCACACCCTGGACTATAATCCCAGCTGCTGAGTCAGGGATATAAAGAACTTATGACCCGCCTTAGCAACAAAATAAGCCCAAACCCCAGGATCTCAGTGAATCACCCTGTCCCAAATAACAATGGAGTAGGACAAGACCGACATTCAGCGACAGGGCTCTTGTCTACCATATAGCATCATTTCAAATAATCAGGTCAATTACGTTGATTAAATTAATGATTAAGTTCATAATATATGCAGTATGTGGTCAGCCAAGTAACACTGTCAACTCTTTACCACTATTTTGAAATGCTCTCACTAGGATCATTTTATGTTCTTTTTGGCTCATTGTGATAACCTACACACACACACACACACACACACACACACACACACACACAAACAAGCACTGAAAGGCAAGAAAAGCATGTGAGAAAATTTTAAACACACATCTGACATTAAAAATCCATGAACATTAGGGGACCAACTTAATATAGCATAAATTAAATTTTGTGTTATATTAAATTGAAATGTGTATTTGGTATCCTAAGAGTTCTATTTGCTTAAACCAGTATTTTTTCAATAATCTGAAAAACTGAACAACAATTCTTATGAAGATTTTAAGTTTACTTTCAAGACCTTAAATCAGAAACCTGAAAATAGTTGTCTAGCAGTATAATTCATTTAATCATTTAGTGGTCCATACTATTAAACAACCAATATAAAATGTATTATTCTCTGTAGAATTATACATTCATGTGACTTTCTCTTTAAACAAATAAATACTGTTACTTACCATTTTATGAAAGCAGTTAGCAATTTCTAGATATCTATAAGTTTAAAATACATCCTATAAACATAACAATTGTTATTTCTCTTTAGTTTTTATAAAGAGTAATTCTAGATTCAGTGTCAACGAGTAATTCATGTTCATTTCCTACTTCATAAATTGCATCTATGATTTTAAGGGATTTGTATATTTTTTGCCTCTTCCCTTTTGATCCTTTTAATATGAAATAAAAAAAAATTATGGTTGTATGTGGGAATAAAATTTGGTGGTAAAAGAGAGCAGAAAAACATTTATGAAGACATTATCAGCCTAGTGTGTGCCTTCTGGGTGCCACACAACACAATACAGAAGAAAGAAATCTGAACTAATGTGGAGGTAGAAGAAAGGAATTATTCAAGAGAAGTAGGCTAGGCCAGGCTCTGTATAGAAATCCATGCTTTCAGATAACCAATTTTTCCTTTATGACATGACTCATTCTTTTTAGTGTATGTGTGTGTGCATTAATATACATGCATGCACACATGTATGTGTATTTATCTGCAGTTCAATATCCAAGTCTGCTTCAGAGAGGAGTTCTCATGGCCTACAAATAGAAACTTCATATAAAGATTTTACTCTAATAGCATGTTGAGACAAATTTCTGAAATAAGAAGTCACGAAGTAAAAACATGGCAGTATGTAGTCCTGAATCAACACTAAAAATGAATATTATTTTGGTATACTCTGTGAGCCTAAACTGTCTCTTAACTCTAGTACAGCATGAAAACGCAAAAGACCTGAGCTGTTGTAAAACAATTTTATTCAGGGTTAAAACAAGCTTCTTAAGTAGAAAGAAAAACAGTTCATAATAGCTTCAGGAAGTCCATGAAACTGAACAAATTCATTACGACCCTTTCTGCTAGAGGAAAGAACCCCCTTAGATAAAGAAACCTTGAGTTTCACAAAGGACTCAAAGCCAAGGTGAACTTCAAAGAAGACTCTCAGAAGAGAAAGGTTACAAAAAGATTTAGAACAAGCAGCAGCCTGGAAGAAGCAGAAACCAACACAGCTGCCTAGAAAAGATTTAGACTGACTTATACACCTGGAAAATACATTATTCAACCTACTAAGCTGCCTTCAGGCTGTCTGGAATGCTCTGATTACCAGCTGTTGTGGGCTTTGATGGTGCAGGTGTCTTTGAGTCATTTCTGCTTTTGTAAGTAATCTCTCACTCATATTCCCTTAAGAAACAATAATAAAATTTATTGGTCTACCAAGCTGGACTTTGGAATTATCTATACTTTGGTCTGTGTTAGGTTGCCTATCTGGGGTGAGTACACATGACTTGCATCTACTTAGGAAAAGTTTTGTTACAAAATAAGGACACCATTTAAAACCTCTTAAATATAAAGAAACAGACCTTTTACAGCCAAGTACCCAAAGTATGTGTGAGTATCAGTTATTCAATTATATCATTAATAAATGATATATTTCTTAGTTTGAGCATAATGATATAGCCCCTTTATTATCTGAACTTAAATTGTATTATTTAGAGAAGAAATTGCTGACAATGGGAAAAATTTATGCATTAAAAAATTATTAATTTGGAGGAATAAGACAATATTTCTCTATGTAGCCTTGGGTTTTCTAGAACATACTCTGGAGATCAGGCTGGCCTCAAATTCACAGACATTCACCTGCCTTTGTCTCTACCTCCTGAATACTAAAATTAAAGTCATGCACCACCACTGCCTGACTTAATATAATATTTTTGATGTGATCAAGAATCAATTAATATACCCAATAAAACATGGTAACATGTAATGATAAATATATGATTAGACCAAACCTTGATAAATTGTATACTAATAAAATTATGAATATTAAAGTGCCTTAATTTACCTAAAAATACATTAAAATAGCAATGTGTATTCATATCTTCTTAGGGTACACTAAAAAATTACCAGTATCAATGCATCTCTTTATAAAGGAATTGCTTCTAGCTTTGTTTTGTATTAAAATATATATTCTCAGGCTAGAGAGATTTGGAAGTTTTATACACAGGTATCCACTGAAGGATGATCTTTGAGCAACGTTCCAGACATATCATTTAAAAACAGTATTTCTAAACAAACTCATTCAGTGAGTTATTCAAAAGATAACATATAATAACCACATTTTATTATGTAGTTTTGATTAGAAGCATCAAGATTTCATAATTATTATTTATTTAGTATTTAGCAAGTGTTAGGATAGCATGTTAGGATTTGGAGCACAGAATATTGATTTCTCTAAAGAATACAATAATGGGATGAGGAGAGAAAAATTAAGGTCTGCATACCAGAAGGAAAGGTAGATGAAATTCCAGGTACATAATAATTATGCAAACAACATAAAAATGACCAAGATTACTGAAGCCTCCCAAACATGGATACTCAAAGAAGGTGTACAGTATTATATTCCCTAACTAAGAATTGTATTCAGAAAACCACTTTAAATAAATTCATTTTCATTAACAACCCTTAAATAATGGTATATATGGTAATCCATATTGATAGTCAACTTGGCCAGAGTGAGAATCATTTAGAGGACAAACCCTAAGGAACATGTTTGTCAAAGATGTTCCAGATGAGATTAGAAGATGGTTGGTATTATTTCTTACACTGGGGGAGTAGGAGAAAGCAAGAAGAGGTGAAACATTCATCTCTGCTTCCTGACAGTACATTCAATGTGATGAGTTGCCTCAAGCACTTGCAGCAATGAATGCTCCATCATGATGAAGCAAACCGTGAAACTATAACAAGAAATAAACTCTTCCTCCCCTCAGTTGTATCTGTGTGAGAATTTGGTAACCACAAAATGCCAAGTAACATACACAGTGTGATGATATGTGCTTTATTTCTATTTGGTAATCTACTACTACCAATGGCATTAGTCTTTTTTCATAGTTGGTAACATATTGATCGTGAATGTCACCCAGTTGTCCATGTGTTCAAGGCTTTGTTTCCATGTTAAATATGTTGGGAATAAGTGTACTATGGCCTACCAGGAGTCTTTTGAGTTCTACTAGATGATATAATGGTAACAGTGTAGTAAGTGGGTTATATAGTACAAGCTTACATCTGCTACTTTTTGTTTGTTTGTTTGTTTGCTTAGTTTTGTTTCCCATGACACAGTCATGAAGTGAGAGATTTTGCTCAAATACTCAATTGCAACATGATATTCTGCCACAGCTACAAAGGAACACAAAGCATACACTAAGACCAGTAAAACTGTAGGGGCAAAATAAACATGTCCTTAAAAAAAACTGCTCATAGACACTAAGATAGGAACAAAAAGCTGAAAAATATGGATATTTCTTCACAATTCTAGATGAAAGATTGTTATTGTCTTCTCAACCCCTAGTTAAGCACAAACACACAAATACACACATGTATACACACACTAACACACATCTATGTATATGTGTATATATTATATAAATATATATATATATGTAATGTGTTCATCATATATCTATGTATATGATAATGTATATATATATATATATATATAATTAAAAATGGAAATTGTGAAATTGTTGATATAGTTTTACTCAAATTTAAGTATTTTAAGATTTAAGAATTTTTCAAACTATTTTTAACTAATTAAAGTATAATAACTATTGTACAGTGACATTTAGAAGGCTGTTCCTTCAGTAATTAGAAGGCATTGAAATTGGACCTGAAGAACAGTGCTGAAGATTTCTTTTCTCTAATCCAGGTGAGTAGGTTAGTTTCCTTTCTAGATTTCAATTTCATCTTACCCTTTCTCTGTCTTCAACACAGTAGTTGTCACCCATTCCCTGAGATCTGTGCAAGAGACCTGCAGAGCCTCCCCAGTAGCTCTTTAGATGTATAATATTTGCAGAAATGTTTTCACAGTCAAAGTTGTGAGATATAGTTTTTCTCCATAAAGTCATTCATCATAATGACTGTCATAGAATTAAATGACAAGAAATGGATAGTCCTCTGAAACTAGTGACCACAAACTATGACTCTCAAATTATTGTCCTACATTTATAAGCTATATCCAACCATAAATTTATGAAATTCCTAGGCAAATGGATGGATTTGGAGGGCATCATCCTGAGTGAGGTAGCACAATCACAAAAGAACTCACACACTATGAACTCACTGATAAGTGGTTATTAGTCCAGAGACTTAGAATACCCAAGATATAAGATACAATTTGCTAAACACATGAAACTCAAGAAGAACAAAGAACAAAGTATGGACACTTTGCCCCTTAGAATTGGGAACAAAGGAGTGGAAGGAGTTACAGAGACAAAGTTTGGAGCTGAGACAAAAGGATCTAGAGACTGCCATATCCGGGGATCCATCCCATAATCAGCTTCCAAATGCTGACACCATTGCATACACTGGCAAGATTTTGCTGAAAGGACCCAGATATAGCTGTCTCTTGTGAGACTTTGCCGGGGCCTAACAAACACAGAAGTGGATGCTCACAGTCAGCTATTGGATGGATCACAGGGCCCCTAATGGAGGAGCTAGAGAAGGTAAACAAGGAGCTAAAGGGATCTGCAACCCTTTAGGTGGAACAACAATATAAACTAACCAGTACCCACTGGAGCTCGTGTCTCTAGCTGCATATGTATCAGAAGATGGCCTAGTCTGCCATCAGTGGAAAGAGAGGCCCATTGGTCATGCAAACTTTATATGCCTAAGTACAGGGGAATGCCAGAGCCAAGAAGTGTTTGGGGGAGTGGGTGGAGGAGCATGTGGGGGACTTTTGGGATAGCATTGGAAATGCAAATGAAATAAATACCTAATTTAAAAAAAAGAAAAATGCTTCAGATAACCTGGCAGTTGTGGCACATGCCTTTAATCCCAGCACTTGGGAGGCAGAGGCAGGTGGATTTTTGAGGTGGAGGTCAGCCTGGTCTACAGAGTGAGTTCCAAGACAGCCAAGACTACACAGAGACACCTGTCTTGAAACACATTTAAAAAAAAAAAGAAAAAGAAAGAAACTTCAGAAAATGGCTACTCCATATAAGACATGGCATACAAAAGGATAAATGTATTATGTTATGTTTTAAAACTTCTTTTTATAAATGCCATGATAAAAATGATTGAGTTCGTGAGAATATATTTTCCTTAGTAGGAAACATTTTATCCTTCTCAAACTTTTGATTCATTTATAAATTTTTCTTTTAAACATTACAATTCTGAAGTGATTTCCTTGTGACTTACTCTTATTGCGCAATTAAGATTGAGCTTTCAGGCATCAGATATATTGTTTTTGTCATTCTTATTACTGTTTTTGATTTCAAGCAACCACTTAAGGTTCCCTGGACATTTTTTTCCCATAAGGATTTTGAGCCTGACTAAAATTAAAGAGAAAACAAGAATAGTGCATGAGGGAAGAGGCTGTGTATTCAGAAGAATGAATAAAGAGAAACTAATTAGGATCCCTATGCCCTCAGGAATACCAGATTCCGAACCTTGTGAGACCAGCTGCTTACCTGTTATACCTGCATCCATTTAATTATTGTTTGCCTCCAGTTGAAGAATACCAGAAACCTTTAATTAATTTTCTGTAAAAATAGCATGCTGAATTTTTTAAGAAAGATAAATGTTAGGGTATATTCAATAAACAACACTGAAATAATACATTTGAAATATTTTCAGAAGCCATGATAAGAATGATGATTTCAATGGACAGATATCCACTTATTTTCATCTTTTCTATAATAATACATAATTACTTTTCTTTCTGAGAAAATCTCCAAGATTTTAATATTTAAAGAAACAATTAAGAAAATAAAATGTTTTAAGGGAATATTTTTGGTGTATTTTCCTTACCTTCAGAATTACATTTATGAAAGTTAATATTGAAATTATACCAATATAAATAATGCAAATAAGCTGCCAATTAGTAAATATGGGTGAATATCTTATTATAGTTGGTTCCTTCTTTTTACATATAAAATGCGTTGTACAAATACAAATTATGAACATATATTATGTATATATTATGAATATATATACATATTGCACATTTTAGGCAATGACTATTCTATTCATGTTATATTGTTATGTAGTTTCCTTCACTATCTATAACAATTAAGAAAATGTAAAATGCATTCTCCCTGAGAGATTTTAATTCACATCACTCATTACTTATAACAATGTAAAGAAAAAAGAGAACCAGAACGAGCTGTTGCAAGTAGAACTAACATTTGTTACTTTGAAATCAATATCTTATTTTTTTAATTGGGTATTTATTTCATTTAAATTTCCAATGCTATCCCAAAGGTCCCTCACACACTCCACCACCCACTCCCCCAAGCACCCACTCCCACTTCTTGGTCCTGGCATTCCCCTGTACTGGGGCATATAAAGTTTGCGTGTCCAATGGGCCTCTCTTTCCAGTGATGGCCGACTAGGCCATCTTTTGATACATATCTTATATCTTTGGAATCCTAGGTTTGGGGCTAATATCCACTTATCAGTGAGTACATATTGTGTGAGTTCCTTTGTGAATGTGTTACCTCACTCAGGATGATGCCCTCCAGGTCCATCCATTTGGCTAGGAATTTCATAGATTCATTCTTTTTAATAGCTGAGTAGTACTCCATTGTGTAGATGTACCACATTTTCTGTATCCATTCCTCTGTTGAGGGGCATCTGGGTTCTTTCCAGCTTCTGGCTATTATATATAATGCTGCTATGAAGATAGTGGAGGATGTGTCCTTCTTACCAGTTGGGGCATCTTCTGGATATATGCCCAGGAGAGGTATTGCTGGATCCTCCGGTAGTACTATGTCCAATTTTCTGAGGAACCGCCAGACTGATTTCCAGAGTGATTGTACAAGCCTGCAATCCCACCAACAATGGAGGAGTGTTCCTCTTTCTCCACATCCACGCCAGCATCTGCTGTCACCTGAATTTTTGATCTTAGCCATTCTGACTGGTGTGAGGTGGAATCTTAGGGTTGTTTTGATTTGCATTTCCCTGATGATTACGGGTGTTGAACATTTTTTCAGGTGCTTCTCTGCCATTCGGTATTCCTCAGGTGAGAACTCTTTGTTCAGTTCTGAGCCCCATTTTTTAATGGGGTTATTCGATTTTCTGAAGTCCACCTTCTTGAGTTCTTTGTATATGTTGGATATTAGTCCCCTATCTGATTTAGGATAGGTAAAGATCCTTTCCCAATCTGTTGGTGGTCTTTTTGTATTATTGATGGTGTCTTTTGCCTTGCAGAAACTTTGGAGTTTCATTAGGTCCCATTTGTCAATTCTCGATCTTACAGCACAAGCCATTGCTGTTCTGTTCAGGAATTTTTCCCCCTGTGCCCATATCTTCAAGGCTTTTCCCCACTTTCTCCTCTATAAGTTTCAGTGTCTCTGGTTTTATGTGAAGTTCCTTGATCCACTTAGATTTGACCTTAGTACAAGGAGATAAGTATGGATCAATTCGCATTCTTCTACATGATAACAACCAGTTGTGCCAGCACCAATTGTTGAAAATGCTGTCTTTCTTCCACTGGATGGTTTTAGCTCCCTTATCGAAGATCAAGTCACCATAGGTGTGTGGGTTCATTTCTGGGTCTTCAATTCTATCCCATTGGTCTACTTGTCTGTCTCTATACCAGTACCATGCAGTTTTTATCAGTTATACCTTCTGAGATCTTCTTAAATTTCTTTCTTCAGAGATTTGAAGTTTTTATCATACAGATCTTTCACCTCCTTAGTTAGAGTCAGGCCAAGATATTTTATATTATTTGTGACTATTGAGAAGGGTGTTGTTTCCCTAATTTCTTTCTCAGCCTGTTTATTCTTTGTGTAGAGAAAGGCCATTGACTTGTTTGAGTTTATTTTATATCCAGCTACTTCACCGAAGCTGTTTATCAGGTTAAGGGGTTCTCTGGTAGAGTTTTTAGGGTCACTTATATATACTATCATATCATCTGCAAAAAGTGATATTTTGACTTCCTCTTTTACAATTTGTATCCCCTTGATCTCCTTTTGTTGTCGAATTGCTCTGGCTAATATTTCAAGTACTATGTTGAAAAGGTAGGGAGAAAGTGGGCAGCCTTGTCTAGTCCCTGATTTTAGTGGGATTGCTTCCAGCTTCTCTCCATGTACTTTGATGTTGGCTACTGGTTTGCTGTAGATTGCTTTTATAATGTTTAGGTATGGGCCTTGAATTCATGAATGGGTGTTGGATCTTGTCAAAAGCTTTTTCTGCATCTAACGAGATGATCATATGGTTTTTGTCTTTGAGTTTGTTTATATAATGGATTACATTGATGGATTTTCTTATATTAATCCATCCCTGCATTCCTGGAATAAAACCTACTTGGTCAGGATGGATGATTGCTTTAATGTGTTCTTGGATTCGGTTAGCAAGAATTTTATTGAGGATTTTTGCATCAATATTCATAAGAGAAATTGGTCTGAAGTTCTCTATCTTTGTTGGGTCTTTCTGGGGTTTAGGTATCAGAGTAATAGTGGCTTCATAAAATGAATTGGGTAGAGTACCTTCTACTTCTATTTTGTGAAATAGTTTGTGCAGAACTGGAATTAGATCTTCTTTGAAAGTCTGATAGAACTCTGCACTAAACCTGTCTGGTCCTGGGCTTTTTTTGGCTGGGAGACTATTAATAACTGCTTCTATTTCTTTAGGTGACATGAGACTGTTTAGATGGTCAACTTGATCCTGATTCAACTTTGGTACCTGGTATCTGTCCAGAAATTTGTCCATTTCATCCAGGTTTTCCAGTTTTGTTGAGTATAGCCTTTTGTAGAAGGATCTGATAGTGTTTTGGATTTCTTCAGGATCTGTTGTTATGTCTCCCTTTTCATTTCTGATTTTGTTAATTAGGATTTTGTCCCTGTGACCTTTAGTGAGTCTAGCTAAGGGTTTATCTATCTTGTTGATTTTCTCAAAGAACCAACTCCTCATTTGGTTAATTCTTTGAATATTTTTTCTTGTTTCCACTTGGTTGATTTCACCCCTGAGTTTCATTATTTTCTGCCGTCTACTCCTCTTGGGTGAATTTGCTTCCTTTTTTTCTAGAGCTTTTAGATGTGTTGTCAAGCTGCTAGTATGTGCTCTCTCCTGTTTCTTCTTGGAGGCACTCAGAGCTATGAATTTCCCTCTTAGAAATGCTTTCATTGTGTCCCAAAGGTTTGGGTACGTTGTGGCTTCATTTTCATTAAACTCTAAAAAGTGTTTAATTTCTTTCTTTATTCCTTCCTTGACCAAGATATCATTGAGAAGAGTGTTGTTCAGTTTCCATGTGAATGTTGGCTTTCCATTATTTATGTTGTTATTGAAGATCAGTCTTAGGCCATGGTGGTCTGATAGGATATATGGGACAATTTCTATATTTTTGTATCTGTTGAGGCCTGTTTTGTGACCAATTATATGGTCAATTTTGGAGAAGGTCCCATTAGGTGCTGAGAAGAAGGTATATCCTTTTGATTTAGGATAAAATGTTCTGTAGATATCTGTCAGGTCCATTTGTTTCATAACTTCTGTTAGTTTCACTCTGTCCCTGTTTAGTTTCTGTTTCCACGGTCTGTCCATTGATGAAAGTGGTGTGTTGAAGTCTCCCACTATTATTGTGTGAGGTGCAATGTGTGCTTTGAGCTTTACTAAAGTGTCTTTAATGAATGTGGCTGCCCTTGCATTTGGAATGTAGATATTCAGAATTGAGAGTTCCTCTTGGAGGATTTTACCTTTGATGAATATGAAGTGTCCCTCCTTGTCTTTTTTGATAACTTTGGGTTGGAAGTCGATTTTATCCACTATTAGAATGGCTACTCCAGCTTGTTTCTTCAGACCATTTGCTTGGAAAATTATTTTCCAGCCTTTCACTCTGAGGTAGTGTCTGTCTTTTTCCCTGAGATGGGTTTCCTGTAAGCAGCAGAATGTTGGGTCCTGTTTGTGTAGCCAGTCTGTTAGTCTATGTCTTTTTATTGGGGAATTGAGTCCATTGATATTAAGAGATATTAAGGAAAAGTTATTTTTGCTTCCTTTTATTTTTGTTGTTAGACTTGGCATTCTGTTCTTGTGGCTGTCTTCTTTTTGGTTTGTTGAGGGATTACTTTCTTGCTTGTTCTAGGGCGTGATTTCTGTCCTTGTATTGCTTCTTTTCTGTTATTATTCTTTGAAGGGCTGGATTCGTGGAAAGATATTGTGTGAATTTGGATTTGTCGTGGAATACTTTGGTTTCTCCATTTTTGGTAATTGAGAGTTTGGCCGGGTATAGTAGCCTGGGCTGGCATTTGTTTTCTCTTAGTGTCTGTATAACATCTGTCCAGGCTCTTCTGGCTTTCATAGTCTCTGGTGAAAAGTCTGGTGTAATTCTGATAGGCCTTCCTTTATATGTTACTTGACCTTTCTCCCTTACTGCTTTTAATATTCTATCTTTATTTAGTGCATTTGTTGTTCTGATTATTATGTGTCGGGAGGAATTTCTTTTCTGGTCCAGTCTATTTGGAGTTCTGTAGGCTTCTTGTATGATCATGGGCATCTCTTTCTTTATGTTTGGGAAGTTTTCTTCTATTATTTTGTTGAAGATATTAGCTGGCCCTTTAAGTTGAAAATCTTCATTCTCATCAATTCCTATTATCCGTAGGTTTGGTCTTCTCATTGTGTCCTGGATTTCCTGGACGTTTTGAGTTAGGATCCTTTTGCATTTTGTATTTTCTTTGACTGTTGTGTCGATGTTCTCTATGGAATCTTCCCCACCTGAGATTCTGTCTTCCATTTCTTGTATTCTGTTGCTGATGCTCGCATCTGTTTCCAGATCGCTTTCCTAGGGTTTCTATCTCCAGCGTTGCCTCGCTTTGGGTTTTCTTTACTGTGTCTACTTCCCTTTTTAGTTCTAGTATGGTTTTGTTCATTTCCATTACCTGTTTGGATGTGTTTTCCTGTTTTTCTTTAAGGACTTCTACCTGTTTGGCTGTTTTTTCCTGCTTTTCTTTAAGGGCCTGTAACTCTTTAGCAGTGCTCTCCTGTAATTCTTTAAGTGACTTATGAAAGTCCTTCTTGATGTCCTCTATCATCATCATGAGAAATGTTTTTAAATCTGGGTCTAGATTTTCAGTTGTGTTGGGGTGCCCAGGACTAGGTGGGGTGGGAGTGCTGCGTTCTGATGATGGTGAGTGGTCTTGATTTCTGTTAGTAGGATTCTTCCGTTTGCCTTTCGCCATCTGGTAATCTCTGAAGCTAGCTGTTATAGTTGTCTCTGTTAAGAGCTTGTTCTTCAGGTGACTCTGTTAGCCTCTATAAGCAGATCTGGGAGGGTAGCACTCTCCTTAGTTTCAGTGGGTAGAGTATTATCTGCAGGAAAGCTCTCTTCTTGCAGGGAAGGTACCCAGATATCTGGTGTTTGAACCGGACTCCTGGCAGAAGTTGTGTTCCACTCACTAGAGGTCTTAGGATCCCTTGTAGAATCCTGTGTGGGCCCTTGCGGGTGTCAGGTGACTCCGCTGGCAAGGTAGCCCAGGGCTCGAGTGGAGCGGAAGGGGCTTGTGCCCCAGGTCAGGTCCGGGTAGTCTGCTTCCCTATGTACCGCAGTCTCAGGTTCTGCGCGATTGGATTGGGGCTGGCGTTGTGTTCCACTCACCAGAGGTCTTAGGATCCTGTGGGGAGTCCTGTGTGTGCCCTTGCGGGTGTCAGGCGACTCCACTGGCAAGATAGCCCGGGGCTCGAGTGGAGCAGAAGGGGCTTGTTGGGCTTCTCTTTCGACTGATGGCCAACTAGGCCATTTTGTGATTCATATGCAGCTAGAGACACGAGCTCCAGGGGGTTACTGGTTAGATCATATTGTTGTTCCACCTATAGGATTGCAGATCCCTTTAGCTCCTTTGGTACTTTTTCTAGCTCCTCCATTAGGGGCTCTGTGATCCATCCAATAGCTGACTATGAGCATACACTTCTGTGTTTGTTGGGCTCCAGCATGGTCTCACAAGAGACAGCTATATCTGGGTCCTTTCAGCAAAATCTTGCTAGTATATGCAATGGTGTCAGCATTTGTAAGATGATTATGGGATGGATCCCCGGATATGGCAGTCTCTAGATGGTCCATCCTTATGTCACAGCTCCAAACTTTGTCTCTGTAACTCCTTCCATGGGGGTTTTGTTCCCAATTCTGAGAAGGGGCAAAGTGTCCACACTTTGTTCTTTGTTCTTCTTGAGTTTCATGTATTTAGCAAATTGTATCTTATATCTTGGGTATTCTAAGTTTCTGTACTAATATCCACTTATCAGTGAGTACATATTGTGTGAGTTCCTTGGTGATTGGGTTACCTCACACAGGATGATGCCCTCCAGGTCCATCCATTTGCCTAGGCGTTTCATAAATTCATTATTTTTAATAGCTGAGTAGTACTCCATTGTGTAAATGACCACATTTTCTGTATCCATTCCTCTGTTGAGGGGCATCTGGGTTCTTTCCAGCTTCTGGCTATTATAAATAAGGCTGCTATAAACATAGTGGAGCATGTGTCCTTCTTACCGGTTGGGACATCTTCTGGATATATGCCCAGGAGAGGTATTGCGGGATGCTCCAGTAGTACTATGTTCAATTTTCTGAGGAACTGCCAGACTGATTTCCAGAGTAGTTGTACAAGCTTGCAATCACACCAACAATGGAGGAGCATTCCTCTTTCTCCACATCCTAGCCAGCATCTGCTATCACCTGAATTTTTGATCTTAGCCATTCTGACTGGCGTGAGGTGGAAAGTCAGGGTTGTTTTAATTTTCATTTCCCTGATGATTAAGGATAATGAACATTTTTGAGGTGCTTCTCAGCCATTCGATATTCCGCAGGAGAGAATTCTTTGTTCACCTCTGAGCCCCATTTTTTTTTTTTTTTTTTTTTTTTTTTTTTTTTTTTTTTTTTTTTTTTTTTTTTTTTTTTTTTTTTTTTTTTCCATTTTTTAATAGGTATTTAGCTCATTTACATTTCCAATGCTATACCAAAAGTCCCCCTTACCCACCCACCCCCACTCCCCTACCCACCCACTCCCCCCCTTTGGCCCTGGCGTTCCCCTGTACCGGGGCACACAAAGTCTGCGTGTCCAATGGGCCTCTCTTTCCAGTGATGGCCGACTAGGCCATCTTTTGATACATATGCAGCTAGAGTCAAGAGCTCAGGGGTACTGGTTAGTTCATAATGTTTTTCCACCTATAGGGTTGAAGATCCCTTTAGCTCCTTGGATACTTTCTCTAGCTCGACCATTGGGAGCCCTGTGATCCATCCATTAGCTGACTGTGAGCATCCACTTCTGTGTTTGCTAGGCCCCGGCATAGTCTCACAAGAGACAGCTACATCTGGGTCCTTTCGATAAAATCTTGCTAGTATATGCAATGGTATCAGCGTTTGGATGCTGATTATGGGGTGGATCCCTGGATATGGCAGTCTCTACATGGTCCATCCTTTCATCTCAGCTCCAAACTTTGTTTCTGTAACTCCTTCCATGGGTGTTTTGTTCCCACTTCTAAGGAGGGGCATAGTGTCCACACTTCAGTCTTCATTTTTCTTGAGTTTCATGTGTTTAGGAAATTGTATCTTATATCGTGGGTATCCTAGGTTTTGGGCTAGTATCCACTTATCAGTGAGTACATATTGTGTGAGTTCCTTTGTGATTGTGTTACCTCACTCAGGATGATGCTCTCCAGGTCCATCCATTTGGCTAGGAATTTCATAAATTCATTCTTTTTAATAGCTGAGTAGTACTCCATTGTGTAGATGTACCACATTTTCTGTATCCATTCCTCTGTTGAGGGGCATCTGGGTTCTTTCCAGTTTCTGGCTATTATAAATAAGGCTGCTATGAACATAGTGGAGCATGTGTCCTTCTTACCAGTTGGGGCTTCTTCTGGATATATGCCCAGGAGAGGTATTGCTGGATCCTCCGGTAGTACTATGTCCAATTTTCTGAGGAACCGCCAGACTGATTTCCAGAGTGGTTGTACAAGCCTGCAATCCCACCAACAATGGAGGAGTGTTCCTCTTTCTCCACATCCTCGCCAGCATCTGCTGTCACCTGAATTTTTGATCTTAGCCATTCTCACTGGTGTGAGGTGGAATCTCAGGGTTGTTTTGATTTGCATTTCCCTGATGATTAAGGATGTTGAACATTTTTTCAGGTGCTTCTCTGCCATTCGGTATTCCTCAGGTGAGAATTCTTTGTTCAGTTCTGAGCCCCATTTTTTAAGGGGGTTATTTGATTTTCTGAGGTCCACCTTCTTGAGTTCTTTATATATGTTGGATATTAGTCCCCTATCTGATTTAGGATAGGTAAAGATCCTTTCCCAGTCTGTTGGTGGTCTTTTTGTCTTATAGACAGTGTCTTTTGCCTTGCAGAAACTTTGGAGTTTCATTAGGTCCCATTTGTCAATTCTCGATCTTACAGCACAAGCCATTGCTGTTCTGTTCAGGAATTTTTCCCCTGTGCCCATATCTTCAAGGCTTTTCCCCACTTTCTCCTCTATAAGTTTCAGTGTCTCTGGTTTTATGTGAAGTTCCTTGATCCACTTAGATTTGACCTTAGTACAAGGAGATAAGTATGGATCGATTCGCATTCTTCTACATGATAACAACCAGTTGTGCCAGCACCAATTGTTGAAAATGCTGTCTTTCTTCCACTGGATGGTTTTGGCTCCCTTGTCGAAGATCAAGTGACCATAGGTGTGTGGGTTCATTTCTGGGTCTTCAATTCTATTCCATTGGTCCACTTGTCTGTCTCTATACCAGTACCATGCAGTTTTTATCACAATTGCTCTGTAGTAAAGCTTTAGGTCAGGCATGGTGATTCCACCAGAGGTTCTTTTATCCTTGAGAAGAGTTTTTGCTATCCTCGGTTTTTTGTTATTCCAGATGAATTTGCAAATTGCTCCTTCTAATTCTAATGGGGTTATTTAGTCCCCTATCTTATTTAATATATGTAAGATCCTTTCCCAAGCTGTTGGTTGTCTTTTTGTCTTATTGACTGTGTCTTTTACTTTGCTGAAGCTTTGCAAATTTATGAGGTCCCATTTGTTGATTCTCGATCTTGCAGCACAAGCCATTGCTGTTCTATTCAGGAAAGTTTCCCCTGTACCCATATCTTCGAGGCTTTTCCCTACTTTCTCCTCTATAAGTTTCAGTGTTTCTTGTTTTATGTGGAGTTCCTTAATCCACTTAGATTTGACATTAGTACAAGGAGATAGGAATGGATCGATTCACATTCTTCTACATGATAACCCCACCAGTTGTGCCAGCACCATTTGTTGAAAATGTGGTCTTTTTTTCCACCGGATGGTTTTAGCTCCCTTGTCAAAGATCAAGTGACCATAGGTGTTTGGGTTCACTTCTGGGTCTTCAATTCTATTCCATTTGTCTACTTGTCTGTCACTATACCAGTACCATGCAGTTTTTATCACAATTGCTCTGTAGTACAGCTTTAGGTCAGACACGGTGATTCCACCAGAGGTTCTTTTATCCTTGAGAAGAGTTTTTGCTATCCTAGGGTTTTTTTTTTTTTTTTTTTTTTTGTTATTCCAGATGAATTTACAGATTGCCCTTTCTAATTTGTTGAAATATTGTGTTGGAATTTTGATGAGGATTGCATTGAATCTGTAGATTACTTTTGGCAAGATAGCCATTTTTACTATATTAATCCTGCCAATCCATGAGCATGGGAGATCTTTTCATCTTCTGAGATATTATTTAATTTCTTCTTATGAAGACTCGAAGTTCTTATCATACAGATCTTTCCTTTCCTTAGTTATTTTCATGCCAAGATATTTTATATTATTTGTGACTATTGAGAAAGCTGTTGTTTCCCTAATTTCTTTCTCAGCCTGTTTATCCTTTGTGTAGAGAAAGGCCATTGACATGTTTGAGTTAATTTTATATCCAGAAACTTCAGATAAACCTGTCTATCAGGCTTAGGAGTTCACTGGTGGAATTTTTAGGGTCACTTATATATACTATCATATCATCTGCAAAAAGTGATATTTTGACTTCTTCCTTTCCAATTTGTATCCACTTGTTATCCTTTTGTTGTCGAATTGCTCTGGTTAGGACTTCAAGTACAATGTTGAATAGGTAGGGAGAAAGTGGGCAGCCTTGTTTAGTCTCTGAGTTTAGTGGGATTCCTTCCAGCATCTCACCATTTACTTTGATGTTGGCTACTGGTTTGCTGTAGATTGCTTTTATCATGTTTAGGTATGGGCCTTGAATTCCTGATCTTTCCAAGAGTTTTATCATGAATGGGTGTTGGATTTTGTCAAATGCTTTCTCAGCATCTCACGAGATGATCATGTGGTTTTTGTCTTTGAGTTTGTTTATATACTGGATTACGTTGATGGATTTCCGTATATTGAACCATCCCTTCATCCCTGTGATCAGTTTCCACGTGAATGTTGGCTTTCTATTATTTATTTTGTTATTGAAGATCAGCCTTAGTCCATGGTGATCTGATAGGATGCATGGGACGATTTCAATATTTTTCTATATGTTGAGGCTTGTTTTGTGACCAATTATGTGGTCAATTTTGGAGAAGGTGCCATGAGTTGCTGAGAAGAAGGTATATCCTTTTGTTTTAGGATAAAATGTTCTGTAGATATCTGTTAGATCCATTTGTTTCATAACTTCTGTTAGTTTCACTGTGTCCCTGTTTAGTTTCTGTTTCTGTGATCTGTCCATTGGTGAAAGTGGTGTGTTGAGGTCTCCCACTATTATTGTGTGAGGTGCAATGTGTGCTTTGAGCTTTACTAAAGTTTCTTTAATGAATGTGGATGCCCTTGCATTTGGAGCATAGATATTCAGAATTGAGAGTTCCTCTTAGAAGATTTTCCTTTGATGAGTATGAAGCGTCCCTTCTTGTCTTTTTTGATAACTTTGGGTTGGAAGTCGATTTTATTAGTTATTTGAATGGTTACTCCAGCTTCTCTCTTCAGACCATTTGCTTGGAAAATTGTTTTCCAGTGTCTTTCTTTTTCCCTGAGATGAATTTCCTGTAAGCAGCAAAATATTTTGTCCTGTTTGTGTAGCCACTCTATTAGTCTATGTCTTTTTATTGGGGAGTTGAGTTCATTGATATTAGGAGATATAAGGAAAAGTAATTGTTGCTTCCTATTATTTTTCTTGTTAAAGTTGGCATTCTGTTCTGTGGTTGCCTTCTTTTAGGTTTCTTGAGGGATTACCTTCTTGCTTTTTCTAGGACTTGGTTTCCATCCTTGCATTAGATTTTTTTCTGTTATTATCTTTGAAGGGCAGGATTCCTCAAAAGATAATATGTGAACTTGTTTCTGTATTGGAATACTTTCGTTTTTCCATCTAAGGTATTTGAAAGTTTGGCTGGGTATAGAAGCCTGGGCTGGCATTTTTGTTCTCTTAGTGTCTGTATAACATCTGTCCAGGCTCTTCTGGCTTTCATAGTCTCTGGTGAAAAATCTAGTGTAATTCTGATAGGCTTGCCTTTATATGTTACTTTACCTTTTTCCCCTACTGCTTTTAATATTCTATCTTTATTTAGTGCATTTGCTGTTCTGTTTATTATGTGTCAGGAGGAATTTCTTTTCTGGTCCTGTTTATTTGGAGTTCTGTAGGCTTCTTGAATGTTCATGGGCATCTCTTTCTTTAGGTTTGGGAAGTTTTCTTCACTAATTTTGTTGAAGATATTTGCTGGTCCTTTGAGTTGAAAATCTTCATTCTCATCTACTCCTAAAACCTGTATGTTTGGTCTTCTCATTGTGTCCTGGATTTCCTGTATGTTTTGAGTTAGGATCTTTTTGCATTTTGCATTTTCTTTGATTTTTGTGCAGATGTTCTCTATGGAATCTTCTGCACCTGAGATTCTCTCTTCCATCTCTTGTATTCTGTGGCTGATGCTTGCATCTATGGTTCTAGATTTCTTTCCTAGGGTTTATATCTCTAGCATTGCCTCACTTTCTGTTTTCTTTATTGTGTCTACTTCCCTTTTAAGGTCTTGGATGGTTTTATTCAATTCCATTATGTGTTTGGTTTTGTTTTCCTGCAACTCTTTAAGGGATTTTTGTGCTTCCTCGTTAAGGTCGTCTACCTGTTTAGCAGTGTTCTTCTGTATTTCTTTAAGTGAGTTATTAAAGTCCTTCTTGATGTCCTCTACCATCATCATGAGAGATGCTTTTAAACCCGGGTCTAGCTTTTCGGGTGTGTTGGGGTGCCCTGGACTGGGCAAAGTGGAATTGCTGGGTTCTGATGATGGTGAGTGTTCTTGGTTTCTGTTAATAAGATTCTTACGTTTACCTTTCTCAATCTGGCAATCTTTGGAGTTAGTTGTTATAGTTGTCTCCGGTTAAAGATTGTTCCTCTGGTGATTCTGTTAGCCTCTATCAGCATATCTGTGAGATTAGATGTCTCCTCTGAGTTTCAGTAGTCAGAGCACTCTCTTCAGGCAAGCTCTCCTCTTACAGGGAAGGTGCACAGATATCTGGCGTTCAGACCTCCCTCCTGGCCGAAGATGAAGGCCCAAAACAGGACCTGTCCCAGAAGCTGTGTTGATTTGGCCTGTCACAGAAGCTCTTAGCTTATGTAGTCCACACTCTCACCTGTGCAGACTACTTTCATTGGAGTCTTGGAACCAAGATGTCTCCCGCTGTTGCTGAGACAAAGCCCTCTAGGGCCAGGCAGACATCTATCCTCTGGTCAGGAAGGTGCCCAGATATCTCGAGCCCGAAAAGGGGGCTGCCTCAGAAGCTCTGTGGCTCCTGCTTGTCCCAGAAGCTGTTAGCTTCTGTTGTGCACACTCTCACCTGTGCAGAGTACTTTCAGTGGAGTCCCGGATCCAAGATGGCTCTCTCTGATGCTGAGGCCAAGATCTTATTTTAAAGTGAATTCAAATATATTTATATAATTTAAATGTTTGTATTTGTATTTTGGATGTGCAAATAATACTTTGATTTCTCTGTATCGTGTTTTTTAAATAGAAGCTAATAAGCGGGGAAGTAGATGTACAACCTAAAAGGGCCATTTTCGTTTTTTCTCATAATAAAGCTGGCTTTTTGATGTCCTGAATAATATTCATTATTGAATCTCATGACACCAGACAAAGATGAAATGGACAGTGGAAATGAATGTAGTGATCAAACTGGGAAGCAAAACAACTTCAGATTTTGGGAAGAATCAATTTTCAAAGCCAGGAAAGGTTTCCAGTGGTGGAAGTGGGACACCAAATCTGCCACAAAAACTTTCATCTCTAACCTATCCTGCCTGCAAGATGTGCTAGGGCAATGGTGCCTAAAAGCTTGAGGAACTAGTCTGACTTGAGACCCATGACACTAGAGGAGTACAAGCCTGGCATGGCCAAGATGGAACCAGAAGTTGGATGGCCCAGAGACCTGAGTTACAACCAATGAAACTTGCCAGAAACAACAACAAGTCAATAAAATGATTCCTATGATATTCTGTTATATTCATCAATCGGTACCTTGCCCAATTGTCACCATAAAGGCTTCAGTCAGAAACTCATGAGAGCAGATGCAGAGATCCACAGCCAAACATTAGGCAGAGCTTGGTGAGTCATTCTGGAAAGAGGGAGGAAAAATTGTAGTAGCCAGAGGAGTTGAAGGCACCTGTAGATTGTGGCTCACACAATCAACTAAGCAAAACTCATATGGGCTCACAGAAACTAAAATGGCAATCTCTGAGCCTGGACAAATCTGTGTTAGAACTCTGCATTTATTTTGTGGTTGTTTAACTTGTAGGTTTGTGTAACTCCTAACAGCGGGATCTGGGGCTGTCTTTGACTCTATTGCCTGCTCCTGCTACCCCTTTCATCCTATGTAGGATGCCTGCTTCAGCATTGATTTGAGTGTTCATGCATAGTCTTAAAACTTGTAATGCTGGGCTTAGATGATATCCCTGGGAGGGATGTCCTTTTCTGAAGTGAAATATAGATGCAGTGGATTTCTGGTAAGGACAGAACTGGAAGGAATGGATGGAGGAAAGCCTGCTGAGAAAAAAATAAATAAGAAACGTAATGAACTTAATGATTAAACTCAGAAGCAGAATCAGTTTAAATGGGACAGTTTTGCTCTTAGTTTTCTAATACTGGATTAGATGTTTAAATGCACGTCTTTTGCCAGAAATAAAAACAATATAATTGTTTCAGCAAAAATATATGTGTATATATGTGTGTTTATAAGACAGAGATATAGATATGTGCATGCATATGCACATAGAGACACACAGAGAAACAGAGAGAGAGAGAGAGAGAGAGAGAGAGAGAGAGAGAAAGAGAGAGAAGAAAAAGAAGAAGAAGAAAGAAGAAGAAGAAGAAGAAGAAGGAGGAGGAGGAGGAGGAGGAGGAGGAGGAGGAGGAGGAGGAAGAAAAGGAGGGAGGGAGGGAGGGAGGAGGGAGGGAGAGATGCTTCTCTTACTCAGTATGTTTATTTTTCTGGAAATTTGCCATTAAATGTTCTACATTATTTTGAGCAAGCACAAGTTATATAGTTTAAGGTAAACCCTGAATAGAAATTATCAAGTATTTATGTAAATACAATTATAACTTTTATGTATTTTTAGTCAAGCATCATAGCATACTATGGCTCTAGTCATGATAAAGTAGAATCGTACAGATTCTCCACATTGGTCATTTCATAGTTCCCTTCATTGAGGGGACAAAGGCAGTTAATGAGTGCAAGGGAGAAAGAGTCACATTCTCATCAGTATAATCAATGTTCAGTTGTCCAGCTCCTAGAATATGATTCAACTCATTCCTATGTAAGCAACCAAAATAAAATTAAATCACACACACACACACACACACACACACACACACACACACACACACACTCCAAAACAAATACAAGAAGACAAGAAAATAGGAGGATGGTTATTTGAAAGACAGGTTTCAAGGAAATAGGAGGGTGGATGGGGTAGCTAATGAAAGGAAAAGAATCAGTGGATGTATGTAAGTACGTATGTATATGTTTAAGTATGTATGTAATTATGCATGTATGAACATTTCAAATACTAAAATTAATGAAACAAAATATTCTAGAGGAAAGCTTTTGTGGCCTACTGTGGCAGCATGACAGGCCTTCCCAGGAGGGCAGCTCTTAGTTTCCTCCATTATTGGGTCAGCCTGTCTGGGAAGCCTGAAGAGGCATCTGTGTCCAGTTGACAGCTATTTACTTTATAGCACCTGGGAAAGTGCTAACAGTAGTTAATTAATTAAGAAGTCAATTTGCTTAAGCTCTTAACAGCTTACTTAACAAAAATAAATATTTAAATGGATAATTATGACTAATAATGATATAAGAGTTCTTACCAACGTTTTGCCAGGAGATACATAAAGCCAAGAGTACCTCAGGCAGATGTGGTTCCTGTGATCTAAATTTAGTGATATAGGATGGGAAACCCATAAATACAACCTGTTCAGTTAGTATAAAGTTATTTGTGTGTCTGTTTCCAGGACTGAACATTTAGTGTTGGGTAACCAAGTTCTGTGTTCTTGCTGGACAGGCCTATTTTTCCATTCACTCTTACTTTGTTGCCAGTAGCTCTATGTGTTTTATTGTATGTAACAAAAATTAATGAAAAAAAAAGATTGTAAATTTGAAGAGAGCTAGGAGGAGCTAAAAGACACAAAGGGAAGGAGGAAATTACATAATTATAATTTCAAAGATTATATAATTAAAAACAATAGAAAATGATCTTTATTAAAATATCTAAGAGGAAAAACAGAGGAAGCATCTTCACTGGGCCATGATCATTCGAGAAATGTATATCAAACATTGTCAACTGAAGTTAACTAACATCATGGATAAAATAGAATGTTAGAGAATCATCAAGATACAAATCAAGGTAATCTATAGAAATGCAAATCCTACTGAAAAAGAAATTACTGATTATAGATTTGTGAGAATTCCTCTTGTGACCTAATACAGCCAAAGTCATCATGTGTCTTCAAATGGATATGAAAGCCTTACAGAGAATTGAATTACATAAAAGCAAAGGGGAAGAGGGAAATAAAACCATTGTCAGGGACTGAAATGATGACTCAGAACTTTAGAATGGGCTGTTCTTGCAGAGGACTGGGAATTTACTTGCCAGCACACATAGGAAATTAGACCACAGCTACCTGTGATTGCAGAATCACTGAGCCCTATACTGCTGGCCACCTGAAAGCATATGGTCCACATTATCTTCCACAGGACCATATACATACAAAAATCAATCCATCAGTCTATCAATCAACTAATCCATAACACTTAAATAAATGAAAATACTTTCAATATTCTATTTCCAAATCTAATTTTCCTACTTGCTGAAAATAATTTATCTAGAGAACTTTAATAATATTGTATAACATGTGTGATCCAAATCACATAATTGCAAAATTTAGTATATTTCAAGATTCCAGTGAAGAGCTGAAACAAATAAAGTATGCATCTAAAAATTTAATAAAATATATAATGACTTTACTTGAAAAAATAACTTATATGGAAAATTACATTTAAGAATGATTACAATTTGAATAATATAAAATGTAGTAATTAGTTATAAAATTTAGATATCAGACATTTTTAGGAATGATTACAGCAAAAGCAAAAGTAATTCTCATTTATCTATCCATTTATCCATTTACCTATATATATATCTATTTGTCTATTTATAATTTATTTTTCATACTTTAGAGTTAGAGATGGGTATTTACTTAAAACTCTGATCTACAAATCAGCATTCTACACCAACTAGGGGTGTAGAGACCTTCACAAACTTATCAATATTTTTCTTAGGTGCTGAGTCTGCTTTGCTATCTTCTTTGATGCCTGCTAAATTCTAAGCTTTTGTTGTTGTTGTTGTTGGTGGTGGTGGTGGTGGTGATGGTTGTGGTGGTGGTGTTGGTGTTTGCTTCTTTGGTATTCCTTAGACCCTGCTGCAGGTAAGTCCCTAATTCTTCTAGTTTCTGATTCCTTTTAGATTCTGATTCCTCTTAGACTAATCAGCAAGAGTAATGCCAGTGATGGCCCATATGACTTTCACTGTGCAGTGGGTTCTCTTTAATTTCCTTCTATCAATCCACTTTTTTATTTCCTTCTGTAGAAGACAGTTCAGTTTACTGGCCAAGGATTCCTTATAGAAAGGAATGTGCACTCAAGTTTTACATTAAGAGACTGCAAAACCTTCCCGTAGGCCCTTGGTTTAGAGCTTTCTGTGTCTGCTGCAGTGCACAGCTTGACTTTTTAGGGTGAGGGCTGCCAGTAGGCAGGCCAGAGTAAAGATTGTGAAAAGAAAAAATAATGTTTCCATGTCTCCTAAGGAAAGGGACTCTGGAAGACCTTGACAGTGTTTCTATAATAACTGTTAATCCAATTTTAAATAAATGATCAAAGGCAAAGCATGGAACATGGAACACTGACCTACTTGTGTTGTTGTATTGGAGAACCTGCTATTAAGATCAGTGTCCCTGATGATCAGGACTCCTTGAGCTGTGCCCAAAATGGAGGATTCTTTTTTTCAGCAGGGCTTTCCTTTTTCTGCCAGATTTTGTCTGGAGAGTGTCCCTGATCACAGGTGCATGGTCTTATCTGATGAATGACCTGTGCAAAGAAGCCTAACTCAGCACACACACACACACACACACACACACACACACACACACACACATCACACTTTGGTCTTCTGCATTATGATAATTAGATACTATCTTATAACCAATCTGCTCTTCCTACCTGTTATCCTTATAACCCCTGAGGAAAGTCACAGTAGCCTATTATAGGTTATAGCAGATTATAGGTTTTATAGGTTCAACATTCTCTTTCCCAATAAGAAATTGCCATATGCCCCAGTACAGGGGAACGCTAGGCCCAAAATGTGGGAATGGGTGGGTAGGGTAGTGTGGGGGTGGAGGGTATGGGGGACTTTTGGGATAGCATTGGAATGTAATTGAGGAAAATACATAATAAAAATTTTTTAAAAATTGCCAGACAAACTTCTGAAATTCCCTTGGTTCTCATGGCTATCTGAACCCTGCTCACCACCTCTGTTTTATTTGAAACAGATATTCCACACCTAGACATATATCCAAAGGATGTGCTACCATACAACAAGGTCAGGTATATTCATAGCAGCTTCATTCATAACATGTGGAAACATGAGACAAAGTATATGTCCTTTAACTAAAGAATAGATAAAGAAAATATAGTCCATTTATACAATTAGCTGTTAAAAACAAGCACATCATGAAATTTATAGGCAAAATGATAGAATTAGAAAAGATCATTGTGCATGAGGTACCCCGAAAGACAAACAAGGTATATATTTGCTTATAAAAGGATATTAGCTATAACATAAAGGATAACAATACTAAAATTCACAGAACCAAATAAGCTAAATAGCAAGAAGGACTCAAGGAGAGTGTTTGAATCTCACTGAGAAGGGGATATAAAACAGTCACCATGGGTAGTTAGGGTTGGAAGAGAGGATTGGACAAAGAAAGAAATGGAGATAAGAGTGGGAGGGTCAGGTGAGGGAAAGACAGAGGGAGAAAGTACTTGGAAGTACAAATGAAATTGGAGTTTGGGAACATTATCGGACAAGCTAGAAATTTAGAGCAATGGAAACTCCCAGGAATTTATAAGGGTGACACTAGCTAAGATGTGTAGTAATGAGGGATAAGGACTTGTAAATAGCCATCTCCAGTAACCACACAAGAAAGTTTGGAGCTGAGATGAAAGGATGGACCATGTAGAGACTGCCATATCCAGGGATCCACCCCATAATCAGCTTCCAAACGCTGACACCATTGCATACACTAGCAAGATTTTATCGAAAGGACCCAGATGTAGCTGTCTCTTGTGAGACTATGCCGGGGCCTATCAAACACAGAAGTGGATGGTCACAGTCAGCTAATGGATGGATCACAGGGCTCCCAATGGAGGAGCTAGAGAAAGTACCCAAGGAGGTAAAGGGATCTGCAACCCTGTAGGTGGAACAACATTATGAACAAACCAGTACACCAGAGCTCTTGACTCTAGCTGCATATGTATCAAAAGATGGCCTAGTCGGCCATCACTGGAAAGAGAGGCCCATTGGACACGCAAACTTTATATGTCCCAGTACAGGGGAATGCCAGGGCCATAAAGGGGGAGTGGGTGGGTAGGGGAGTGGGGGTGGGTGGCTATGGGGGACTTTTGGTGTAGCATTGGAAATGTAAATGTGCTAAATACCTAATAAAAAATGGAAAAGAAAAAAAAGAAATGTAAATGAAGAAAATGCCTATGAAATGAAAATTTAAAAAATTAAAAAAAAAAAAAATTCTATTCCATTGGTCTACTTGTCTGTCTCTATACCAGTACCATGCAGTTTTTACCACAATTGCTCTGTAGTAAAGCTTTAGGTCTGGCATGGTGATTCCGCCAGAAGTTCTTTTATCCTTGAGAAGACTTTTTGCTATCCTAGGTTTTTTGTTATTCCAGACAAATTTGCAAATTGCTCCTTCCAATTCGTTGAAGAATTGAGTTGGAATTTTGATGGGGATTGCATTGAATCTGTAGATTGCTTTTGGCAAGATAGCCATTTTTACAATGTTGATCCTGCCAATCCATGAGCATGGGAGATCTTTCCATCTTCTGAGATCTTCTTTAATTTCTTTCTTCAGAGATTTGAAGTTTTTATCATACAGATCTTTCACCTCCTTAGTTAGAGTCACGCCAAGATATTTTATATTATTTGTGACTATTGAGAAGGGTGTTGTTTCCCTAATTTCTTTCTCAGCCTGTTTATTCTTTGTATAGAGAAAGGCCATTGACTTGTTTGAGTTTATTTTATATCCAGCTACTTCACCGAAGCTGTTTATCAGGTTTAGGAGTTCTCTGGTAGAATTTTTAGGGTCACTTATATATACTATCATATCATCTGCAAAAAGTGATATTTTGACTTCCTCTTTTCCAATTTGTATCCCCTTGATCTCCTTTTGTTGTCGAATTGCTCTGGCTAATACTTCAAGTACTATGTTGAAAAGGTAGGGAGAAAGTGGGCAGCCTTGTCTAGTTCCTGATTTTAGTGGGATTGCTTCCAGCTTCTCTCCATTTACTTTGATGTTGGCTAGTGGTTTGCTGTAGATTGCTTTTATCATGTTTAGGTATGGGCCTTGAATTCCTGATCTTTCCAAAACTTTTATCATGAATGGGTGTTGGATCTTGTCAAATGCTTTTTCTGCATCTAACGAGATGATCATGTGGTTTTTGTCTTTGAGTTTGTTTATATAATGGATTACATTGATGGATTTTCGTATATTAAACCATCCCTGCATCCCTGGAATAAAACCTACTTGGTCAGGATGGATGATTGCTTTAATGTGTTCTTGGATTCGGTTAGCGAGAATTTTATTGAGGATTTTTGCATCGATATTCATAAGAGAAATTGGTCTGAAGTTCTCTATCTTTGTTGGATCTTTCTGTGGTTTAGGTATCAGAGTAATAGTGGCTTCATAAAATGAGTTGGGTAGAGTACCTTCTACTTCTATTTTGTGAAATAGTTTGTGCAGAATTGGAATTAGATCTTCTTTGAAGGTCTGATAGAACTCTGCACTAAACCCATCTGGTCCTGGGCTTTTTTTGGTTGGGAGACTATTAATAACTGCTTCTATTTCTTTAGGTGATATGGGACTGTTTAGATGGTCAACTTGATCCTGATTCAACTTTGGTACCTGGTATCTGTCCAGAAATTTGTCCATTTCGTCCAGGTTTTCCAGTTTTGTTGAGTATAGCCTTTTGTAGAAGGATCTGATGGTGTTTTGGATTTCTTCAGGATCTGTTGTTATGTCTCCCTTTTCATTTCTGATTTTGTTAATTAGGATTTTGTCCCTGTGCCCTTTAGTGAGTCTAGCTAAGGGTTTATCTATCTTG
The DNA here is from genome assembly GCF_000001635.26 of Mus musculus. NCBI lineage: Eukaryota > Metazoa > Chordata > Mammalia > Rodentia > Muridae > Mus > Mus musculus. The sequence goes on along the minus strand of NC_000069.6, from coordinate 44,009,193 downwards.
TTGATTTTCTCAAAGAACCAACTCCTCGTTTGGTTAATTCTTTGAATAGTTCTTCTTGTTTCCACTTGGTTGATTTCACCCCTGAGTTTGATTATTTCCTGCCGTCTACTCCTCTTGGGTGAATTTGCTTCCTTTTTTTCTAGGGCTTTTAGATGTGTTGTCAAGCTGCTAGTATGTGCTGTCTCCCGTTTCTTCTTGGAGGCACTCAGCGCTATGAGTTTCCCTCTTAGAAATGCTTTCATTGTGTCCCATAGGTTTGGGCACGTTGTGGCTTCATTTTCATTAAACTCTAAAAAGTCTTTAATTTCTTTCTTTATTCCTTCCTTGACCAAGGTATCATTGAGAAGAGTGTTATTCAGTTTCCACGTGAATGTTGGCTTTCCATTATTTATGTTGTGATTGAAGATCAGTCTTAGGCCATGGTGGTCTGATAGGATACATGGGACAATTTCAATATTTTTGTATCTATTGAGGCCTGTTTTGTGACCAATTATATGGTCAATTTTGGAGAAGGTCCCGTGAGGTGCTGAGAAGAAGGTATATCCTTTTGTTTTAGGATAAAATGTTCTGTAGATATCTGTCAGGTCCATTTGTTTCATAACTTCTGTTAGTTTCACTGTGTCCCTGTTTAGTTTCTGTTTCCACGATCTGTCCTTTGAAGAAAGTGGTGTGTTGAAGTCTCCCACTATTATTGTGTGAGGTGCAATGTATGCTTTGAGCTTTACTAAAGTGTCTCTAATGAATGTGGCTGCCCTTGCATTTGGTGCGTAGATATTCAGAATTGAGAGTTCCTCTTGGAGGATTTTACCTTTGATGAGTATGAAGTGTCCCTCCTTGTCTTTTTTGATAACTTTGGGTTGGAAGTCGATTTTATCCGATATTAAAATGGCTACTCCAGCTTGTTTCTTGAGTCCATTTGCTTGGAAAATTGTTTTCCAGCCTTTCACTCTGAGGTAGTGTCTGTCTTTTTCCCTGAGATGGGTTTCCTGTAAGCAGCAGAATGTTGGGTCCTGTTTGTGTAGCCAGTCTGTTAATCTATGTCTTTTTATTGGGGAATTGAGTCCATTGATATTAAGAGATATTAAGGAAAAGTAATTGTTGCTCCCTTTTATTTTTGTTGTTAGAGTTGGCATTCTGTTCTTGTGGCTGTCTTCTTTTTGGTTTGTTGAATGATTACTTTCTTGGTTGTTCTAGGGCGTGATTTCCATCCTTGTATTGCTTCTTTTCTGTTATTATCCTTTGAAGGGCTGGATTCGTGGAAAGATATTGTGTGAACTTGGTTTTGTCGTGGAATACTTTGGTTTCTCCATCTATGGTAATTGAGAGTTTGGCCGGGTATAGTAGCCTGGGCTGGCATTTGTGTTCTCTTAGTGTCTGTATAACATCTGTCCAGGCTCTTCTGGCTTTCATAGTCTCTGGTGAAAAGTCTGGTGTAATTCTGATAGGCCTTCCTTTATATGTTACTTGACCTTTCTCCCTTACTGCTTTTAATATTCTATCTTTATTTAGTGCATTTGTTGTTCTGATTATTATGTGTCGGGAGGAATTTCTTTTCTGGTCCAGTCTATTTGGAGTTCTGTATGCTTCTTGTATGATCATGGGCATCTCTTTTTTTATGTTTGGGAAGTTTTCTTCTATTATTTTGTTGAAGATATTAGCTGGCCCTTTAAGTTGAAAATCTTCATTCTCATCAATTCCTATTATCCGTAGGTTTGGTCTTCTCATTGTGTCCTGGATTACCTGGATGTTTTGAGTTAGGATCCTTTTGCATTTTGTATTTTCTTTGACTGTTGTGTCGATGTTCTCTATGGAATCTTCTGCACCTGAGATTCTCTCTTCCATTTCTTGTATTCTGTTGCTGATGCTCGCATCTATGGTTCCAGATCTCTTTCCTAGGGTTTCTATCTCCAGCGTTGCCTCGCTTTGGGTTTTCTTTATTGTGTCTACTTCCCCTTTTAGTTCTAGTATGGTTTTGTTCATTTCCATCACCTGTTTGGCTGTGTTTTCCTGCTTTTCTTTAAGAGCCTGTAACTCTTTAGCAGTGCTCTCCTGTAATTCTTTAAGTGACTTATGAAAGTCCTTCTTGATGTCCTCTATCATCATCATGAGAAATGTTTTTAAATCTGGGTCTAGATTTTCGGTTGTGTTGGGGTGCCCAGGACTAGGTGGGGTGGGAGTGCTGCGTTCTGATGATGGTGAGTGGTCTTGATTTCTGTTAGTAGGATTCTTACGTTTGCCTTTCGCCATCTGGTAATCTCTGAAGCTAGCTGTTTTAGTTGTCACTGTTAAGAGCTTGTTCTTCAGGTGACTCTGTTAGCCTCTATGAGCAGACCTGGAGGGTAGCACTCTCCTTAGTTTCAGTGGGCAGAGTATTCTCTGCAGGCAAGCTCTCTTCTTGCAAGGCAGGTACCCAGATATCTGGTGTTCGAACCAGACTCCTGGCAGAAGTTGTGTTCCACTCACTAGAGGTCTTAGGATCACGTGTGGAATCCTGTGTGGGCCCTTGCGGGTGTCAGGCGACTCAGCTGGCAAGGTAGCCGGGGCTCGAGTGGAGTGGAAGGGGTTTGTGCCCCAGATCAAGCCCGGGTAGCCTGCTTCCCTATGTACCGCAGTCTCAAGTTCCACGCGATTGGATTGGGGTAGGCGCTGTGTTCCACTCACCAGAGGTCTTAGGATCCCGTGAGGAGTCCCGTGTGGGCCCTTGCGGGTGTTGGGCAAGACTCTGCTGTCAAGGTAGCCCGGGGCTCGAGTCTCGAGTAGACCAATGGAATAGAATTGAAGATCCAGAAATGAACCCACACACCTATGGTCACTTGATCTTCGACAAGGGAGCTAAAACCATCCAGTGGAAGAAAGACAGCATTTTCAACAATTGGTGCTGGCACAACTGGTTGTTATCGTGTAGAAGAATGCGAATCGATCCATACTTATCTCCTTGTACTAAGGTCAAATCTAAGTGGATCAAGGAACTTCACATAAAACCAGAGACACTGAAACTTATAGAGGAGAAAGTGGGGAAAAGCCTTGAAGATATGGGCACAGGGGAAAAATTCCTGAACAGAACAGCAATGGCTTGTGCTGTAAGATCGAGAATCGACAAATGGGACCTAATGAAACTCCAAAGTTTCTGCAAGGCAAAAGACACCGTCAATAAGACAAAAAGACCACCAACAGATTGGGAAAGGATCTTTACCTATCCTAAATCAGATAGGGGACTAATATCCAACATATATAAAGAACTCAAGAAGGTGGACTTCAGAAAATCAAATAACCCCATTAAAAAATGGGGCTCAGAACTGAACAAAGAATTCTCACCTGAGGAATACCGAATGGCAGAGAAGCACTTGAAAAAATGTTCAACATCCTTAATCATCAGGGAAATGCAAATCAAAACAACCCTGAGATTCCACCTCACACCAGTCAGAATGGCTAAGATCAAAAATTCAGGTGACAGCAGATGCTGGCGAGGATGTGGAGAAAGAGGAACACTCCTCCATTGTTGGTGGGAGTGCAGGCTTGTACAACCACTCTGGAAATCAGTCTGGCGGTTCCTCAGAAAACTGGACATAGTACTACCGGAGGATCCAGCAATACCTCTCCTGGGCATATATCCAGAAGATGCCCCAACTGGTAAGAAGGACACATGCTCCACTATGTTCATAGCAGCCTTATTTATAATAGCCAGAAGCTGGAAAGAACCTAGATGCCCCTCAACAGAGGAATGGATACAGAAAATGTGGTACATCTACACAATGGAGTACTACTCAGCTATTAAAAAGAATGAATTTATGAAATTCCTAGCCAAATGGATGGACCTGGAGGGCATCATCCTGAGTGAGGTAACACATTCACAAAGAAACTCACACAATATGTATTCACTGATAAGTGGATATTAGCCCCAAACCTAGGATACCCAAGATATAAGATATAATTTGCTAAACACATGAAACTCAAGGAGAATGAAGACTGAAGTGTGGACACTATGCCCCTCCTTAGATTTGGGAACAAAACACCCATGGAAGGAGTTACAGAGACGGAGTTTGGAGCTGAGATGAAAGGATGGACCATGTAGAGACTGCCATAGCCAGGGATCCACCCCATAATCAGCATCCAAACGCTGACACCATTGCATACACTAGCAAGATTTTATTGAAAGGACTCAGATGTAGCTGTCTCTTGTGAGACTATGCCGGGGCCCAGCAAACACAGAAGTGGATGCTCACAGTCAGCTAATGGATGGATCATAGGGCTCCCAATGGAGGAGCTAGAGAAAGTAGCCAAGGAGCTAAAGGGATCTGCAACCCTATAGGTGGAACAACATTATGAGCTAACCAGTACCCCGGAGCTCTTGACTCTAGCTGCATATATATCAAAAGATGGCCTAGTCGGCCATCACTGGAAAGAGAGGCCCATTGGACTTGCAAACTTTATATGCCCCAGTACAGGGGAATACCAGGGCCAAAAAGGGGGAGTGGGTGGGCAGGGGAGTGGGGGTGGGTGGATATGGGGGACTTTTGGTATAGCATTGGAAATGTAAATGAGTTAAATACCTAATAAAAAATGGAAAAAAAAAAAAAAAAAAAGAAAGAAAGAAATCCAGTGGAGGAATGGAGAGACCAAACCACTCAATACCTTTGAACCAAAAATTTTCCTGCATACAATATATGCAGGGATGAAGATGAAACAGAAATTATGGGAATATCAAACCAATAGTAGCCCCAGGTTCAGGCCCAGGCCATAAAATGGAGCCTACACCCAACTCTTCTAGTGATACTTGCAAACAGAAGTCTGGCATATTTGTCATTATAAACCAACTGATGGAAACAAATACAAAGATCCATAGCCAAACCCGGGGAGCTTGGGGAGTCCTGCTGAAGATGAAGAGGATGGTCTCTAAGAGCCAGAGGGGTCAAGAGCACCACAAATAAACAAAAGAAAAAGAGAGGATAAGAGAGACGAGACAAGACGAGACGAAACGAGAAGAGAAGAGAAGAGAAGAGAAGACAAGACAAGACAAGACAAGACAAGACAAGACAAGACAAGACAAGAGAAGAGAAGACAAGACAAGGCAAGAGAAGACAAGAGAAGACAAGAGAAGAACAACAGAAACAAACAAACAAACAAACAAAAATCCACAGAATCAGCTAACCATAGTCCATGTCCATAGTGGATACAAATATTTAACCACCAACCAAGGAGGCTGCATGAGACTGACTTAGGCCCTCTGAACATTCTATAGTTTTATAGTGTGGTCTTCATGTGGAACTATGAGCAGTCTAGTAGCATGTACTGTTTCTGACTTTGTGTCTGGTTTGTGACCATTTCCCATTACTGTGCTGCATGAAGTAAACTCAACAGGAGAGAATGCCACTAGTCTTTCTGCAATTTGATGTGGTATGAACATTTTATATCCATGAAAGGCCTCCTCTCTTCTGAAGAGAAAGGGAGGAGGAGTGGATGGAACAGGGAGGAGAAGTAGAGGGTGAAGGGCTGAGAGGAGAAGAGAGAAAAGAAAGGATCCTCCCTGTTTTACATCCTGTGGTCAGGATGTAAAATTTTTAATTAATTAATAATAATAAAGAATATAATAGGATCCAGGTAAATCTTAAAAGTGCATCTACCTCCTTACTTTAAATAAACACAAAACCAACTTATGTATCTGCAATACAAAAGTATTTAATAAAAATTAACAAAACAATATATGCTTGTTATTTTTTATATTTTTATTAGATATTTTCTTCATTTACATTCCAAATGCTATGCCGAAAGTCCCCTATACCCTCACCCACCCTGCTCCCCTCCCCACCCACTCCCACTTCTTAGCCCTGGCATTCCACTGTACTGGGGCATGTAAAGTTTGCAAGACCAAGGGTCCTCTCTTCCCAATGATGGCCATCTTCTGCTACACATGCAGCTAGAGACCACAGAAATTGTTTTTAATGCACTAATGTACCAATTTGTCTTGGAAGTTTGACTACTATTTTTTTTTTGTAGTAGTAGTAATCCATGGGTGTAAATTAGAACTTTGAAATCTAGAACTCCCTCTCTTGTCCATGGAGTAAATCATATATAATTTTTAATAGCCATCACAGGTTCAAACATAAAAAATGTTAAGAATATGGATAATAATTAGGTAGGAATATAAGTGATAACTGATAGTAGTAATAGATACATGATAGGTATGTTGATACTTGATAGATGGGTGATTGTAAGAAACTATCTGCTTGTTTTCTCTCGTTGTTGCGTGATATCATAATAAAATTCAAGATAGAAGAGAAAAGGTTTCTTTTCACATATAGTTCTGAAGGGATAGGGTTGATCATAAACAGGAAGATAAGTCATGAGAAACATGATGCTGGCAGTTCGTATTTCATGTTTTAGCTCAGAAACCATAGAGAAAAATCAGGAAGCAAAGCCAGACTATGAAACCTCAAATCCTGTTCTCAGTGACTCACTTCTTTAAGAAAGGCTCTCTTAGGTACTAACACCTCTGAGAAGTTCCTCTAGCAAGGACTGTGTACTAACACAGAATTCTAAGAAAATATGCCTCTCTCAAACTACAAAAGATATAGGTAGGTGATAGATGATAAATAAATGATAGATAGATAGATGGATAGATAGATAGATAGATAGATAGATAGATAGATAGATAGATAGATAGATAGATAGATAGATAGATGATATTTGGTACATAGATGCTTGAGTAGGTATTATGCTACTTTCAACAATTTAAAACTTTAAAGACAAAGGTTCAAATAATAAATTTATCTCTGCTATGTTTTACCATTAAGTAAAGCAAATGAAATTCAGTGTATTCATTTCTTCAGAAGTGATTTGTGTAGGAAAGCTGCTAATTTCTTATCTCCCAAAAGATAGAATTTATTAAGAGTGATTAATAGGAGAAAATAACAAAAAGGGCAATACACAGGAGAGCCTGCTGTTCCCATTAGTCTTGTATTAGATAAAAAGCGTTAAAGTTTCTTGCAAAATGGCCATGGTAATTATTACAAAAACCAGTCCTAGTAGAGAAAATTAGCTAGAAACTAAAATCGAAGAGCAAATGTAAAATAATTAGCTAAAAATGTCATAATAACTCTTTGGAAAATTACTTTAGTGGTTCATAGCAATAATGAGCATCACTTTGTCTGGCAGGTATATTCACAAGGAGCTGTGAATCACCATCAATACAGCACAAAGAGCTTGCTTCAATCTGACTTCCTATTGAGTGACCCTCAATTCTCAAGGGAATGAGAAGACATTATATCTTAGTCAACCTGAATCAACCCAGATTCTGTCTACTGCCCACTGCAAAATTATTAATACTTAAAGATTTTCCTCTCAAGTAGTTTGCATGGAGTTTGTGTTCAAGCTTACCTCAAATATATCATTACCTACCAATATCTCTTCAAGTAATTCTTAACTCACATTTAATACTCAAATATTTATACTATTAATGTAACCTGGATATCAACCTAAATGTAAAAATACATTTAAAACAAGAACTTCTCTTGTCTTAATCTTTCAATATTATATGATCAATATGCCATTACCTAATTCCAAATGCAATAATGAATTTCAAATTTATTATTTTTTCATTAAATTTTCAGAATATATGAAGTTTTTCTTGAAAGTCATTAATAAAATATTTACTGCTTGATTTTAATCAATAAATGATTATATACAGAGTTACATTTAAACTATTTTTGCTGCAAACAAATGCCTCTGAAATTGTGTTGTACTAAAGAGTAGTAATAGCATTCTGAATGTCCTGAATATGTGTTTTCATTCTATTTAAAAAAATAAACACATATATAATAATAAATAATTAATAAACACCCATAAGGTATATAGCATAGGAAGCACAAATCCCTTAATTTTTAATTTGCTAAATGATTTGGAACTAATATTAATTTTAATGCAGATATTGTAATTTGCAAAGACATCATACAGTACAATTAAAAAAGTAATTATTTTCTCATTTACAGAGACATCATAAAATATTTTAATGTATGGATAATTGAATGTCTAATTATAGGCTTATATTAGAGATAAGCTGATTTTGGAGTGTTGTAGTTTAGCTTTTAAAAGAAATTTAAATATTTAGTACTTAATATAAGTAATATTTTAAATGTATCATGAACGATATAATAATGCAATAAAAATATTTCATACATTTAATAATCCTGTAACTATTTCCTATGAAAGCTTCAGTATTTATCACATATGTAATAATATGCAATATTTCATATCATATGTAACATATGTAATAAATACTTAGAAGTTTTAAATGCAAGATTGGTTATTATAGGGCAGTAAATAAATTATTAAAACATAGCACCCACCAATGCTATCTTGTAATCCTAACACATTATCACTTCATAGAGATAGCATCACTCCTTAAACCATTTCAGATATAGAATACCAAAGAAAGTATAAAATTCTAGGGACATGCTTTGTCACACTGGTATTTCACAAAATCTCTGTGTCTACAAAGGAAGCTAGTTTTCAACACAGGCTCTTGTTACACTGTCATTGGTTTCCACACTCCACTCCAGTGCTCACTCCAGTCAGTGGAGAAGATACCCAATCAACCTCACTCCAACTCTTCATCTACAACATGATTTCTATTTGGTAACATCTTCTCTGTTACAGAGGGTGAACTTTTTCTTTCAGAACTTGTACATTCATATTGAAAAGTCCTTCCTCATTCTTATCGGATAAACCTGATAGTTTCATAGAATCTTCCATGAATGTCCAATTCTTTCTTCATTTTAAGGAATGAACTTGATGATCTCCTGGAGGAGCTTAGTGTCCCTGTTTACAAGGCAAAAAAAAAAAAAAAAAAAAAAAAAAAAAAAAAAGCCCTCTTCTCAGAACTCCTTCCAAATTTCACAGGTACACAGTATCTAATCATCTTTCTCTTTCTAGGTTAATCTTTTGTAACGTCTCTAAAATAGTCTAAATATTACTCTATGCTAATTTCTAATGGTAGCTTTATCTTCCCCAAGCTTGGAGAAACCTGTAAAGTCAAATGTTCAGACTCTCCCCAGTGGCTGCTTAATTTTTCTAAGGAATGGTTCTGTTATCTTCTTTTTGGTGGTAATTTAGGGCTGGATCAATATTACTCAGTTCCGTCTGTGATCTGAGGGACACCAATATTACATGCGCCTTTGCTGGCCTTTATTCATGGTCTATGTGTTCTATCATCCTCTTGCATTGAATTTTTATGACTCAGAAGTTTTTGTTGGGTGTAATATTTTGTTCCTTCTTGATGACAATGGAAAACAATATATTGAGAATTTTGATACTAGCATTCTTCCATGGTTGAGGTCATTGAAATGGTACATTTCAACAACTTTAATCTCTAATACCTTGAAAGCAACCAGTCAAACCATGACAAAATATAAATCATAAAATCCCCACTCTAGAGACAAGGCTATTGTTTATCTATGTGAACTCCTCAATCCAACTTACCCTCTCCAAACCCTGTAAACATTGCCCAGGTATCCGCTTGGTACCTTCCTTTGTTGTTGTCATGGCAGCTGTAGTGAGAATGTTTTCTATCATGCTGGGCCACAGTGAGTGACAGTCACACCAAGAAAAAATTATTTTAGTACCTTCATTATTTCAGTTTCTCATCAGTGGGTGATTTCTTTGTTGTGAAATATCAAAATTACTAAACAATCTTAACGAAGACCTGAGGAATTCCTTAGAATGTGGGCTGAATAATCTGCTGCTGTTAAAGACATTTAGAAACACAAATCTATTCTCTCTGTTCTTTTCTTTTCTTTTCTTTTCTTTTCTTTTCTTTTCTTTTCTTTTCTTTTCTTTTCTTTTCTTGTCTTGTCTTGTCTTGTCTTGTCTTGTCTTGTCTTGTCTTTTCTTTTCTTTTCTTTTCTTTTCTTTTCTTTTCTTTTCTTTTCTTTTCTTTTCTCTTCTCTTCTCTTCTCTTCTCCTCTCCTCTCCTCTCCTCTCCTCTCCTCTCCTCTCCTCTTCTCTTCTCTTTTCTTTTCTTATCTTTTCTCTTTTGTTCTTCTTGTTGAGTTGTTAGCCTTAATTAATTTCTATCTGATGCCAATGATGACAAGCAGAGTGTTTGTGCAGCAATGAGGTTGAAATCATCTTCCATAAAAGGTAGAACTATAATGTGTGAAGGATCCACAAATATGCCTAATTTTCACAGCATGGGATCCATCATGGAACCATTCCTGATAGTGATAAAATGAAAAGCCAGTATGTCTATAAGATGAAATGAAGCAATCAGACAAAGTTGCCCAGGGTCAAACTGTCTGGATAAAAAAAAAAAAAATCAGTGATGTAAGAGATTTTCCGTGAATATGATAGCCTGGATATTCCCTAGACAAACTCTTAAACATGATTATCCAGATGTATTGTGTAGACACAAGCTTTACAAATTGAATGTCTTTCCAACCTGGAATGTAGAAAACAGTCATTAATGAACTCTGATGTTCTTAGACTTTGTTGTTGCATAGTCAAAATATAACACCCAAAAAAAAAGATTCAAAAGAGGTATTTATAAAAAAGAAATTTCTCTCCGGGTGTCTCAGGGGAGATTGTGTTGCTTTTCCTACTATTTCTATAGGGATACATTACGTGAAAGTTTATGAATGACGATACACTACTGTTGAAATATCTGCTATTCCCTACAGAATGACCATTTTAACTGAATATCTCTAGCTGCCCCCCCCACCCGCTAGGAAACAAAACCTGAAAATCCAAAGCTGTTATATGCTTTGTAGGTTGCTCAGTGATTTGACTGTTTGGCCTCAGCACTGACAAACACAGACATGGTTATACATTCTGTCACTTGGTCTTTATATTCCCCAAGCTTGGAGAAATCTGTAAAGCCAAATGTTCAGACTCTCCCCAATGAGATGTTTTGTGAGGAGTGTTATGTCACAACTTTATGATTTAATAAATATACAGAGTTATGCAGCTACAAATACAGTGTAGGTGCATGAAATATGTTCACTGTCAACTCTGGAGTGGATTTGGAATATACTTATTGGTAAAGCAGCAATAACAACAACAGAAATAAAATAAAAACTAAATGTATGACTGTACTTGAAGATTTAAGGAAATTTTTTCTAGTTAAATATGGGCTTTGCCTGGTCCCAGTGGTTATTGCTTGATACCTGGCACACAACATAGCATATTTGCATATTTTGAGTTTCATGGATATACCTCTAGTTGTATTCTCTCCCTTTAAAATGAATAGTTAGTTACTAGTCTGTAAGATACCCATTAACTACACTGTACCATCTAACTTGTGATCTGTCTTCTCAAAATTGAAGATACACTGCAAAATTCTCACAGGCATAAAATTCTCTGCACAAATACATATGTGCCATATATGATTACCAGTTTAGAAGAATATAATGACATGAAAATGCTTTTCTTAATAATAAAATACCATATATTTTAATTTTTTCCAAATTGTTTTCTTTGCCTGTATATCCACTAGCTACCTTGGAATTGTTTTCTATAGTTAAAAACTATATTCCCAATGCCCATGCCTATTTTAGTAGGAAATAAACCTCTGCTAATAATCTCAGTTTCTGTGGTTTATGAGGTCCAGCAAATGTGTGAGTTTTATTCACAGAATACAAAACTGGCCATCACCATGCACAATAACCCTTTCTCTCTTGGGTCTTAAATAATGTGAGCAACAAATTGGATGTCATTTGCATCCTCTTTAAAAAGACAAACTTGATTTGTTTTGCTTTCTTTCCTATTTTACTCACTTCAAGTTTCTATTAAGTTCAATTGATTTTTACCTTATTTGTAAGTTTATTTGGGAAGCAGTAAAAGAATACTGGCTTAGTAAACAGACTTTTCTCCGTTACAGCATCAATGTTCATTTAAGGAGATCAGTAAATAATTTTCTTTTTTACTTAAATGCAAAGGTGTGACTATTTTCCAGATTTTTTTCAATTTCAGAGATATCCATGTCATAACACTTAATTTTTCACTGAAGTTATATGCTACACTATGTTCATAGCAGCATTATTTATAATAGCCAGAAGCTGGAAAGAAACAAGATGTCCCTCAACAGAGGGATGGGTACAGAAAATGTGGTATATTTACACAATGAAGTACTATGCAGACATTAAAAACAAGGAATTTATGAAATTCATAGACACATGGATGGATCTGGGGGATATTATCCTAACTGAGGTAACCCAATCACAAAAGAACACACATGATATATGCTCACTGATAAGTGGATATTAGTCCTTCTAAGAATCCTTCTTAGAAGGGGGAACAAAATACCCATGGAAGTAGTTACAGAGACAAAGTTCAGAGCAGAGACTGAGGAATGACCATACAGAGACGGTCCCATGTGGGGATCCATCCTATAAACAAGCACCAAACCCAGACACTATGGCAGATACCAACAAGAGCTTGATGATATAGAACCTTCACAGGACCTAGGGCCTCTCCTCCCATTGATGACTGACTAGGCCATCCTCTGCTACATATGCAGCTAGAGACCCAAGTCCCACAATGTGTTTTCTTTGATTGGTGGTTTAGTACTAAGGAGCTCTGGGGGAGCTTGATGACAGGAGCCTGACATAGCTCTCTCCTGAAAGTCTCTGCTAGTGCCTGGCAAATACAGAAGTGTATGCTCACAGTCATCCATTGGACAGAGCACAGGGTCCCCAAAGAAGGAGCTAGAGAAAGTACTCAAGGAGCTGACAGGGTTTGTAGCCCCATAGGAGGAACAACAATATGAACTAACCCCCTCCCCCAGAGCTCCTTAGTACTAAACCACCAATCAAAGGAAACACATTGTGGGACTTGGGTCTCTAGGTGCATATGTAGCAGAGGATGGCCTAGTCAGTCATCAATGGTAGGAGAGGCCCGAGGTCCTGTGAAGGTTCTATGCCCTAGTATAGGGGAATGCCAGGGCCAGGAATGGGAGTGGGTGGGTTGGGGAGCAGGGGGAGGGGGAAGGTATAGGGAAACTAGGAAAGGGGATAACATTTGAAATGTAAGTAAGGAAAATATCTCATAAAATATATATAAAAAATAAATATCATAAAAAGAAAAGAAAAATGAAAGGAAATAAATTAGCTTATATAAAACAAAACCATTTTAAAATAAATTTATGTCCTTCTTTCTATAATTATACAAGTCTGTTCACTTCTTTTATTCTCACTCCCTACCTCCTTCTTCCCTTTTTTGGTTTCTGTCTACCTCTTTGTCTTCCTGACTCTCTGTCTCTGTCTCTGTCTCTCTCTATCTCTCTGTCTGTCTCTGTCTCTCTGTCTCTGTCTGTCTTTGTCTTTGTCTGTCTCTGCCTCTCTCTGTCTCTTTCTGTCTCTCTCTGTCTCTGTCTCTCTCTCTCTCTCTCCCTCCCTCCATCCCTCTCTCTTTCGCATCTGTGTATGAATGTGAGCATGAAGGAACAGCATTCAGGGAGACCTATGATTTTCATAGTAATTTAGGTATATGGAGAAAGTTTTAAACTGATGACTTCAGAATTGATGGCAAATATCATTACCTGCTGATACCTGTCACATGAGAGGACCTGCTCTTTAAACTCAGATTCTATGAGCAATATATAATCTACATTCTACTGTTCTGTTACTCATTTTTAATATTCATTCTTTCTATGTATGGTGGATGCCATTATTGTTGGTATCATCATAATATATGACTGGAAGGTCATACCCTAAATATTTGCTTTGACTGGACAAGTAGTTGTTTGTATAAAAACAAGCTTATTGTGACAATATTAATTGGGAATTTCTACTCCACCTTAGTCATTTAGTTCTCAGAGACACAAAATTCTTATATTTGTAGGCCACAATAGCAGTTGAGCTGGGCAGATGTCAAACCTCTAAACTGTTTTGTCTACTTCCCTGTCAGTAACCCTAAGATATGGCTTGGAACCTTCTGCCTGGGCTACTCTTATTCTGACTGGCAAGCCCTCAAGGCCAGTTCTCATGTTCCCTTACCCCATGTAAACCTCCTCTCTCCTCTCTGTTGTGTTCTCTTCCTTTTTTTCTCTGCTCAGACCCCAAACCCAGGGGAACAAAGCTCCATATACCTTTCTTTTGCCCAGCTAAAACTATGTAGACATCTTTATTCAATGAATACTTGTAAATTAAAGAGAGAGATTACATAGCATCCCTTAGTGTACATGACAATTACGTAGTCCCTGTGACAACCATAACTTGGAGGCTAATACTAGGCTCTGCCATACAGCATCAGATCAAAACCTAACACAGGCTGGGTGCAAACATTCTACTACTGAAATTAGTATTGTCTTTGTGATAAATTTATTAGCAAACTATAACATTTCTTACTAAATTATACATATACATCATTTATACATATAAACATGTAGATATATTTAAATTATGTGCAGTAGATTACACTTGGAATTACATATTTTAGTTTCATAAAAACCAATTTTAATTTAAATTTGTGTACTGATACAAAAAATGAATTAGATAAGCTGTGGAAATTCTGGTCTGGAAAAATAGGAAACTCAAGTGAACTTTGGACTTTCATCTTATTGAAATAACAGGATAAATGCACTCACACCAATAACACATAGTTATTTGCTATTTTCTCCTACTTGTGCTTGATAGTTTTTACTCTCAAGTTGATACAACACAGACTCACTCAGAAAACAGTCTTCATGAAGAGTTTTCATGATCAGGTTGATCTATGGTTATAGTCGGCATGACTGGATTAATCAGTAATTGATGTAGAAATATTGAACATGAAATAGGTGGCACCGTTTGATAAATCTGAACCAAGGTCATTAATGAAAGTCTCACATGCCATGGGTCAAAAGCAAGAAAGTGAATCAGGAAGTTTTTGGAAATTAATTTCAAATTTTTAAACATTCTGAGTATGTAGTCCTTTGATAATAATCACTATAGTATTTAGGAAGGTGTCATCATTACTTTCTATGAATGAATTTTGAAGTTGCTTTTCAAAAAAATGTTTTATTTACTTATTTTTTTTTCAACTCCAGATTTTATTCCCCTCTCAGTCCACCCACTAACTGTTCCATATCCCATATGTCCTGCTCATGCCCCTGTCTCTGCAACTATGACCTTACCCCCATACCCCCACCACATAAGACCTCTAAACTCCCTGAAACCTCAAGTCTCTTCAGTGTTAGGTGCATTTTCTCTGACTGAACCAAAACCTGCCAATCTTATGCTATATATATGTTGGAGGCCTCATATCAGCTGGGGATCCAGGTTAATTAAGACTGTTGATTCTTCTATAGGGTTGCTCTCCTCCTCAGCTTCTTCGAGCTTTCCCCTAATCCAACAATAGGGGTCAGCAAATTCTGTCCATTGGTTGGGGGTAAATATATGCACTGACTCTTTCACATGCTTTTTGAGTCTTTCAGAGGGCAGTCATGAAGGGTCCATTTTTGTGAGTGCTACACAGCTTACACAGTAGTATCAGGTCTTGGAGCCTCCCTTTAAGCTGGATCCCACTTTGGGTCTGTCACTGGACCTTTTTTCCTCTCCATTTCCATCCCTGAGGTTATTTCACAGAGGAAGAGTTATGTGTCTGTTTTCACTGTGGGATGATAACCCCATCCCTAGTTTGATGTCCTGTCTTTCTGCTGGAGGAGGGCTCTACAAGTTACCTCTTCCCACTGTAAGGCATTTCATCTAAGGTCCCTCCCTGTGTGTCATGAGAATATCTTACCTCCCAGATCCCTAGTACATTCTGGAGGGACCACCATCCTCCTACATCCTGAGGATGCCTGATTCCATTCTTTCTGCTGGCCCTCAGGGCTTAGGTCCTTTTCCCTCACCCAATACCAGACCGTGTTCCCCTCCAAATGCCACCTTCCACCCCAAGTCCACTTTCCCTCCCAGGCCCTTCCTTCCCTTCCATCTAGTGATTGATTTCTTCTCCATCCCATGTGAGACTGAAGTGTTTTCACTTGGTCTCTTCGCTTGTTGAGCTTTTTGAGTTCTGTGGACTGTATCTTGGGTATTCTATACTTTTTTTGGATACTATCCACTTATTAGTAAGTACATACCATGCATGTCTTTTTGGACCTGAGTTACCTCATACAGGAAGATATTTTCTAGTTCCATTCATTTGCCTGCAAAACTAATGATATCCTCATTCCTGAAAGCTGTGGTCCATTGTGCAAAGTAATCAAATTTTCTGTATCCATTCTTCTGTTGTGGGATATCTGAGTTGTTTCCAGTTTTTGCCTATCAAAAACAAGGCTAGTATGAACATGACTTGAGCTTTGTACAAGGTCACAAATATGCGTCTATTTTCATTTTTCTATATATTCACAGCCAGTTAGACCAGCACCATTTGTAGAAGACACTTTCATTTTTGGATTGTATATGTTTGGCTTCTTTGTCAATGATCAATTGCCTGAAAGTGTGTCGTTTTATTTATGAGTCTTCAATTCTATTACACAGATCTATATGTCTATGTCTGTACCAATACCACACAGTTGTTATCACTATTGCTCTGTTGTGAAGATTGACATCAGCCATTACTTTATTGTTAATAATCATTTTTGTTTGTTTGTTTTGCATTCCCATATTAATTTGAGAATTGCTCTTTCCATGTCTTTGAAGAATTGTGTTGGGGTCTTGATGAGGGTTCCACTGAATCTGTAGATTGCATTTGACCCGATGGCCATTTTTTTACCATGTTAATTCTGCCAATCCATGAGGATGGGTGATATTTGAATTTTCTGAGATTTTCTTGGATTTCTTTCTTGAGAAACTTGAAATTATTTTTTGCAGATCTTTCACTTGTTTGGTTAGAGGTAACCCAAGATATTTTATTTATGGCAATTGTGAATGGAGTTGTTTCCCTAATTTTTTTCTCTTAGACTCTTTTTCATCTGTATAAAGTATGGTTACTGATTTATTTGAGTTAATTTTATATCCGGGCACATTGCTGAAGTTGTTTATCAGCTGGAGAAGTTCTCTGGTGGAGTTTTGGGAGTTGTTTATGTTTACTATAATATCATCTGCATATAGTGATACATTTCTTTCTTCTTTGCCAATTTGTATACACTTGATCTCTTTTTGTTGTCTTATTTTTTTAGCTTCCACTTTAAGTGCTATATTGAATAGATATAGGGAGGGTGGGCATCCTTGTCTTGATCCCAGTTTCAGTGGGATTGCTTTAAGTATATCTCCATTAAATTTGATATTAGCTGTTAGTTTGTTGTATGTTGCTTTTATTATGTTTAGGTATTGGCCTTGAATTCCTGATCTCTCCAATACTTTTAACATGAAGGAGTGTTGTATTTTGTCAAATGCTTTTTCTGCATCTAAGGAAATGGTCATGTGTTTTTTTTCTCTTTTAGTTTGTTTATATAGTGGATTATGCTAGTAGATTTTCATATAAAAAACCAACCTTGCATCCCTGGGATGAAGCCTACTTGGTCATGGTGAATGATGGTTTTGATGTGTTCTTGAATTAGTTTTGCAAGGATTTTATTGCATATTTTTGCATTGATATTTATAAGCCATATTGGTGTGAAGTTCTCTTTTTTGGGGGGGTCCTTGTGTGGTCTGGGTATCAGACTAATTGTGGCCTCATAGATTAAATTAGTTATTGTTAGTGCTGTTTCTGTTTTATGGAATAGGTAGAATTCTGCACTAAATCCTTCTGTCCATGGGCTTTATTTGATTGGGAGGTTTTTAAATGACTTCTTCTATTTCCTTATGGAATACAGGCCTGTTTGGATAGTTTACCTTGATTTAATTTTGGTAAGTAGCATCTGTCTAGTAAAGCATCCATTTTATATAGACTTTCCAGATTTGTTGAGTATAGACTTTAGTAGTAGGATCTGGTAATTTTTTGAATTTCCTTCTTTTCTGTTGTTATGTCTCCCTTTTCACTTATGATTTTGTTAATTTGGATACTGCCTCTGAGCCCTTTAATTTGGCTAGGGGTGTAACTATCTTGTTGATTCTCTCAAAAACCCAGCTTTTGGTTTTGTTGGTTCTTTATATTATTCTCTTTTCTTTCTATTTGGTTAATTTTGGACCTGAGTTTGGCTATTTCCTGCTGTTTACTCCTCTTGGGTGTGTTTGCTTTTTTTATTTCTAGATCTTTCTAGTGTGCTGTTACATTGCTAGTATAAGATCTCTTCAGTTTCTTTACCATGGCATTTAGTGCTCTGAATTTTCCTCTTAGCACTGCTTTTATTGTGTCACATAAGTTTCGGTATGACATGTTATCATTTTTATTTAATTCCAAAAAGCCTTTAATTTCTTTATTTCTTCCCCGACAAAGTTATTGAGTAAATAGTTGTTCAGTTTCCACATGTATGTGGCTTTCTGTTATTTTTGCTGTTATTGAAGACCAGCCTTAAGTCATGGTGATCTGAAAGGAGGTATGGAATTATTTCAGGTTTTTTTGCATTGGTTGAGGTTTATTTTGTGACCAATTATTTGGTCAGTTTTGGAGAAGGTACTATGAGGAGCTGAGAAGAAGGTGTATTCTTTTGTTTTAGGGTGAAATGTTTTGTAGATATCTGATAAATCAATTTGATTCATAACCTCTCTTAGTTTCTCTGTATCTCTGTTTAGTTTCTGTTTCCATGTTCTGTCTAATGGTGAGAGGAGGGTGTTAAAGTCCGACTATTATTGTTTGGGTTTCAATGTAAGTTTTGAGCTTTAGTAAATGTGTCTTAAAAGAGAAAAGGCATTAATGCCAAACATTTGGATTGGATATTCTCTTTGTCAGTATATGATTAAATTTCTCTTACTTTAATGATTCTTATTTGAATATATGCAAACATAGAAGGAGAAATTCTCAGTGGAGTTAAATATTCCATCTTTGTACTGAAAATATGATATGCATTTAAATAAAACTGTACATGCATACATATACAATTTATGCACAGGCATAATATATATTACTTGTACAATGTATATTCTTTATATGCTAAATTTGTAATGCACTTATTTTTGTTATTCAATTTAATAAATTAAAACGAAATTATAAATTTAAAATCAGTATTCATGTCTGCTGTTACCTTGCCATGTTTCTGCATATATATGCATGGAAAGTAAGTAATCACATATTATAATGATACATGTGCTTGTCTGCATAAATTACATTATACATTTTATAAGTGTACATCAAAGTGCACAGTGACAGTTTCAAATATAACCTCACTGCAAAGCATTGTTAAATTACAAAAAAATAATACAAAGTGAGTATCACAAATTAAGTATAATATATAATTATATTTCTTAGGCCAAAAATCACATGTCTTCAAATTTATAAATATTAATTTTAAAGTAAGTGCAACATAAAAATATTACATCATGAAGTTAGAAACATATGTTCTCTGTTGCAGTTTATGTTTATCAAGTAAACTGGATTTCTAATTAACTTCAAGTAATTATGCATCTTAGTTTGTTGAAAATTCTTTTTGAAATATTTGGATGTCTGATTTATAAAAGAAAACAACCCAAGAGAATCATAACTGCGCTAATTGGGTTCCATTAGATGAAAATAAACATGATTCTAAATTATTATGAAAATGAGGACCATATATTTCTTCGTCAATATACACTACCTAAGGAGTGAATTTTAGGGGATGTGATTCTAACATGATGCTTCTATATTAATTAATTATTGGGAGGTGGGAATTGGAGTGATTGCTGTGGGTCAGAACACCTGTGCAAGAATAATAATAATCTGAATATATATCTCAGCTCGTGAAGTACAAAAATAGACATATTCTAGTTGTAGATTAACACCAGAGATTGCCAGAGCAAGACATTGTGTAGCTTCCATACATGTGCTTGGAGACTACCATAATTACACACCCATGAACATGTAACAGTTCCAGATTCAAAACTTTACTAACATATAGTGATTTTTATATAGCAATACAATTACATTCAGACTGCCACATAGTTACAAATGTATTCACTCTCTACTACTGGTTTTCTTCTTCAAATATATGAAAGTATAACCAAGCCAAGTTGAATTGAGATTTACTTTCATGTGGTCCATTTGTGAAACATTCATTAGCAACATGTGTGATTTAAGAGATATTAAAAATCTAAAATACCTATCATGTTTGAATTCACAGATATGGATAATATCTACTGGAAAATATATTTACATCCCATGTCTGAGCTATACTAAGTTAGAGGCAAGAGAAACTATAAAGCATGAGTGAGTTTTATTCATACCACACACATACATATACACGTAGAGACACACACAGAGAGAAACATAAATGATGAAAAACAAATGTACACACATTTTATTTTATGAGAAAATTTTAGGAATATAAATCATTATGTAATCTTGAAGCTTTTTGTTTGCTTTTATGTACCATGTTCACATGTTTTTGTATGGGCATGTACTGGTGTGCACATGCACATAGAATGCAGGAGTAAAATCTGCTCTAGTTCCTCAGGTTTCGCCATCCTGCTTATAGAAAGAGTCATTGGCCTGGAATTCAGTAATGACTGGAGGCTGGGTTGTGAGTGTGCAATTATACCATAGCATTTTCACATGGGTACCGGGAGGCGGGGGGGACCTAGCCTAATACGTTCAGCATCTTTTCAACCTGGCTTGTAATTCCAGCCTTGTTCTAATGTGGAGAAGAAGATGTAGTCATAGACATTTTATATGATCATAAATGGGGTAAATACTCAATACCTCTTATGTTAAAAGTGAGTCAGACATTAGAAAATACAGCACAAGGTTTTCAAGACAAATGACCATCACAAGTGTACAAAAAAACTTTAAAATAGACTTGGGAATGTGGTAGAGACCAAAGTATTTTGTTCTGAAATGAATGAAACTGTAGAAATTGCTATAGAAAATGGGATGATGTAATGTTAATCTATTTTATCTTAAATGGCAATTGCCAAATTTTGATAGCAATTGATCTGTGTTGCATAATAACTATGCTGGTTCATTTGATATGTCAACATAGCTGGGACACAATGCCAGAATATTAAAGCATTATTCTAAACCTTTCTATGAAAATGATTTGGGTGAATATAATTTTAAAGTCAGAAGACTTTGAATAGATAGATTTCAAGCACATCAGTATGTAAAATCAAGATGGAATGTAGCAGAATTTTTTTCTTTTTTACTATTTTAAATTTTTTTCTTTATAAAGATATTTCTATAATAGGGTATGTATGTATATACATATATATCAAACTATACCTGAAGAAATTATGAATACTTTTGTATTTACATGTATAAAGCATATACAGATGTTGAATTTCATTGAGTAAAGTCAGCATCAAATATTCATGGAAATTGTCCACGAAAATCTAATAATTATGTGATTAAATCAAATAAAACATAATCTTGAAGCAGCTCATGAAAATTCCTGGTGTTGCACAATTGACATGAATTGGTTCTGAAGACAGCATAAAGTTGGAGATTAGACATTTGACTTGCAATTATAGGTTGTTAATATGGAAATGTAATGAAGTGAAAGAAATCCATTATATGCATGAAGCAGAGAGAATGTGGCTTCTTTTTCTAACAGAGACATGTCCAGCATACAAACCTTAAAACTTAAAAAACAGTATTTTATTTATAACTCTACTATGGGCTTTGATAAATACTATGTAAAAATGTATCCCATTGACCAAATTTCTACACGTAATTCTTGTCATCTGTACTCTAGAAAGCATTCATATCTAGGAATAAGAACAGTGGAAGATTGATGCTATGATTATAATTTATTCATCCAGTATTTTACTCATGAAATGCCAAGCCTAGTTTGGCATTGGTGGGGACAGAGTGCTATGCTCCTGCCCCTGGGACAGGACCTTGGTGTGAGCCTCCAAGAGTGTCAATGGCTTCTGTCCATTGGTTGGGTGCATCTGACTCTTTCAGCTTCTTGTTGGGTCTTTCAGAGGGCAGTCATGGTAGGTCCCTTTTTTGTGAGCACTCCATAACCTCAGTAGTAGTGTCAGGTCTTGGGACCTCCCCTTGAGCTGTATCCCACTTTGGGCCTGTCTCTGGACCTTCTTTTCCTCAGGCTTCTCTCCATTTGCATCCATGTAATTCTTTCAGACAGGAACAAATATGGGTCAGAGTTTTGACTGTGGAATGGCAACCCTATCCCTCACTTGATGTGTCTTCCTGCTGGAGGTGAGCTCTATAATTTCCCTCTCCCTACTGTCGGGCATATTTTCTAAGGTTCTTCTCTTTGAGTCCCGTGAGTTTATCACCGTCCACGTCTCTGGTGCATTCTAAGGGGTCCCTTCAACCTCCTATTTCCCAAGGTTGCCTGTTTCCATTTTTTTTGCTAGTCCTCCTGCCTTCTGTCCTTTTCCCTCACCCAAAACCAGATCAGGTTCCCCTCTCCTCCCAACTATCCTCCCTGCTCCCTGTCTACTTTCCTTTCCTAGTCCCTCCCTCTCTCCCCACTTGTGATATCTGTGGGAAAGACCTTTAAACATATGCATTTGAAAATATATAATTTCTCAACTCTGAAAAATATAAGGATTCAAAATGAATTATATGAGGGCTGTCAGGAATCTAAAGGAACAAAGGCAGCTATACCTTGAGCCAACTTGTTATACAATCAGTAGGGAAGGAAATAGAAACAAAAATTAAGGGAGTGGTGATCTCAGGAAATGCCACCCAAGTAAGATTTTTCTTTTCTTTTCTTTTCTTTTCTTTTCTTTTCTTTTCTTTTCTTTTCTTTTCTTGTTTTTTTTTGTTTATGTTTTTGCTTTTTTTTGTTTTTTGTTTTGTTTTGTTATGTTTTGTTTATGTTTACCAAGGCAGATAGATTCCAGAAAGTTCAGGATGAGCCTGGGACCTAGCAAGGTTTGGCTCATATGTGGTGGAGATGGTAATTTCAGGGCAGTGTCTTACCCAACTAATTTATCACCTGTGGTTTACAAAGGTAGACAGATTCCTGAATGCTTTTGCAATGTTAAGAAAATAATGTATGCTTACTGTCTCCTAAGAATCAAAGGGTTGGGGTCCTGGAATGCTGATTCATAAAATCATAAAATGGACAATCTGGAGTAAATGACTGGATTGATATGTAAGATAAAAGACTGGACCTGAATTCTACAAAGAATTTTTTAGTACAAAAAGAGAGATCTGCTTGGAGAACTGACACAAACACATGAAGAGAGATCACTTAGAATATTAAGCAGAAAAGGGACAGAGAAATCTCCAGAGAGAAAGCAGAACATAGAAGCCGACTGGAAAAGCTGTACCAAGCAAAACACAGGTCATCAGCATGGATCCACAATTTAACTTCAAGCCATTCTTTTCACAGCTTCCATACACCACTTTTCCTAGAACCCCTATACAAGCTGAGGCTGGTCATTGGCAATAAAATGGAGAATGATAGATGATAGATAGATAGATAGATAGATAGATAGATAGATAGATAGATAGATAGATAGATAGATAGATAGATAGGTGTATTTAATATAATATCTATCTATCTATCTATCTATCTATCTATCTATCTATCTATCTATCTATCTATCTATCTAAAATATTTTATTTTTTTTTACACACCAGATTTTATTTCCTTCCTGGTCTACCCTCCAACTATTCCAAACCCCATACCTCCTTCTTGACTCCTGTCTCCACGAGGGTGTGCCCAACTCCCACCACCCACCAGACCTATAAAATCCCTGAGGCCTCCAGTCTTTTCAGGGTTAGATGCATCTTCTCTCCCCGAACTCAGACTCAGCAGTCCTCTCTTGTATATGTGTTGAGGGCCTCATATCAGCTTGTGTATGCTGCCCGGTTGGTGGTTCAGTGTTTGAGAGATCTCTCAGGGGGGTCCAGGTTAATTGAGATTTCTGGTCATTTGACTGGGTTGCCCTCCTCCTCAGCTTCTTTCAGCTATTCCCTAATTCAACACAGGAGTTAGCAACTTCTACCCATTCATTGGGTACAAATATCTGCATCTGACTCTTACAGCTGATTTTCCCATCATGCTAGATCCCTTAGTACTACATAAACCCAGCAATGGTGACAGGACTTGGGGCCTCCCTTTGAGCTGTGTCCCACTTTGGGCCTATCACTGGACCTTCTTTTCCTCAGGCTCCTCTCCATTTCCATCCCTGAAGTTCTTTCACAGAGGAAGAATTGTGGGTCAGACTTTTGACTGTGGGGTGGCAACCCCATCCATCACTTGATGTCCTGTCTTTCTGCTCTATAAGTTCTCTCTCCCCACTGTAGAGCATTTCATCTAAGGTCTCTCCCTTTGTGTCATGAGAGTCTCTCACCTACCAGGTCTCTGATACATTCTGGAGAGTCCCGCCCAATCTCTTACCTCTCAAGGTTGTCTGTTTCCATTCTTTTTGCTCGCCCTCAGGCCTTCAGTCCTATTCTCCCCACCAAATCAGGTCCCCCTCCCACTCTTACCCCAACTCCCAAAACTCTTTCACTCCTAAATCCCTCCTTTGCTCCTGCTTTGTGGTTGCTTTCTTCTCCATCACAAGTTGGACTGAGGACTCCTCACCTGTTCCCTTTAGCTTGTTGAGCTTTTTGAGTTCTGTGGATTGAATCTTGGGTATTCTATACACTTATTTGGCTACTATCCAGTTATTAGTGTCTACATACCATGAATGTCCTTTTGGGTCTGGGTTACCTCACTCAGGATATATTTTTTTAGTTCAATTCATTTGCCTGCAAAATTGTCGATGTCCTCATTCCTAATAGCAGAGTAGTATCCCATTGTGTAAAAGAACCACATTTTTTTTTGTATCCATTTTTTTCTATTGTGGAACATCTGGGTTGTATCCAGCTTCTGGCTATCACAAACAAGTCCACTAAGAACATAGTGGAAGATGTGCCCCTTGACATGTGGGGCATCTTTTGGGTGTATTTCCAATAGTGGTATTGCTGGGTCTTCAGGTAGATCTATTTCCAATTTTCTGAAGAATCTCCAGATTAATTTCCACAGTGGTTGTACCAGTTTCAATCTGACCAACAATGGAGGAGTGTTTCTTTTCTCCACATCCTTGTGAACATGTGCTGCTTTCTGAGATTTTTATCTTAGCCATTCTGATTGGTTTAAGGTGGCATCTCAGGGTCTTTTTGATTTGCATTTCTTGGATCAAAAAGGTCTTTGATCATTTCTTTAGGTTTTTCTCAGCAGTTTGAAATTCCTCTGTTGGGAATTCTTGGTTTAGTCCTACACCCCACATTTTATTGTGTTTTTTTTTTCTTTTTGTGGTTAGATTCTTGAGTTCTTTATATATTTTTGACATTATCCCTCTATCAGATGTTAGGTGGGTGAAGATTTTTTTTCTCAGTCTGTAGGTTGCTGATTTGTCTAATTAAATAGATTCTTTGCCTTACAGAAGCTTTCTAATTTCATGAAGTCCCCATTTATCAAATCTTAATTTTAGAGCATGAGCCATTGAAGTTCTATTTAGAAAATTTCCCCCTGTGCCAATGAGTTCAAGGATCTGTCTCACTTTCTCTTCTATTAGATTCAGTGTATCTGGTTTTATGTTGAGGTCCTTGATCCATTTAGACTTGATCTTTGTTCATGGTGACAAACATGGGTGTATTTTCAGTTTTCTACATGCAGATAGCCAGTTAGACCAGCACCATTTATTGAAGATGCTTTCTTTTCCTATTGCATATTTTCGGTTTCTTTATCAATGATCAAGTGTCTGTAGGAGTATGATTTTATTTCTGGGTCTTCAATTCTATTTCATTGATCAACGTTTCTATCTCTGTACCAATACCATGCAGTTTTTATCACTATTGGTCTGTAGTAAAGCTTGAGGTCAGGGATGGTGATTCCCCAGCCATTCTGTTATGGTTGAGAATTGTTTTCGCTATTCTAGGTTTTTTACCTTTGCAGATTAATTTGGGAATTGCCCTTTCTTCTGTTGGGTTCTTGATGGAGATTGCATTCAATGCAGATTGCCTTCAATAGGATGGGCTTTTTTTTTTTTTTTTTTTTTTTTTTTTTTTTTTTTTACTATCCATACTGTTTCTTTACTTATTATTTTTTTCTTTTTCTTTTTTAATCTTTTTAAAGTCAAGTTGTTACTCTCCTCCAGATCTGTCCTCTCATATGTCCTCATCTCATCCCATTCCCCTGCCCCCTGTCTCCCAAAGGGTTGCCCCACAGCTCCATCCTCTCCCCCTCTCTGCCTTCATTCCATTTCCTTTTAGCCTGATGTCAAGGGTTATGTATTTCTCTCACTGAGGCCAGACCAGGCATCCCTCTGCTGTAAAGTGTGTGTGTGTGTGTGTGTGTGTGTGTGTGTGTGTGTGTGTGTGTGTATTTATGAGAGGTGGTGTGCTCCTACCAGATAGTGTCTGCTGACTGATTAGTGGCTCAGAATCTGAGATCTCAGGGGTCCAGGTGAGTTGAGACTGCTGTTTTTCCTATGGGTCACCCTCCTCCTCAGTTTTTCCAGCCTTTCCCTAATTCAATAACAGGGGTTCCTGAATTAATTTGGGTATATGCATCTGCTTTTGTCTCAGTCAGCTGCTTGTTAAGCCTCTCAGAGTACAGCCATGACGGGCCATTGCATACAGTTTCTTTTCATTTTTCTTTTCTTTCTTCCTTCTTTCCTTTCCTTTCATTCTCTTCCTTCCTTCCTTCCTTCCTTCCTTCCTTCCTTCCTTCCTTCCTTCTTTCTTTCTTTCTTTCTTTCTTTCTTGATATTTTCTTTATTTCCATTCCAAATGTTTTCTGCTTTCTAGATCTCCCCTTCGGAAATCCCCTATCCCACCTATCCCATCCCCTCACCCCTTCCTCTATAAGGGTGCTCTCCCAGCGACCCACCCACCCACTCCTGTCTTCCAGCACTGGCATTCTCCTATGCAGGGGCATGAAACACACTCAGGCCCCAGGGCCTCTCCTCCCACACATGTCCAACAAAACCATCCCCTGCCACATATGAGGCCAACTCCATGGGTTCCTCCATGTGTATTCTTTGATTGGTGGTCCAGTCTCTGGGAGCTCATGGGGTCTGCTTTATTCACACAATTGCCCTAGCTTCTTCAGTCCGTTCTCCAACTCCTCTATAGGAGACTACTCTCTAAGTCCAATGGTTGGCTGCAAGCATCCTCCTCTGTATTTGCCAGGCTCTGGCACAGCTTCTTAGGAGGCAGCCGTATCAGGTTCCCATGATCAAGCACTTCCTAGCTTCCACAAATGTGCCCTATTTTGGTGGCTGACATGGGTTGGATCCCCTGGTGGGACACTCTCTGGATGGCCTTTCCTTCAGTCTCTGCTCCACACTTTGTCTCCATATTTTCTCCAGTGACTATTTTGTTCACCCTTCTAAGAAGCAATGAAGCATCCATATTTTGGTCTTCCTTCTTCTTAAGCTCCATATGTCCTGTGTATTGAATTTTTGGGTATGCCGAACTTTTGGACTAATATCCACATATCAGTGAGTACTTGCCATGTGTGTTCTTTTGTGACTAAGTTACATCACTCAGGATGATATTTTCAAGTTCCATCAATTTGCCTGCCAATTTCATGAAGTCTTTGCTTTTAAACCTGAGTAGTACTCCACTGTGTAAATGTATGACATTTTCTGTATCCATTTCTCTGTTGAGGGACATCTGGGTTGTTTTCAGCTTCTGCCTATTATAAATATGGCTGCTATGAACATAGTGGAGCATGTATCCACTTCTGGATATATGCCTAGGAGTGGTATAGCTGGATCCTCAGGTAGTACTATGTCCAATTTTCTGAGAAACCTCCAGAATGATTTCCAGAGGATTTGTACCAGCTTGCAATTCCATCAGCATTGGACAAGTGTTCCTCTTAGTTTGTGGGATATCTTGACAGCCCTGTGTTACCCACTGAGACAAAAATTTTCCAAAGTTGTCTTATCAGAGTATAAATATTTTTGTTTTGGTTTGTTTACAAATTCACTGGAAAATATTAGGTATTTATTTTTCTGAAAAAATATTGAATATGCTGACTTTGGATAGTACATTGGCTATACCAAACTACTTTATCATGGAAAAACTATCTTAATATGATTCACTTTTATATCCATATATCATGGATTAACTAAATTTTGTCAGATAAGCTTCATCATGTTAATGAACTATAGTTAATTATAAATGCTATTAATGTTTCATTTCATAAAAATAGTCAATTATTATTACGAATTGCAAGCTCAATTTTATTTGACTGACAGGTCTAAAAGCATCATTTAGTAAATTATATAAAAGCCTATTATACAGCTCTACATTAATATGGTTCTGGGTAAGCCTTGTTTATATTCCTTCTCAAGCAGGTTATAGGCATGGGTTCTTCTGAATTCTGAGTAGTTGTCTACAATCCATATGCATTATAAAAATGTTTACGAAGAAAACTTTCAAGCACATCAGTATTTAAGAATAAAATGGAATGTAGAAGAATTTTTCATGTTTTACTCTTTTAATCATTTCTATATATAAGGATATTTCTATGATAAGGTTTATGCATGTAGTTACAGGTACCTGTGAATATCAGAAGAGGGTTTTGAAATACCTGTAGTTGTGTTACAGGAGTTTGTGGGTACTGGCCAGCAAATGTGAGTTCTCTATAAGAGGCTGCCTCTAGCCACCTCTTGAAGTTTTAATAATGGCAACCTCACTGTGAAACTGAAACTTTGTTATTGACTTCCAAAACGGAACAAAGGATCTGTGATGTTGGTTTGGTCCATATTAAGTGACCCCTGTGAGATTTATTTTTAGTTGATTATAAAAAAAAAAAAAGAAAGAAAAGTTTTACTGCTAGCTCTCTAAAACTAAAGTACTATTGCTGATCTGAACCATTAGCAATGTCTCCAAGTTAGGTCAGTATGTGACAGAGATAAGAAAAGTTGCTGAAAAAACACAGACAAAACAAAAAACTTTCATTTTACATTTATTTTGTATGAGAATTTCATGCGTCAATATTTATATCTTTTCTTTCCCTGTATCCCTTCCAACTTACTCAAACTCTCTTTCAAACTTATAACCTCTTCTTTGATCATGTTTTTCACACACATGCACACATGCACCCACACACACATACACACAAACTTCTGAATTCATTTAATTTTGATTATACGTGATGTGTTTCAGGTTGACAGCATCAGATTGCATAATGTATTAGGGTAGACTGATTGTCTCTGTCTCAGCAGTCATTCTTGTCTATGCATGGAGCCTAGTGAAATTTCATCAAACGATACTGGCTTTCCACATGGTGTTGTCGTCATGCAGGTCTCCTTTCGGTGACAATTGTGCTGAGATATCGCTGGTGGAACTTCCTCTTGTATGTAAAAGATAAGAGCTTCTGTAGTCATTCTGCTCCACTGCTTCTTATAAATTTTATTATGTACATTTAAATTAAATTTCCCTAGTATAGAGATCATAAAGCCTTTTGAATATGTTATAGACATATTGACTGAGGAGGCTCTAATTGAATGAGAAAATAAAACAAAAGAATGCTCTTCACTATCTAATATTCTCCTGTATCTCTTTTGATTCTAATATAATGTTTCTGTTTTAGTATTTTTTTGTTTTGATTTTCTCCTTCAAATAAATGTGGCATCCTTATTTTTCCCTTTGTTTCTTTCTTTCTTTGTTTATTTCTTTGTTTCTTCCTTCCTTCCTTCCTTCCTTCCTTCCTTCCTTCCTTCCTTCCTTTCTCTCTCTCTCTCTCTCTCTCTCTCTCTCTCTCTCTCTCTCTCTCTCTCTCTCCCTCCCTCCCTCCCTCCTCCCCCTCTTTTCTTTCTTTCTTTCTTTCTTTCTTTCTTTCTTTCTTTCTTTCTTTCTTTCTTCCTTCCTTCCTTCCTTCCTTCCTTTCTTTCTTTCTTTCTTTCTTTCTTTCTTTCATTCTTCACTTTGCATACCTGTCACTTTTCAGTTCCCCTGTGAGATAGCCTCTCCCACATCACAACTTTTCCTTCACCTTCAAAGAGGTGGAATCCCACCTTGGTTCCAAATCATTCTTGTCACCTCAGATCACTACAAGACTAGATGTATCCTCTACCACTAAAGCCAGACAAGACAGTCCAATTAAGAGAACAGGATCCACAGTTAGGAAACAGTCATGGAAAGTCTACCCTCCAGTTGTTAGGGGACCTGCATGAAGATTAAGCTGTACATCTGTTACATAGGTGTGGAGCCTTAAGTCCAGGCCTTTTGTGCTCTTCCATTGGTGTTTCAGGCTCTGGGACCTCCCAGGAATCCAGGCTACTTGACTCTATTGGTCTCCATGTAGAGTCCTTATATCCTTCAGCTTGCTCAATCCTTCACCCTACTCTTCCACAGGAATTCCAAAATTCCATCTAATGACTGACTTGGGTCTCTGCATCTCTTTTGTTCAGCTACTGGATAAAGACTCTAAGAGGACAGTTATGTTACACTTCTGTCTGCAAGCATTATAGAATAAAATTAATAGTGTTAGAAATAGGTTCTTGCCCATGGGCTGGGTTTCAAGTTGGGCCAGTTATTGGTAGGTCATTCCTTTAGTCTATGCTTGCACTTCTTATCAGGAGGACAACTTTGGATCAAAGGTGTTAGTAAATTCTAACTTCTCTCATCAAATTCATGTTTAATAAAAATTTTTGTGTCATGTAAGTTTTTTAAGGCTTTTCAAATATGGCATTTCCTAAAACTAGAATATTGTCCAGATCAACTGACCACTTTATAAATATTTAGTTCATGGTTAATTTATTATTGTTTAATTAAAATATAATTTTATCAATTTCCCTCATTTATCTCATTCTGTCAACTCCATATAACCTCACCATGCTCCCTTTCAAAATCATGGCATATTTTAATTTTTCTGCTATAGTTACACGCCCACACATACCTGAATCCTAAATACAAATTGCTCAATCTGTGTAGCTTATATCTATATGATAAAATTTTACCACATATTTGTGGATAGAAAACTGGGGAAGTTCCCTTGGGGAGGGTTATTTCTCCCACTCTTTCACTCTCCAAAT
This sequence comes from Mus musculus, assembly GCF_000001635.26. Classification (NCBI taxonomy): domain Eukaryota; kingdom Metazoa; phylum Chordata; class Mammalia; order Rodentia; family Muridae; genus Mus; species Mus musculus. Next base: position 43,978,246 of record NC_000069.6, on the reverse strand, counting down.
TTCTTATATGCCTGTACTTTTCTTTTCTTTTCTTTTCTTTTCTTTTCTTTTTTTTTTCTTTTTTTTTTTTTGGCTAGGGCTGAAGTTTCACAAAATATTCTCCTTTGGTTTTAACATGTCTACTAGTGTTGACATTCTCTGCATCTTGCTTAAGCAGCTAGGTTAATGAAGTGTTATGGGTGTAGTTTTGTTGACATTTCTGGGAGACCTGGTACCATACTAGACTACTTGGTTCACAAGCTCTTAAAATCTTACTGCCTCCTTATTCTTTCTGTTGCCCTACACCCTACACTTTGGGGCAGGATTTGTTGTTTACTAAACCTTTTGCAGCTAGGTTTCCCAGGACCACCTTTTTTTTTTTTTTCCCTTTTGGCCAAGTTTTGTTTGTTTGTTTGTTCATTTTGTATTTGTTTGTTTGTTTGTTTGTTTTTAGTTTTGTAAGTGTTTCCTTCTGTAGCAAAAGAGAAGTTTATTTATTAAGGAATTAGTGTTTTTTTTTTTTATCTATAGTCATAAGGATAGCTAATTAGAATGTTGTTAGGCATTATCCTTGCTTGACATGTGGTGATAGTAGGTTCTCTTCTAAGGCCCATAAGCTTGGACACCACTACTGTCATGAAATCACTCTTGTTAGGGAAATGCTCTTTACTTCCAAGACATGGATGGCAGAACTGAACCATTAGAGTCCTTGCACTATTCACTGTGTTTCATAAATGTTGTATTTGGGTAGTGCTGTTGCTGGTTTCCCCAACTTGGAAACTTTCATATCAACTTCCAGTAAAATAAAAACTATTTCTCATAAAGAAGAATATGAGGGTAGATCCAGCTCAGATATTCCAGTAGTGTTTTGCTTGGTTGTTGTTTTCTTTTCTGAAACATATGATATCTTAAGCAATAGGGAATCACCTGCTACCTCTTGGAGGTAGGTGAATGTTGACATTAGTAGCCTGTATTGTTTGGGAAAACTCTTTTACTACTTGACCACGTTAAAAAGGGTTTTGATGTAAATAGCACTAAGAATGTCTACAAAGCCACATGGATCAATATTGATATTTATTTACTTAAATTATATATGATACTCACAAACTATATACATGTTATACATATAGAGTTTAAGTAAACATACACATAGAGAATTCAAATAAACAATGATAAACATTTTCGCTGGACCCTGAAACACTGTCTGATAGTAAACTATGTATGTATGTATGTTTTAAAAAGTAATGTGAGCCGGGCGTGGTGGCCCATGCCTTTAATCCCAGCATTCGGGAGGCAGAGGCAGGTAGATTTCTGAGTTTGAGGCCAGCCTTGTCTACAAAGTGAGTTCCAGGACAGCTAGGGCTAAACAGAGAAACCCTGTCTCAAAAAACAAAAACAAAACAAAAAACCAAAAACCAAAAACCAAAAACCAAAAACCAAAAAAACAAAAACAAACAAAAAAACAAAACAAAACAAAACAAAACAATAACAAAAATTAATGTGTTTTAGGAAAATGAGTAAGATAAAACCAAATTTGTGAAAAGTACTTTGAGACAATTTAAGTATTTTCTTACTTATCTTACTATAAGAGAATTTCTCCTAATATCTTTATCGTCTTCTGAAACAGAATCTTTTCACAGTCTTTAAGTCTTTATATATATATATATATATATATATATATATATATATGTGTGTGTGTGTGTGTGTGTGTGTGTGTGTGTAGATGGATATTAAATACACAAATGTAAAGTAAAATATAATAAACACTTGAGGTATATGAGGATTCTCACTTCAAGATGTGGGATGTGGGGGAACATGATGGTTTGTATATGCCCTGCCCCAGGTAGTGGCATTATTAGAAGGTGTGGTCTTGTTTGAGTAGTTGTGACATTTGTTGGAGTAGGTTTGTCACTGTGGCTATGAGCTTTAAGACCCTTATCTTAGCAGATGCCATTAGTCTTCTAGCAGCTTTCAGATTAAGATGTAGAACTCTCAGCTTTTCGTGTACCAAACCTGCCTGGATGCTACTACCATGCTCCCAACTTCATGATAATCAATTGATTATCTGAACCTGTTATTTTAATGTACTCCACTCAAGTCAACTCCAGTAAAGGTTATTAACATATGACCCCCCTAGTCTTTTGTAATATATTCTTCTACTCTTTAGTTAACCAGGCTTTCTAAAGGAATTATGGTGCAGGCCAAAACAGAAATATAGGCAATCAAAATCTTCTGTGGATGCTAAGTAGACAAGGAAAATTATTTGCTATATCCTAACCCAAACAACACACAAAGGGAAAAATAGAGGCAATGTACACAACTCATAAAAGAAATATATAACACACACAAAACCCAAAGTCATATTTATACAACAAAGCTTATCCTATTATGTCACTGATACTAGTTAGAAACTATGTGGTCTAAATTATTCTATCATACTCATTTATTTATTAAAATATGTGTGATTGTGTGATTACAGGTATATATGCTGCTTAGCAAAACTACAAGCCAACTTAGGAAAGCTGATTTTCTTTTTATTACATGGACTATGATTTCACTCAATTTTGGAAGACTTTCTGTTCTAAAGTCTTTTATTCTTGAGCCATATCACCAGCATAGAGTTTATATTTTAACAGCTCTTTTGATGGGTACCTGTTTTTCTTTAGTAGACAAAATAGTTTTTCATCCATACATTGTAGGAAGCCAATTCTAAGACGGCGCAGGTTTCCAGTGTGCCTTTGTGTTAAACAACACCACTGTGCAGGCGCTAGCCCAAATCTGGCGCCGACCCCTCCCAAGAGGATGCAGGCAAATTAGATGCCAGCAGACTGACCAATCCCAAGGGGCCACAGAGCCTTCTCCTGTGCTAGGGTGCATATAATCAGTCCTCCCTGGGTGCCCCGGGGTCCTCTTAGCAGCATCAAGGCATTCCTGCAATAAAGGCTGTTGAGAAGAATCTGACCATGTTGTGATTTCCTTTACATATACACAAACACACAAACACACACACACACACTATATATATATATATATATATATATATATATATATATATATATATTATGTACACAATTTTTAAATATCAGAAACTTTTTTATTTCATTTAATATATACACCAATGATAGCCAAAATAGCTTTTAGTGCCCTTTCACTTCTAGAAATTGAATATGTATGTATATATATGTATACACACACACACACACACACACACACATATATATATATAAAATACATATTCACTTTTTGTGTTTGTTGAGGATAATATCCAACCTCAAATCCTCAAATATATTATTAATATAGTCTGTTCTCCTACTCAGTGTTGGAAGATCCTTGTAGGCATTTAAGTTGTGTCTTAAAAGAAAGAAAAGTACAGAAGTATCCATTCTTTGGTCTTCCTTATTCTTGAGCTTCATGTGGTCTGTGAATTGTATCTTGGATACTCTGAGCTTTTGGGCTAATATCCCGTTATCAGTGAGTACATTCCATGTGTGTTCTTTTGTGATTGGGCTACCTCACACAGGATAGTATTTTCTAGTTCTATTCATTTACCTAAGAATATCATGAAGTCATTGTTCTCAATAGCTGAGTTGTACACCATTGTATAAATGTACAACATTTTCTGTATCCATTCCTCTGATGAAGGACATCTGGATCCTTTCCAGTTTCTGGCTATGATAAATTAGGCTTCTATGAACATAGTGGAGCATATGTCCTTATTACATGTTGGAAAATCTTCTGCCTAGGAGTGGTATAGCTGAGTCCTCATGTAGTACTATGTCAGATTTTCTGAGGAACCAGCAGACTCATTTCCAGAATGGTTGTATCAACTTGAAATCCTGCCACCAATGGAGGAGTGTTCCTATTTCTCCACATCCTCACCAGCATCTGCTGTCACCTGAGGTTTTTTTTTTGTTTGTTTGTTTTGGTTTTTTTTTTTTTTTTTTTGCCATTCTGACTTGTTTGAGGTGGAATCTCAGGGTTGTTTTGATTAGCATTTCCCTAAGGATTTTGAACATCTCTTTTATTTTTCTTTTTTTTTCTTAGATATTTTCTTCATTTACATTTCAAATGCTACCCTGAAAGTCCCCCAAACCCTCCCCCTGCTCTGCTCCCCAACCCACCCAGTCCTGCTTCCTGGCCCTAGCTATCCCCTGTACTGGGGCATATAATATTCGCAAGACCAAAGGTCTCTCCCTGCAGTGATGGCCAACTAGGCTATCTTCTGCTATATATGCAGCTAGAGACATGAGATCTGTGGGTACTGGTTAGTTCATATTGTTGTTTCTCCTATAGGGTTGCAGACCCCTTCACCTCCTTGTGTACTTTTTCTAGCTCCTCCATTGGGGCTCTGTGTTCCATCTAATAGATGACTGTGAGCATCCACTTCTGTATTTGCCAGTGACATAACCTCTCATGAGACAGCTAAATCGAGGTCATGTCAGCACAATCTTTCTGGCATGTGCAATAGTGGCTGGGTTTGGTGGCTATTTATGGCGTGGATCCCTAAGTCAGCTAGTCTCTGGATGATCCTTCCTACTGTCTCAGCTCCAAACATTGTCGTTTTAACTCCTACCAAGAGTATTTTGTTCCCCATTAGAAGGAGGAACGAAGTATCCACACTTTGGTTTTCCTTCTTCTTGAGTTTCAGTTGTTTTGCAAATTGTATCTTGGGTATTCTAATAAGTTTCTGGGTTAATATCCACATATCAGTGAGTTCATGTCATGTGAGTTCTTTTATGATTGGTTTACCTCACTCAAGATGATATCCTCTAGATCCATCCATTTGCCTAAGAATTTCATAAATTCATTGTTTTTAATAGCTGAGTAGTACTCCATTGTGTAAATGTTCCACAATTTTTGTATCCATTCCTCTGTTGAGAATCATCTGGATTCTTTCCAGCTTCTGCCTATTATAAACAAGGCTGCTATGAAGATAATTGAGAATGTGTCCTTATTACAAGTTGGAATGTCTTCTGGGTATATGCTCAGGAGAGGCATTGCTGGATCTTCCAATAGTACTATGTCCAATTTTCTGAGGAACCACCAGACTGATTTCTAGTGTAGTTGTACAAGCTTGCAACCCCTCTAGCAATGGAACATTTATTTAGGACCTTCTCAGCCATTTGGAATTCCTCAGTTGAGAATTATTTGTTTAAGTCTGCAACCCATTTTTAATAGGGTTATTTGGTTCTCTGGAGTCTAACTTCTTGATTTCCTATTATATATTGCATAATAGCCCTTTATCAGACATAGGGTTGGTAAGATCTTTCACAATCTGTTTGTTGCCCTTTTGTCCTATTGACAATATCCTTTGCCTTACAGAATCTTTACAAGGTTATGAGGTCTCATTTGTCAATTCTTGATGTTAGAGAATAAGCTATTGGTATTCTGTTTAGGAAATTTCCCCCAGTGCCATGTGTTCGAGGCTCTTCCCCACTTTATTGTCTATTAGTTTTAGTGTATTTGGGGGTTTTGTGTTTTGTTGTTGTTGTTGTTTGTTGTTGCTGTTTTGTTTGTTTGCTTGTTTGTTTGTTTGGTTTTTGGAAGTCCTTGATCCACTTGGACTTGAGCTTTGTGCAAGGAGATAAGAGTGGATTGATTTGTATTCTTCTACATGTGATCCAACAGTTCAACCAGCACCATTTGTTGAAAAATGTTATTTTTTTTTCCACTGGATGGTTTTAGGACCTTTGTCAAAGATCAAGTGACCATAGATGTATGGGTTCATTTCTGGGTCTTCAATTCTGTTCTGTTGATCTACCTGCCTGTCACTGTACCAACACTATGCAGTTTTTATCACAATTTCTCTGCAGTACAGATTTAGATCAGGGATAGTGACTGTCCCAGAAGTTCTTTTGTTGTTGAGAATAGTTTTTGATATCCTAAGTTTTTTTTTTTATTCCAGATCACTTTGCAAATTACTCTTTTTATATCTATGAAGAACTGAGTTGGGATTTTGATGTGTATTGCATTGAATCTGTAGATTGCTTTTGGAAAAATGGCCATTTTCACTATATTAATCCTGTCAATCCATGAGTGTGGGAGATCTTTACATCTTCTGAGGTCTTCTTCAATTTCTTTCTTCACAGACTCGAAGTTCTTGTCATACAGATCATTCACTTGCTTGGTTAGAGTCCCACCAAGGTATTTTATATTATTTGTGACTATTATTATAGGTGTTATTTCCCTAATTTCTTTCTCAGCTTGTTTATCTTTTGAGTAGAGGAATGCTACTAAGTTGTTTGAGTTAATTGTATATCCAGTCACTTTGATGAAGTTGTTTATCAGGTTTAGGTGTTATCTGGTGGAATTTTGGTGTTAACTTGAGTGTACTATCGTATTTTCTGCAAATAGTGATATTTTGACTTCTTCCTTTTCAACTTCAGGCCTTTCTTCTTAGAAGGGGGAGCAGCATACTCATGGGAGGAGATACAGACACAAAGTATGGGGCAGAGACTGTAAGTAAGGCCATCCAGAGACTGCCCCATCTGGGCATTCATCTCATATACAGTTACCAAATCCAGATACTCTTGTAGATGCCAACATGTGCTTGCTGAAAGGAGCCTGATATAGCTGTCTTCTGAGAGGCTTTGCCAGTGTCTGACAAATACAGAGGTGGACTCTCGCAGCCAACCTTTAGACTGATCACTGGGTCCCAAATGGAGGAGCTAGAGAAAGGACTAATGGAGTCATAAGTGTTTGAAGCTTCATAGGAAGAATAGCAATATGAAATAATCAGTACCACCAGAGATCCTACTGACTAAAATCATCAATCAATTAGATCACATGGAGGGACCCATGACTCCACTGCATATGTAGCAAAGGATGGTCTTGTGGGGCATCAATGGGAGAATAAGGACTTGGTACTGTGAAAGCTCAATGCCCTTGTGTTGTGAAATAAGAGGGAGTGGATAAGTTGATGAGCAGGGGGAGGGAGTATGGGATAGGGGTTTTCTTGAGTGGAAACCTGTAAAAGGTATAACATTTGAAATGTAAATAAAGGAAATATCTAATAAAAAATTTCAATAAAATTTTCATTTGAAATGTAAATATAGGAAATATCCAATAAAATTTTCAATAAAAAGAAAAGTAATCTTAATTTATTTACTTTCTATATACATACTTCAGGTATGTATATATCTCTAAAATATTCACATTAATGTTATTAAAATATTTATTAATTAAATGAATTAAAACATGGCTATTTAATTCTAATAAAGGCTATGTTAATTCATAGCAATTAAACATAAAATTAAGTCTTGATTCTCTTTTGTTTTCTAGCTCAATGGGGTGTTTTGTGAGTATCTTTAGTATCTAAAGCTACTTTGGCCATCATTAATGTATATCTGAAAGAAAATTAGTAACATTTACTATTTTTTTCAACTTTGAACATAGTACCAAATTATGAATAACTTAACTGATCTATATGCCTTTCCTTCTCATTATTTTTAAACTTTTATTAATATTATTTGCATATTTACACATGTAAAAGAGAGAAAGGTGTGTGTGTGTGTGTGTGTGTGTGTGTGTGTGTGTGTGTGTGTGTGCCTATGCTTTAGAATGAAAGTGGAAGTCAAAGGATAAATCTTAGGAGTCAGTTCACTCATATCATTACTTCCTAGAATTGAACTTAGACCTGCTTTTCTCACTGAGGCATCCCTCTGGCATTATCCTTTGGCTGTCAGTGTATTAGTATATTTAAAAACCTATGGAGAATAACACAGTGTTTTAGTGATAAAGCACCATGAAAAAAACAAAGGGAGTATCATAGACTGTATTTCATTCTACTTTTTTGCTGTGCATCAGTCAGGGAAGTCTGAGCAGAAACTGAAGCAAGAACCTGGAGGCAAGTGACAATGCAGTGTTCATGGAGGAGGGCTTAATGGCTTTATACTCATGGTTTGCTCATCCTGCAGTCTCACAGTATCAACGACCATCAGCCCAGGCATGGCTCCACGAAGTGAGCTCTGTCTTCCATAAGACAAGAAAACATACAACTTATGTAACACCAGGCTATTTGGGTGAGAACATTTTCTCAGTTCAGAGTGGTTTAATAACATATTGAATTGACACAAAATTAGTGAGCACACCCTCTAACTTATGTTCTACACAAAAGTTAAAAAAACGTTGTGATGGACTAACTCATTTACATATGTATATATCAGCTATTTTCTAGCCATAGACCCTGAGAAGTTAAGGGTACTGCTGTGTTTTTCTATGTACCTCGAAAGGTAATAAAACTAAAACCATAGCCTGCATTAACTTAGTAGCTTAAAAACCCTAAAAGTAGTAGATGTTGATTTCATTCTTTGTAATTTATCATTTGTCTGTCATTTACTTATCCTACAGCATTTGACTTGATGTTCAGTACTGAATATGATTTACTATTATTTTCATAAACTCATTGCCTGTACCTATTCTGTCAATCATGTCTCTTTTAGATTTCTTTTTTTTTTTTTTTTCACTAACAGACATGTCTGGCCTATACCTGGTGAACTGCATATATTTCATGGCAGCAATGTTTATAGTCTAAAATCTTTGTAACGGAAATGCTATAGCACAATGTCAGAAGGTTAGACACTCCTGTTAGAACATTTTTTTTTATTAGACTTTATTGGTCTGTCTTACCATGGACTTAACAATTTAAATCCAAATACCTCAAACTACTATCTACAATTTTACAATGTTTTAAGTAAGTAAGACTGATATTTTATAATTATTTTTTATGTTCATTATATACTTGTTAGAGTGAAGAAACTTTGCTTATTATGGAGGAAGAGAAATAATAAATTAGATTCAATTTCGGAAATAGTAAATGCTAAAATGATGATGTGGTACTCAGTTGTCCTGAGGTAATTACCTAAGACCAGTGCAACATATCATTGATGAGTTACAGACTGTTCTATTATTAATGAGATATGAGAGATGTAAATTTCTTCCTTATATTGTGAAGAAAAGATGGTACTCTTTATATGAAATTGTCACTGAAACTGACCTTTATGGCACATACATACCTACAAGTTTTAGCAGGAGGATGTTTGACTCTGGCTCAAAACAGAGCTCCAGAATAGAATGGGGTATTTAGAAACCCTATACTCTCAGAGATATTGACTAATAAAGAACATCTCCCTGAAAACAAAAGCATTTCTTTAGAGATAAGTATCACAATATCTCTAGTACTAACATTATTTTATTTTCTCTTTTTTAACATCTTTATATATATCAAAGCTATCAGACTTCATCCTTCTTACAAAGTTAATAATTAGTAGCTAAAGATAAATTTTCAACAGGGTCATCTTGGGCTTGGAGTCAGCAGACACGCCCAAGATCCACAGAGAACTCTCCACGGGATCTTAGGACCTCTGGTGAATAGAACACAACTTCTGTTCCAATCCAATCTCACCGGACCTGAGACAGCATTAATTAGAGAAACAGAAAACCCGGACTGACCAGGATCACAAGTCCCTTCCAGTTGTCCCCAGCACTGGGTTACCTTGGGCTCAGAGTCTGCGGACACCCCCAAGGTACCCAGAGCACTCACCACGGGATCTTAGGACCTCAGGTGAGTGGAACACAACTTCTGCCAGGAAGCAGGTTCAAACACCAGATATCTGGGCACCTTCACTGCAAGAGGAGAGCTTGCCTGCAGAGAGTGACTTGACCACTGAAACTCAGGAGAGATCAAGTCTCCCAGGTCTGCTGATAGAGACTAACAGAATCACAAGAGGAACAAGCTCTAAGCAGAGACAACCACAACAACTGACTCCAGAGATTACCAGATGGTGAGAGGAAAATGTAAGAATCTTATTAACAGAAGCCAAGACCACTAACCATCATCAGAATGCAGCACTCCCACCTCACCCAGTCCTGGGCACCCCAACACACCCGAAAAGCTAGACCCGGAATTAAAAGTATATCTCATCATGATGGTAGAGGACATCAAGAAGGACTTTAATAACTCACTTAAAGAAATACAGGAGAACACTGCTAAAGAGATACAAACCTTTAAAAAAACACTAAAACACAACCAGATAGAAGTTCTTAAAGAAAAACAGGAAAACACATCAAAACAGGTGATGGAAATGAACAAAACCATACTAGACCTAAAAAGCAAAGTAGACACAATAAAGAAAACCCAAAATGAGGCAAAGCTAGAAATAGAAACCCTAGAAAAGAAATCTGGAACCATAGAAGCAAGCATCAGCCACAGTATAAAAGAGATGGAAGAGAGAATCTCAGGTACAGAAGATTCCATAGAGAACATCAGCACAAAAATCAAAGAAAATGCAAAATGCAGCAATATCCTAACTTAAAACATCCAGGAAATCCAGGACACAATGAGAAGACCAAACCTACGAATAATAGGAGTGGATGAGAATGAAGATTTTCAACTTAAATTGTCAGCAAATATCTTCAACAAAATAATAGAAGAAAACTCCTGAAACCTAAAGAAAGAGATGCCCATGAACATACAAGAAGCCTAGAGAACTCCAAATAGACTGGACCAGAAAAGAAATTCCTCCCAACACATAATAATCAGAACAACAAATGCACTCAATAAAGATAGACTATTAAAAGCAGTAAGGTAAAAGGGTCAAGTAACATATAAAGGCAAACCTATCAGAATTATACCAGACTTTTCACCAGATACTCTGAAAGCCAGAAGATCCTGGACAGATGTTATACAGACACTAAGAGAACACAAATGCCAGCCCAAGCTACTATACCCAGCCAAACACTCAATTATCATAGCTGGAGAAACCACAGTATTTCATGACAAAACCAAATTCACACATTATATTTCCAAGAATCCAGCCCTTCAAAGGATAATAGCAGAAAAAAAAATACAAGGACAGAAACCTTGACCTAGAAAAAACAAGAAAGTAATCCTTCAAATAACCTAAAAGAAGACAGCCAAAGAACAGAATGCCAACTCTAACAACAAAAATAATAGGAAATAAATATTACTTTTCCTTAATATCTCTTAATATCAATGGACTCAATTCCCCAATAAAAAGACATAGACTAGCAGACTGGCAACACAAACAGGACCCACATTTTGCTGCTTACAGGAAACCCATCTCAGAGAAAAAGACAGACACTACGTCAGAGTGAAAGGCTGAAAAAAATTTTCCAAGCAAATGGTCTAAAGAAACAAGCTAGAGTAGCCATTCTAATATTGAATAAAATCGACTTCCAACCCAAAGTTATTAAAAAAGACAAGGAGGGACACTTCATACTCATCAAAGATAAAACCCTCCAAGAGGACTTCTCAATTATGAATATCTATGCTCAGAATGCAAGGGCAGCCACATTCATTAAAGAAACTTTAGTAAAGCTCAAAGTACACATTGCAGCTCACACAATAATAGTAGGAGATTTCAACACAACACTTTCATCAATTGAGAGATTGTGGAAACAGAAACTAAACAGGGACACAGTGAAACTAACAGAAGTTATGATGCAAGTGAATTTAACAGATATCTACAGAACATTTTATCCTAAAACAAAAGGATATACCTTCTTCTCAGCACCTCATGGTACCCACTCCAAAATTAACCTTATAATTGTCACAAAACAGTCCTCAACAGATACAAAAATATTGAAATTGTCCCAGCCATCCTATCAGGTCACCATGGACTAAGGCTGATCTTCAATAACAACATAAATAATAGAAAGCCACCATTTACATGGGAATTGAACAACAGTCTTCTCAATGATACGTTGGTCAAGGAAGGAATAAAGAAAGAAATTAAAGACTTTTTAGAGTTTAATGAAAATGAAGACACAATATACCCAAACTTATGGGGCACAATGAAAGCATTTCAAAGAGGGAAACTCATAGCTCTGAATGCCTCAAAAATAAATAAATAAATAAATAAAAACATAAAACAAAAACTAGAGAGAGCACACACTAACAGCTTGACAACACACCTAAAAGCTCTACAACAAAAGGAAGCAAATTTACCCAAGAAGAGTAGACTGCAGGAAATAATCAAACTCAGGGGCGAAATCAACCAAGTGGAAACAAGAAGAACTATTCAAAGAACCAACCAAATGAAGAGATGGTTCTTTGAGAAAATCAACAAGATAGATAAACCCTTATCCAGACTCACTAGAGGGCACAGGGAAAGCATCCTAATTTAAAAAAAAAAAATCAGAAATGAAAAGGGAGACATAACAACAGTTCCGGAAGAAATCCAAAACACCATCAGATTCTTCTACAAAAGGCTATATTCAAAAAACCCTGGAAAACCTGGATGAGATTGACAAATATCTAGATAGATACCAGGTACCAAAGTTAAATCATGACCAAGTTTATGATCTAAAAAGCCCCATATCCCCTAAAGAAATAGAAGCAGTTATTAATAGTCTCCCAGCCAAAAAAAAGCCCAGGACCAGACAGGTTTAGTGCAGAGTACTATCAGACCTTCAAAGAAGATCTAATTCCAGTTCTGCACAAACTATGCCACAAAATAGAAACAGAAGGTACTCTACCCAATTCATTCTATGAAGCCACAATACTCTTATACCTAAACCACAGAAAGATCCAACAAAGGCAGTGAATTTCAGACCAATTTCCCTTATGAATATCGATGAAAAAAATTCAATAATATTCTTGCCAAACGAATCCAAGAACACATTAAAACAATCATTCTTCCTGACCAAGTAGGTTTTATTCCAGGGATGCCGGGATGGTTTAGTATACGAAAATCCATCAATGTAATCCATTATATGAACAAACTCAAAGATAAAAACAACATGATCATCTCCTTAGACTCAGAGAAAGCATTTGACAAAATGCAACACCCATTCATGATAAAAGTATTGGAAAGATCACGAATTCAAGGCCCATACCTAAACATGATAAAAACAATCTACAGCAAACAAGTAGCCAACATCAAAGTAAATGGTGAGAAGCAGGAAGCAATCCCACTAAAATCAGGGACTAGACAAGGCTGCCCACTTTCTCCCTACCTATTCAACATTGTACTTGAAGTCCTAGCCGGAGCAATTCGACAACAAATGGAGATCAAAGGGATACAAATTGGAAAAGGAGAAGTCAGAATATCACTTTTTGCAGATAATATGATAGTATATATTAGTGACCCTAAAAATTCCACCAGAGAACTCCTAAACCTGATAAACATCTTCAGTGAAATACCTGGATATAAAATTAACTCAAACAAGTCAATGGCCTTCATCTACACAAAGAATAAACAGGCTAAGAAAGAAATTAGGGAAACAATACCCTTCTCAATAGTCACAAATAATATAACATACCTCTAAGTAAGGAAGTGAAAGATCTGCATGAAAAGAACTTCAAGTCTCTGAAGAAAGATATTAAAGAAGATCTCAGAAGATGGAAAGATCTCCCATGCTCAAGGATTGGCAGGATCAATATAGTAAAAATGGCTATCTTGCCAATAGCAATCTACAGATTCAATGCAATCCCCATCAAAATTTCAACTCAATTCTTCAACGAATTAGAAAGAGCAATGTGCAAATTCATCTGGATCAACAAATTACCTAGGAGAGCAAAAACTCTTCTCAAGGATAAAAGAACCTCTGGTGGAATCACCATGCCTGACCTAAAGCTGTACTACAGAACAATTGTGATAAAAACTGCATGGTATTGGTATAGTGACAGACAAGTAGACCAGTGGAATAGGATTGAAGACCCAGAAATGAACCCACACACCTACGGTCAATTGATCTTTGACAAGGTAGCTAAAACCATCCAGTGGAAAAAAGACAGCATTTTCAACAAATGGTGCTGGCAAACTGGAGGTTATCATGTAGAAGAATGCAAACTTATCCATTCCTACCTCCTTCTACTAAAGTCAAATCTAAGTGGATTAATGAACTCCACATAAAACCAGAGACACTGAAACTTATAGAGGAGAAAGTGGGGGAAAGCCTTGAAGACATGGGCAGAGGGGGAAAATTCCTGAATAGAACAGCAATGGCTTGTGCTCTAAGATCAAGAATTGACAAATGGGATCACATAAAATTGCAAAGCTTCTGTAAGGCAAAGGACACTGTCAATAAGACAAAAAGGCCATGAACAGACTGGAAAGGATCTTTACCTATCCTGAATCAGATAGGGGACTAATATCTCATATATATATAAACTGAAGAATGTGGACTCCAGAAAATTAGGTAACCCTATTAAAAAAGGGGCTCAGAGCTAAACAATGAATTCTCACCTGAGGAATACCGAATGGCTGAGAAGCACCTGAAAAAATGTTCAGCATCCTTAATCATCAGGGAAATTCAAATCACAACAGCCCTGAGATTCCATCTCACACCAGTCAGAATGACTAAGATCAAAAATTCTGGTGACAGCAGATGCTGGCGAGGATGTGGAGAAAGAGGAACACTCCTCCATTGCTGGAGGGATTGCAAGCTTTTACAAACACTCTGTAAATAAGTCTGGCAGTTCCTCAGAAAATTGGACATAGTAATACAGGAGGATCCTGCAATACCTCTCCTGGGCATATATCCAGAAGATGCCCCTACTGATAAGAAAGACACATGCTGCACTATGTTCATAGCAGCCTTATTTATAATAGCCAGAAGCTGAACAGTACCCAGATGCCCCTCAACAGATGAATGGATACAGAAAATGTGGTACATTTACACAATGGCGTACCACTCAGCTATTAAAAAGGATGAATTTATGAAATTCCTAGGCAAATGTATTGACATGGGTGGTATCATCCTGTGTGAGATAACCCAGTCACAAAAGAACTCACATGATATGCACTCATTGATAAGTGGATATTAGCCCAGAAACTTAGAATACCCAAGATACAAGATACAAAACACATGAAGCTCAAGAAGAACGAAGACCAAATTGTGGACACTTTGCCCCTTCTTAGAATTGGGAACAAAACACCTATGCAAGGAATTACAGAGACAAAGTTTGGAGCTGAGACAAAAGGATGGACCATCTAGAGACTGCCATATCCGGGGATCCATCCCATAATCAGCCACCAAACGCAGACACCTTTGCATACACTAGCAAGATTTTGCTGAATGGACCCTTGTATAGCTGTCTCTTGTGAGACTGTGACAGGGCCTAGCAAACACATAATTGGATGCTCACAGTCAGCTATTGGGTGGATCACAGGGCCCCCAATGCAGGAGCTAGAGAAAATATCCAAGGAGCTAAAGGGATCTGCAACCCTCTAGGTGAAACAAAAATATGAACTCTCCAGTACCCCCTGGACCTCGTGTCTCTAGCTGCATATGTATCAGAAGTTGGCCTAGCCTGCCATCAGTGGAAAGAGAGGCCCATTGGTCGTGCAAACTTTATATGCCTCAGTACAGGGGAACGCCAGGGCCAAGAAGTGGTAGTGGTTGGGTAGGGGTGTATGGGGGATAGGTATGGGGGACTTTTGGGATAGCATTGGAAATGTAAATGTGGAAAATACCTAATAAATTTTTTTTTTAAAATTTAAGCCTTATTCATACTTCAGGCTTTATATTAGTTTCATATTCTGTCTGACCTGGATGTCTGGCTCTCTTTTCAAGTAAACAGAATGGAGACTTTTATTACCCTTCAAAGTGATGGGGCCATTTAGTAGATAAATGGCTACAGATATAAGGTTTGGAAGTAGGAGTTGGAAATGGAACATGGGCAATAGATATGAGATATGATCAAAGCACATTGCATGTTTCTATGAAACTATCAAAGATTTTTTTCATTTAATAACTGAATTAAGAATTAATTCTAAGTCAAGAATAAAATCATGCTGTTGGTTGTAATTATACAATGAAAATCATTTCCAAAATATGGAGGGTTAAATACATTTTTATTTTACTGTTATCTCATTACAGTAGTCTACTCTTCAGGGATGACATCGGTTTTATCGACCACTTGTGAAAAATATCTAGAGTTTCATGTCTTTCTAAGTGCCCACCCTAAATCTATCTTAATTCCTACAAACCAATTTTGTTATTAATATTAAAGAATGTGTGTCATGTTTGATTTGGTATAGTCTACTTCCTCTTGATTTTTTATATACAAATGCACCTTGATATTTTTTTATCCTGTGAATATCGTTAGAAAGAAAAATGCATAGTTATGTTGTCTTGAATTTGAAAATATTTCTAATGAGAAAATTAAATTACTTTATTATCTAGTCTCTTTATTCTTATTCAACATTTTTTCAACTTAACAGTGCTCCTATTTTATTTAATATCTTCGAAATTCAAACTGCTAAGAGAAAACTTTGATGTTAACTTTCCTTTTACACAATTTCCCTGTGCAGAGTCCTGTCTGAATACTTCCCTCTGCAAGCAGAAATACAGTTTCATTTGCATCTCATTGCTATCTGACCTTAGCAAGTTTTCCTTCAAGAGTGACATATGTCATATTCAATTCTCACTATTTCTTATTGAATGCTGTTCCATAAATATCGGTTTTATTTTTCTGAGCAGGAAGGTCTCTCTGGCTCTTTCTCATTCTGTGCTGTCCTCTCTTCAGACTGGACAAGATTTGCTGATATCTTGACTCAGACAAACCACGTTAGTGACTACAATTGTAGGAAGACCAGCAGGCGTCACTGACAAGGCTGTGCCTGACTCAACATTAACATCAAGGGCCATGCAGCCATGGAGGCACCTCCTGAGTGAGGCCCTTAGTGAAGACTGTCTAGAAACCTAAAGATTGGTGATGCAGGCAATGCCAGCCAATTGAGAACTCCACTTGAAAGACATGATTACTTGGGACCAGCAATGGGGGCAGTCCAGCGCACAAAGAAGCACATAATAAGGAAGGATTCAGGGATACTGATTGGCCTTTATCTACACTGCTTTCCATTAGTTGTCAATTTTGTGAGCCATCTGTGAACATGTGAATATATCATAACTTTTTATTTCTGTTTCAGTATATTTTTATTAGGCCATTGGCACTGATAATAGATTGCAAAGATAAAAGAATTCTGCTGTCATTTTTTCCTACCAGCAATCACTTTTTGGCTACACTTGCATTTGAAAACTGTTTTGAACTGCAGCTCAGGTCTTTAGACCCTATTTTTGTATGTTTGTTTGTTGGTTTGTTTGTTGGATTTGAATGAGCCATTTTCATATGACTCAAGGTTCAGATTCAGTCCAAACATCCAGAAGACCTAATCTGGAAAAATCCTCTTTAATTGATTCTCTGACAATTCTGATATTCTCATGGTCCTGTGGATTTGTTAATCCACACTGACCTATAGGAATGACTCAATTACTTCCACGCATCATCCACACATGAGTCCATTAAGAGTCATCCCAAATACAACCACTCACTAGACTTTCTGGCATCACTGTTCAAAAGACCTGGTGTGTCAAAGCTGCTGTACTAAATGCTTATGATAAATGATTTTTCAATTTTAATATACTAGATGATGGATTAAAAATAATCTATTTTTTTTTAATCTCATGGACTTGGAAGAATTTATTTCAATGACTTATTTGATCTATGGAGTCAACTTGTCCCAACCTCACCACAAAATTAGTGGGTAGCTAAAGCTAGCCCTGACCTTCATGTTCTCCCACTGGATACTATTACAGCAGCTTTGGAAAATGCTTAAAAGAAAATCATCAACGAACTTGATAATACAACTAGTGTTATTTTTCTTGCCACAAAGGCTTATTTTTACAATAGCTTTCTCACAGCTGAAATAATATTTTGTGGTCTAAAGTATGATGTATTAAAATATGAATGCATGTTGGATGGATATCTCTATATCTGATACTAGTAAAATATAATTTCTAATGAATGAATAAAGAATCTTCATATAATTACTTAATATATAAATAGGGAGCAAATTTTTCTTTTTTTTCCATTTTTATTAGGTATTTAGCTCATTTATATTTCCAATGCTATACCAAAAGTCCCCCATATCCACCCACCCCCACTCCCCTGCCCACCCACTCCCCCTTTTTGGCCCTGGTGTTCCCCTGTACTGGGGCATATAAAGTTTGCAAGTCCAATGGGCCTCTCTTTCCAGTGATGGCCGACTAGGCCATCTTTTGATATATATGCAGCTAGAGTCAAGAGCTCCGGGGTACTGGTTAGTTCATAATGTTGTTCCACCTATAGGGTTGCAGATCCCTTTAGCTCCTTGGCTACTTTCTCTAGCTCCTCCATTGGGAGCCCTATGATCCATCCATTAGCTGACTGTGAGCATCCACTTCTGTGTTTGCTAGGCCCCGGCATAGTCTCACAAGAGACAGCTACATCTGGGTCCTTTCAATAAAATCTTGCTGGTGTATGCAATGGTGTCAGCGTTTGGATGCTGATTATGGGGTGGATCCCTGGATATGGCAGTCTCTACATGATCCATCCTTTCATCTCAGCTCCAAACTTTGTCTCTGTAACTCCTTCCATGGGTGTTTTGTTCCCAAATCTAAGGAGGGGCATAGTGTCCACACTTCAGTATTCATTCTTCTTGAGTTTCATGTGTTTAGCAAATTATATCTTATATCTTGGGTATCCTAGGTTTGGGGCTAATATCCACTTATCAGTGAGTACATATTGTGTGAGTTTCTTTGTAAATGTGTTACCTCACTCAGGATGATGCCCTCCAGGTCCATCCATTTGGCTAGGAATTTCATAAATTCATTCTTTTTAATAGCTGTGTAGTACTCCACTGTGTAGATGTACCACATTTTCTATATCCATTCCTCTGTTGAGGGACATCTAGGTTCTTTCCAGCTTCTGGCTATTATAAATAAGGCTGCTATGAACATAGTGGAGCATGTGTCCTTCTTACCAGTTGGGGCATCTTCTGGATATATGCCCAGGAGAGGTATTGCTGGATCCTCCGGTAGTACTATGTCCAATTTTCTGAGGAACCGCCAGACTGATTTCCAGAGTGGTTGTACAAGCCTGCACTCCCAACAACAATGGAGGAGTGTTCCTCTTTCTCCACATCCACGCCAGCATCTGCTGTCACCAGAATTTTTGATCTTAGCCATTCTGACTGGTGTGAGGTGGAATCTCACGGTTGTTTTGATTTGCATTTCCCTGATGATTAAGGATGTTGAACATTTTTTCAGGTACTTCTCTGACATTCGGTATTCCTCAGGTGAGAATTCTTTGTTCAGTTCTGAGCCCCATTTTTTAATGGGGTTATTTGATTTTCTGAAGTCCACCTTCTTGAGTTCTTTATATATGTTGGATATTAGTCCCCTATCTGATTTAGGATAGGTAAAGATCCTTTCCCAATCTATTGGTGGTCTTTTTGTCTTATTGACGGTGTCTTTTGCCTTGCAGAAACTTTGGAGTTTCATTAGGTCCCATTTGTCAATTCTCGATCTTACAGCACAAGCCATTGCTGTTCTGTTCAGGAATTGTTCCCCTGTGCCCATATCTTCAAGGCTTTTCCCCACTTTCTCCTCTATAAGTTTCAGTGTCTCTGGTTTTATGTGAAGTTCCTTGATCCACTTAGATTTGACCTTAGTACAAGGAGATAAGTATGGATCGATTCGCATTCTTCTACACAATAACAACCAGTTGTGCCAGCACCAATTGTTGAAAATGCTGTCTTTCTTCCACTGGATGGTTTTAGCTCCCTTGTCGAAGATCAAGTGACCATAGGTGTGTGGGTTCATTTCTGGGTCTTCAATTCTATTCCATTGGTCTACTTGTCTGTCTCTATACCAGTACCATGCAGTTTTTATCACAATTGCTCTGTAGTAAAGCTTTAGGTTTGGCATGGTGATTTCGCCAGAAGTTCTTTTATCCTTGAGAAGACTTTTTGCTATCCTAGGTTTTTTGTTATTCCAGACAAATTTGCAAATTGCTCCTTCCAATTCGTTGAAGAATTGAGTTGGAATTTTGATGGGGATTGCATTGAATCTGTAGATTGCTTTTGGCAAGATAGCCATTTTTACAATGTTGATCCTGCCAATCCATGAGCATGGGAGATCTTTCCATCTTCTGAGATCTTCCTTAATTTCTTTCTTCAGAGATTTGAAGTTTTTATCATACAGATCTTTAACTTCCTTAGTTAGAGTCACGCCAAGATATTTTATATTATTTGTGACTATTGAGAAGGGTGTTGTTTCCCTAATTTCTTTCTCAGCCTGTTTATTCTTTGTATAGAGAAAGGCCATTGACTTGTTTGAGTTAATTTTATATCCAGCTACTTCACCGAAGCTGTTTATCAGGTTTAGGAGTTCTCTGGTAGAGTTTTTAGGGTCACTTATATATACTATCATATCATCTGCAGAAAGTGATATTTTGACTTCCTCTTTTCCAATTTGTATCCCTTTGATCTCCTTTTGTTGTCGAATTGCTCTGGCTAATACTTCAAGTACTATGTTGAAAAGGTAGGGAGAAAGTGGGCAGCCTTGTCTAGTCCCTGATTTTAGTGGGATTGCTTCCATCTTCTCTCCATTTACTTTGATGTTGGCTACTGGTTTGCTGTAGATTGCTTTTATCATGTTTAGGTATGGGCCTTGAATTCCTGATCTTTCCAAAACTTTTATCATGAATAGGTGTTGGATCTTGTCAAATGCTTTTTCTGCATCTAACGAGATGATCATGTGGTTTTTGTCTTTGAGTTTGTTTATATAATGGATTACATTGATGGATTTTCGTATATTAAACCATCCCTGCATCCCTGGAATAAAACCTACTTGGTCAGCATGGATGATTGCTTTAATGTGTTCTTGGATTCGGTTAGCGAGAATTTTATTGAGGATTTTTGCATCGATATTCATAAGAGAAATTGGTCTGAAGTTCTCTATCTTTGTTGGGTCTTTCTGTGGTTTAGGTATCAGAGTATTAGTGGCTTCATAAAATGAGTTGGGTAGAGTACCTTCTACTTCTTTTTTGTGAAATAGTTTGGGCAGAACTGGAATTAGATCTTCTTTGAAGGTCTGATAGAACTCTGCACTAAACCCATCTGGTCCTGGGCTTTTTTTTGTTTGGGAGACTATTAATAACTGCTTCAATTTCTTTAGGTGATATGGGACTCTTTAGATGATCAACGTGATCCTGATTCAACTTTGGTACCTGGTATCTGTCCAGAAATTTGTCCATTTCGTCCAAGTTTTCCAGTTTTGTTGAGTATAGCCTTTTGTAGAAGGATCTGATGGTGTTTTGGATTTCTTCAGGATCTGTTGTTATGTCTTCCTTTTCATTTATGATTTTGTTAATTAGGATTTTGTCCCTGTGCCCTTTAGTGAGTCTAGCTAAGGGTTTATCTATCTTGTTGATTTTCTCAAAGAACCAACTCCTCGTTTGGTTAATTCTTTGAATAGTTCTTTTTGTTTACACTTGGTTGATTTCACCCCTGAGTTTGATTATTTCCTGCCGTCTACTCCTCTTGGGTGAATTTGCTTCCTTTTTTTCTAGAGCTTTTAGATGTGTTGTCAAGCTGCTAGTATGTGCTCTCTCCCGTTTCTTCTTAGAGGCACTCAGAGCTATGAGTTTCCCTCTTAGAAATGCTTTCATTGTGTCCCATAGGTTTGGGTACGTTGTGGCTTCATTTTCATTAAACTCTAAAAAGTCTTTAATTTCTTTCTTTATTCCTTCCTTGACCAAGGTATCATTGAGAAGAGTGTTATTCAGTTTCCACGTGAATGTTGGCTTTCCATTATTTATTTTGTTATTGAAGATCAGTCTTAGGCCATGGTGGTCTGATAGGATACATGGGACAATTTCAATATTTTTGTATCTATTGAGGCTTGTTTTGTGACCAATTATATGGTCAATTTTGGAGAAGGTCCCGTGAGGTGCTGAGAAGAAGGTATATCCTTTTGTTTTAGGATAAAATGTTCTGTAGATATCTGTCAGGTCCATTTGTTTCATAACTTCTGTTAGTTTCACTGTGTCCCTGTTTAGTTTCTGTTTCCACGATCTGTCCTTTGAAGAAAGTGGTGTGTTGAAGTCTCCCACTATTATTGTGTGAGGTGCAATGTATGCTTTGAGCTTTACTAAAGTGTCTCTAATGAATGTGGCTGCCCTTGCATTTGGTGCGTAGATATTCAGAATTGAGAGTTCCTCTTGGAGGATTTTACCTTTGATGAGTATGAAGTGTCCCTCCTTGTCTTTTTTGATAACTTTGGGTTGGAAGTCGATTTTATCCGATATTAAAATGGCTACTCCAGCTTGTTTCTTCAGTCCATTTGCTTGGAAAATTGTTTTCCAGCCTTTCACTCTGAGGTAGTGTCTGTCTTTTTCCCTGAGATGGGTTTCCTGTAAGCAGCAGAATGTTGGGTCCTGTTTGTGAAGCCAGTCTGTTAGTCTATGTCTTTTTATTGGGGAATTGAGTCCATTGATGTTAAGAGATATTAAGGAAAAGTAATTGTTGCTTCCTTTTATTTTTGTTGTTAGAGTTGGCATTCTGTTCTTGTGGCTGTCTTCTTTTTGGTTTGTTGAATGATTACTTTCTTGGTTGTTCTAGGGCATGATTTCCGTCCTTGTATTGCTTCTTTTCTGTTATTATCCTTTGAAGGGCTGGATTTGTGGAAAGATATTGTGTGAATTTGTTTTTGTCGTGGAATACTTTGGTTTCTCCATCTATGGTAATTGAGAGTTTGGCCGGGTATAGTAGCCTGGGCTGGCATTTGTGTTCTCTTAGTGTCTGTATAACATCTGTCCAGGCTCTTCTGGCTTTCATAGTCTCTGGTGAAAAGTCTGGTGTAATTCTGATAGGCCTTCCTTTATATGTTACTTGACCTTTCTCCCTTACTGCTTTTAATATTCTATTTTTATTTAGTGCATTTCTTGTTCTGATTATTATGTGTCGGGAGGAATTTCTTTTCTGGTCCAGTCTATTTGGAGTTCTGTAGGCTTCTTGTATGATCATGGGCATCTCTTTTTTTATGTTTGGGAAGTTTTCTTCTATTATTTTCTTGAAGATATTAGCTGGCCCTTTAAGTTGAAAATCTTCATTCTCATCGATTCCTATTATCTGTAGGTTTGGTCTTCTCATTGTGTCCTGGATTACCTGGATGTTTTGAGTTAGGATCCTTTTGCATTTTGTATTTTGTTTGACTGTTGTGTCGATGTTCTCTATGGAATCTTCTGCACCTGAGATTCTCTCTTCCATTTTTTGTATTCTGTTGCTGATGCTCGCATCTATGGTTCCAGATCTCTTTCCTAGGGTTTCTATCTCCAGCGTTGCTTCACTTTGGGTTTTCTTTATTGTGTCTACTTCCCCTTTTAGTTCTAGTATGGTTTTGTTCATTTCCATCACCTGTTTGGCTGTGTTTTCCTGTTTTTCTTTAATGATTTCTACCTGTTTGGCTGTGTTTTCCTGCTTTTCTTTAAGGGCCTGTAACTCTTTAGCAGTGCTCTCCTGTAATTCTTTAAGTGTATTATGAAAGTCCTTCTTGATGTCCTCTATCATCATCATGAGAAATGTTTTTAAATCTGGGTCTAGATTTTCGGTTGTGTTGGGGTGCCCAGGACTAGGTGGGGTGGGAGTGCTGCGTTCTGATGATGGTGAGTGGTCTTGATTTCTGTTAGTAGGATTCTTACGTTTGCCTTTCGCCATCTGGTAATCTCTGAAGCTAGTTGTTTTAGTTGTCACTGTTAAGAGCTTGTTCTTCAGGTGACTCTATTAGCCTCTATAAGCAGACCTGGAGGGTAGCACTCTCCTTAGTTTCAGTGGGCAGAGTATTCTCTGCAGGCAAGCTCTCTTCTTACAGGACAGGTACCCAGATATCTGGTGTTCGAACCAGACTCCTGGCAGAAGTTGTGTTCCACTCACTAGAGGTCTTAGGATCTCCTGTGGAATCCTGTGTGGGCCCTTGCGGGTGTCAGGCGACTCCGCTGGCAAGGTAGCCCGGGGCTCGAGTGGAGCAGAAGGGGTTTGTGCCACAGATCAAGCCCGGGTAGCCTGCTTCCCTATGTACCGCAGTCTCAGGTTCCGTGCGATTGGATTGGGGCAGGCGCTGTGTTCCACTCATCAGAGGTCTTAGGATCCCGTGGGGAGTCCTGTGTGGGCCCTTGCGGGTGTTGGGCAAGACTCTGCTGGCAAGGTAGCCCGGGGCTCGAGTCGAGCGGAAGGGACTTGTGGAGCAAATTTTTCTATCACAAAGCTCTCACTAAATGAAATAATATAGAAGTTTCATTATTACAGTTTTACGATACAGTATTTAAATAGCACATAGTATAATTACTTATATACAAGCTATGTTCAAGGAAAAGAATCTTTAAAAAATATGCATGTACCCTTAATAAAAAAATCATGTCCTAGTTCTTGAAAGGCACCCTTTATATATACACAAAGTTAACAGGCTATAACAATATGAACTAAGATAATTCCAAGCATGGAAGGTGATACATACATATGCAATACATGCCACTCACAGATGATCATAGCTACCACCCATCATCTAAGTAATGACTCTTTGCAACAAATAGAGACTTACACACACACACACACACACACACACACACACACACACACACACAAACATATACACACACACACACACACACACACACACACAAAAACTACAGGAAGATACAATGAAGCGATTGCGGTTCATGGTGAACAGAGCCTCAACAGATATATTTACATCACAGCTCCTGAATTATGGCTCACAGAACATCACAGAAGGCACAGAAAGATTGAAAGAGACAGACAACCAAGAATCTGCTATGAACCAGTCTCTCCTAAATATGGTTGCTTAAACAAAATCAGAAGATTGCCAATGAAAACAGACATGTCCTCAGTGAAGGGGCAAAATTTTGTGTGGTCCCACAACCTAGACAAGGAAATACAGAAAATAATAACAGCTAGAAGGAGAACCAGCCTTCTATAAGGATGGACTCCTATCTTTTTTGTTCAACGCAGAATGGTCATCTCTAAAACCATATATGAGCAATCAAAGACATGGAATATGCAAGTTGTACTTACATGTTTTTACACACACACAATCACCACACACACACACACACACACACACACACACACACACACACACACACATCAATAATAATAATCAAAGAAAAGCAGCACAGTGGAATTTTAGTCCAGTAATGGCTATTCTGGCAAGGGTTCACATCCAAAGACCTTCTAAGTCTGTGTGATTCAGCTGGAATATAGACAATCCTTTAATCCCAAGAGACAGAGGCTCATAGATCTATGAACTCAAGACCAATTCATGGGGAAAATTCCCTAAACAGAACTCCAATGGCTCTAAGATCTTGCCTCCAGGTTCCTACCTTGAGTTTCACTTTTGATTTTCCTCAATTATTCACTGGGACCTCAAACTCCAAATCAACATAGCCTTTCTTCTAGGGATTGCTTTAAATCATAGTGGTGATCACAGGAACAGAGAATAAATAAGTACAGAAGACTAGAGCACTTCAGTGACTCTCAATTATTCTCCTGAAAAATGATCCAATATGGGCATAGCTCAAATAAGTTATTATGATATAAATAAAAATATTTATTTTATTTATATTGTAAATTATATTATATATTATTATTGTATAATATATAATCATAATATATTAACACTATATACTCATACATTTTATATCTGTATTATATTATATATAAATACATGATGTATAAATATAATAAAATATATTATAATTATAGGTTATATAATTACATCCCCATATATAGGATTCACTTCTTATACAAAACTTCTAAGTCTTGCCCATGTGTAAGTTCAGGAATAATGTAGTTTTGTATCATAAATATAATGAAAATAATCAATTTTTCTTATAGAGAGCACATAGGAAGGGAAAAAATATTTTCTGTCTACAAAAATAAAATTTTTACCTAGAAAAATGAAGGACACGGATTAATTTACACATTAGTATTTTTCTGATCTACACTGATTGACAGAGGTATAAATTATACCAATGACATTAGCTATATAAGTAATACTCACTAGATATACAAATTATATTATAGACTAAATTATGGCAATAGAATAAGTAGTTGATTTTAAAAAACTTCTAAAATTTTAAAGTCAATTCTAGTTAGGAAGAATGTGCACACATGGAATTCAAATGGAAAAAAGAAAACATCCAAACATACACCACATGGAAAATAAAATAAAACAAAACAACAACAGCCATGCATATTGATAAAAACAACTTGTAGAAGTCCCTGACTCTAGGGAACACCAGTAAAACTTCAGTTGCTGTTCTCTTGCTGCGCAGAACACTGTAAGATTGTAGATAAGACTTAAGATTGAATTGATACACAATTAAAGTAATCACTTCTTGATTTAAAAGTTTTCTCCCTTTCACAAATTCCTGAGTCTTTCTTTATACCCTACCATTAAATGAGAAAAACTTGATGTTTCAATATGCTCCATTATCAGAAAAGAATGATAGAAAAATCAGAAACTTTAAACTGGCTGGGAGGTGACGCATATGAGAAAGATTTCTTTGAAGTTTCCCTTCATGATCTCTGCTTACATGTCTGTCATGTAGATGATTTTCCCTTGTGAATAGCTTTTCGATTATTATGCTGAGCTCATGTTTGCAACCTAACCTTTGCTAAACATCCACTAACATCAAGGCTGAAGGATGAATACAACTGAAGGCTGTTCTATTGTCCTTCTGTTTTCTTTAAAGGCTGTCTGTAATGTGGTCAGCCATTAAATATAATTTAGTAGGGAAGAAACTACAGAACTCTCCATAATAGGTATGACTTTTTAAATCTGGAAAAAAATTATAGATATCATCCACTCTTCAGTATTAATGGACATTTTCTTTTAAATGAGGTTATAAACATTGACTTTTTTTGAGGAAATGTTGAAGAAAATAATCATATGAGAAAATTAGCAGATAAGAGTTAGGTCTCATTCCAAGCCACAGGTAGGTGTCATGAAACAAACATTGGTTTATTTCATATTGTTATTATAATTATTAAAGTACACTAATGACAATTCCCAAATTCTGAGGAAATTAATGCATGAGGCTAGGACACACAGAGAGTACAATTCTATGAAAGCATCCAACACAGTAGAGAACATAACACATGTTCATTACATAGAATTGCAATGTTACCCAACACAGGACTCAGAAATATGGAGTGCCACATTCTTGTTGTCAGAACAGTCTAAGTTTTATTTTTATTTTGTGTGAAATATAGATCATATTGCAAATGAGCTAAGAGCACATAAAATGTTAGTCAAACATTTTGACGATGGTTTTAAAAACCTGTTACCATAGATTCTATAAAATCATTTATGTATTTATTTATGTATTGTTAATATTAATGCCAAGATATATTGCCATTTTATAATTTTTGTATTTGATTCTCTCTCTCTCTCTCTCTCTCTCTCTCTCTCTCTCTCTCTCTCCCTACTCTCCTATTTCTGTGGTTCACTCACATGCTCCCATCTATTCCATAATTGAACATGTGGCTTAAATAAGATTTCTTATATGTTTTTCTAATGTAGGGTGTTTTGCAATAGACAACATAGAAAACAAATATGAAGGAAACAACACTGTAAGAAATATAATTACTTTTATAAATGATATATTCTTATATGAAATACAATGTGCTGTTCCTGAAGGATGCTGATAAACTTAAATTATGCAGTTTGCCAATATCTTATTAATTTGTAAAATATGTATAATATGTGAAATTGAAAATTATATTTTTCTATGAATATTTTATCAATAGCTTTATTAATTCTAATGTAAATGTTTTGATTGCAAATTCAAAGGCTTGGAATGTGGTAGTATAGGGTGCAGTTACTTAAAGCATTCAAATAATAATAAAAGCTTAATATTGACTATATACTTTAATAATTTGTGTGATTTGGTAATAGTTCTTCTGACAATTTAGAATAAAAAATATAACTCATATTGTAATATGGTGTCTATGTTTTAAAAATAACGAAATAACTTGTGAGAGAAAAAAGAAGAAAAGCAGGAAGGATATGTGATAGGAAGGGAGAGAGGAATGAATGATGGGTGGGAGGAAGAGTGAAGGGTGAACAAAGAAGGAAGAAATGATCAAAATGTGGTATGCTGCTTTTCATTAAGGGGATAATTTTCACTGTAGGTAAAATATTCTCAATATTAAAGCTAACGATGATTTGTGTCGATGTCTTAGAGTATTATTTCCTTGTTGTACTATTTGAAAGTATGGGAAACATGATGTTCAGGCATTACTATCTTTTAAATTTCTTAAGCTCTCCTTATTTCCCAAGGTTCACTTGCCACATGAAATGAACATATAAGGTAAGCTTTGCAGCAACTTATATAACCTGTTCACTTTCACTGCATGTGATCCAGAGAGATGAAAAATAGGAAGTATTCTTTTAAATATGATGTAGCTTTAAATGATAGACTAGGTGACACTTTGTAGGATTAAGAGACTTAGGACCAGTAGATAAACGGCATTTCATTTATCAAACCATTCATTCTAGCTTCTTGTTCTTACGAGAATTTTAAACTAATTTTCAAATTATTTGATACCTTAAATATGCCTGGAGCTAGCAAAAAATATAGACGGAGGTTCTACTTCACACAAATTGTTCTTTGTTAAATAGAATTAAAATTTATAAGTGAATAAAAGCTACCACGATAAAAAGGAAATACTTGATATCATAAAAAATATTAACCAGACTCAAGAAGTCACTATCTGCCCAAGGTTCTACTCTCTATGCATTTGTATCCTTCAGGTTGCTTTAAAACGGCAAGAACCAGGGACAATGAAATTAATTTTGCTTTTCTTTTCGAAGTTAGTTTTGTATACCATGAATAAATAATGTCAGAGATTTCACATAATAGGTTCTCAAAAAAATTACAATTAAACTAAGTTGTCTGTATAGATTATATGCATATTTCCTTTATTTAGTGTTTTGCTTCTCAAAAATATAAAGAATGCCAAAATGAATATGCTTAAAATTTCAAGTAGAATAATTAGTGAGATTATCAAATAATTGATGCAGGATATAGATTAATTTTGAACTTCATATTGAAAACGTAGATACTTTGCAGAGATAATTAATGTATCAGGTATGAAGAATAATATCTAATGCTAGATAAACCACATAATATTATTTCTTCATATTCATGCTTAATATAATTGTAACTATGTGATTTTTAAATTCTAATATCTCAACTAATTCAACATCATCTAATTCACTTATATGTCAGAGAAATCAGTACAAATTAAATAAAAATATTGCATCAGGTGAGATA
Source organism: Mus musculus (assembly GCF_000001635.26). Lineage (NCBI taxonomy): Eukaryota > Metazoa > Chordata > Mammalia > Rodentia > Muridae > Mus > Mus musculus. Next base: position 43,949,121 of record NC_000069.6, on the reverse strand, counting down.
TAATTGTAAAACCTTTGACATCTAAGTGTCGGAAACTTACCCACTGAGTATATCTCTGAACTTTGCTAAAATCAAAGATGCAATTTTACCTCAATTTCTGGTAGCTGTTAAGAGTACTTGACTATCTTGATTATAAACATCTGTTGTATTTCTTCACATGCCTTACAAAATATTGTTACTATTTTTGACTTTGCCTAACTATGTCATCTTTACTAGCTCAATGATGAAGTAACTCAGACCTCAGGATATGATTGGTTTTGAAACTTTGAATGTTCCCTGCACTATCGCTTCTTGGCTATAATTCATTTTATGAGTTTAATATATTCAAGTTGAGTGCCCGTTTTTCTTACAGCACCTAAACAGGCATATTGAATTATTAGCTCAAATGTATATATTTGTGGACATCTCAACCTGGTCAACAGTAACTTCTTCACTTTATAAGTGCCTCAACATAATTTATGTAAAGAAGTCTATCTTTTAGCTCAAAATAAAACAGGATTTTAAAAATACACATACAGATTTTTTTCTGCAATATACCATGCAGTGTCTACCTGAAATCCCAAGAGATTCAGTTGAAGATATATGCTTTGTTCCAACCCTAGTTGCCATAGGACCTTTTACCAACAAACACATCACAATCATGTTTGTCTTGTTGCAAGGCATGACAACTAGCACTGCTATTTCTGTCTTTGCCATATACACTTTATTTTCAACAAAAGAAGGTGCTATTTAATTCCTCTCTGAGGCGAGGGCATTCTTCATCTCAGAACTATCAATAAATCATTAGCCAGTCAAAGCCTCACCCTTAATCTACTGTCAGTTCAAATCTCTTCAGTCATGCACTCCACTGTCCCACTGTCCTCCTTTGTCTTCTAAATGTCTTTTCCCAATCACAGGCTTCCTATTTGGCCCTCATCTACAGTAAGCATTCATCTGTCTCTGAACTTTCTCATGGCTCTCCCTTCTATGGCTTACTCTCACTTCAGATATCATAACGTAAATCTCTGTCATTTAAATATTTTTTTACAGTTTTTCATTTCTTCTTTTTTTCTTTTCTTTTTCTTTTTCTATTTATTTATTTATTTATTTATTTATCATTCATTTATATTAGATATTTTCTTTATATACATTTCAAATGCTATCCCGAAAGTTTCCTATACCCTCCCTCAGCCCTGCTCCCCTACCCACCCGCTTCTTGGCCCTGGCATTCCCCTGTATTGGGGCATATAAAGTTTTGGCAAAGTATTTGATATCTTACTTTTAGAACATACTTAAGTTTCATATCTTAGATTTATATATACATTTTTCTTTTTTATCGTATTTTCCTCAATTACATTTTCAATGCTATCCCAAAAGTCCCCCATACGCTCCCCCCACTGCCCTACCCACCCATTCCCATTTTTTGGCCCTGGCATTCCCCTGTACTGGGGCATATAAAGTTTGCGTATCCAATGGGCCTCTCTTTCCAGTGATGGCCGACTAGGCCATCTTTTGATACATATGCAGGTAGAGTCAGAGCTCCGGGGTACTGGTTAGTTCATAATGTTGTTCCACCTATAGGGTTGCAGATCCCTTTAGCTCCTTGGGTACTTTCTCTAGCTCCTCCATTGGGAGCCCTGTGGTCCATCCAATAACTGACTGTGAGCATCCACTTCTGTGTTTGCTAGGCCCCGGCCTAGTCTCACAAGAGACAGCTATATCTGGGTCCTTTCAGCAAAATCTTGCTAGTGTATGCAATGGTGTCAGCGTTTGGAAGCTGATTATGGGGTGGATCCCTGGATATGGCAGTCTTTAGATGATCCATCCTTTTGTATCAGCTCCAAACTTTGTCTCTGTAACTCCTTCCAAGGGTGTTTTGTTCTCAATTCTCTTTTTTTTTTTCCATTTTTTATTAGGTATTTAGCTCCTTTACATTTCCAATGCTATACCAAAAGTCCCCCATACCCACCCTCCCCCACTCCCCTACCCACCCACTCCCCCTTTTTGGCCCTGGCGTTCCCCTGTACTGGGGTATATAAAGTTTGCGTGTCCAATGGGCCTCTCTTTCCAGTGATGGCCGACTAGGCCATCTTTTGATACATATGCAGCTAGAGTCAAGAGCTCCGGGGTACTGGTTAGTTCATAATGTTGTTCAATTCTCTTCTTAAGTATTAGTTTTGTTATGTTTGTTAAGTACAGTCTTGTGGTGGGAGAGATGGTTCAATGGTTAAAAGCAACGTTTTTTTGCACGCTATTTGAGGTTGGTTACCAGTTCCATTCTCAGTATACTCAACACTGACTCTAATTGCAGCCTCCATGGGAGCCAATTCCCCCTTCTGAACTCTGTGTGTAACTGCATTCATATGTGCATGTACCTAAAAGCAGACAAACACATATACATATTATAAAAATTTATAGTCAGAAAATGACACTGAAATGTTCTCATCTGTCTACCTGTTAACCTTTATGTCATATACATTTTCAGTTTCAAATAAATAGGTCATATATCAGAAAATTGATGCCTTGTGGGTATCACCATTATAAAATTTGAGTTCTATAAATAGGTAGTGATTTTCTCAATACTAGCTGTTATATCTGTTAAAGCAAAATCTATGTGTGACACACAGTTATTTTTACATATTTATTTAGTGAATAAATAATTAAGCCTCGTGATGAAAATAATTTTTTCACAGTCAAATGTTATTTAAGTTTTTATATTAAAAATAATTTCAAACACTAAAAAACTATGCATAACACATAAGTAAACTCTTCAGTACATAGTAACTGAAAGAACATCAATGCAATTTTAAATTTTCCCATTGGCTTTTTTATATCTAACAATAAATAAATTCACAGGTTCTAATGTATTAATTTTTTTCTTTGGATGGTGTCATTAACCAATTTAAAAAATAGGAGATAATTTGTGTTTGAGAGGATTCTATAAGTCATTCCCTTTTTCAAAGCATGGGGTAACATTCTGAATTCCCTTAGAATGTGGTTAAGCCACATATTCCTGGGCTAATGATGCGTACTAAAGCCGGATGCCAGGGATGCTGGTTTTCCCCTTGGAAGGGGAGAATACACTGCTGCTTTTCACAGCAAGGCTCTAAGCTCACTATAAGGAGACCATGTCACAATGAAGAGAAATGCTGGGCACATTTCACATGACTACTCAGGAAGGACCATGATACACCACAGAATGACACAAGAATAATGTGGTTGGGAGTCAGGCCAACTTGCAGTGAGTCACCAGTTTGTTCCAAACAGATCAGGGCGAGTAATTTTAAGAAAAGTAGAACACATTATAGGGGAATAGCAGGAGGGGCTACTAATTAGGCAAAAGTAATTTCATGATTTTGAAAACAAAAAGTCTGAGCAAAATTTTTTTTTTTTTTTTTTTTTTTTTTTTTGTTCAATCCTGGTAGTCTTGCTCCCTTTTTCCCTTTCCCTGTCCCTTTCTGTTTTTCCCTTTTCCCTTTTCCCTTTTCCCTTTCCCTTTTCCCTTTTCCCTTTTTATCCTTTTTCCTTATCCCTTTCCCCCTTTTCCCCCTTTTTCCCTTTTCCCCCTTTTTTCCCTATTTTCCCTATTTTCCATTTTATCCCTTGTTTCCCCTTTTTCCTTGTTTCCCCCTTTTCCCTTTTTCCTTTTTATCTTTTATCCTTTTTCCCCTCCCCATCCCCTTCTTCCCATTCCCCTTTCCCTTCTTTACCTTTCTCTTCCCCTTCCTCCCCTTCCACTTCCCAGTCCACTTATTCCCCTTCCCCTTCTTCCCCGTCCCCTTCTTCACCGACTTTATCTTCCCTTTCCCCTTCTTCCCCTTCCCCTTCTTCCCCCTCTCCTTGCACTTTTTCCCCTTATCCTACCTCTTCTTCCCCTTTCCCTTTATCACCTTCCCCTTCCCCTGCTTCCACTTCCCTTTCTTTCCCTCTGTTTCCCCTTCTTCCACTTCCCCTTCCACTTTTTCCCCTTCCCTTTCTTCCATTTACCCTTAACCTTCTTCTCCTTCTCCTTCTTCCCCTTCTCCTTCCACTTTTCCCTATCCCTTCCCTTTCTTCCCTTTCCCCTTACCCTTATTCTCCTTCTCCTTCTTCCCCTTCTTCCCTTTCCCCTCCCCTTCCCCTTCTTTCCCCTGTACTTCCATTTTTCCCTTACCCTACTCCTTCTTCCCCTTCCAGTTCTTCCCCTCCTTCCCCTTATCCTTCCCCTTCTTCCCCTTCCCATTCCACTTTTTCCCCTTCCCCTATGCTTTCTTCCCTTTCCCCTTCCCCTTTTTCTCCTTTTTACCCTTCCCCTTCCTCCCCTTCCCTCCCCCTTGTTCTCCTTCTGCTTCTCTTTCTTCCCCTTCCCCATCTTTCCATTCCCATTCAAATTCTTCCCATTCCACTTCCACTTATTCCCTTTCATCGTCTTCCCCTTCCCTTCCCCTTCTTCCCTTTGCCCTTCTTCTCCTTCCCCTTCTTCCCTATCCCCTTCCCTTCTTCCCCTTCCCCTCCTTCCCCTTCTGCTTCCCCTCCTTGCTCTTCCCCTTCTTCACCCTCTCCTTCCACTTTTCCCCTTACCCTATGCCTTCTTCCCCTTCCCCTTTATCTCCTTCCCCTTCGCCTTCTTCCCCTTGCCATTCTTCCCCTTCTGCTTCCCCTTCTGCTTCCCCTTCTTCCCCTTCCCCTTTTTCCACTTCCTTCCCCTTCTTCACCTTTCACTTCTTCCCCTCCCCTCCTTCCCCTTCCCCTTCTTCCCCTTCCACATTTTCCCTTTCCCATTATTCCCCTCCCCAACACATTCTTCCTCTTCCCCTTCTTCCCTTTCCCATCCCCATTCTTCCCCTTCCACTTCTTGTGCTTCCCCTTCTTCCCCTTCCTCTTACCCTTTTCCCCTTCCCCTTCCACATTTTCCACTTCCCATACTTCCCCTTTCCTGAATTCCCTATATCCTTGCTTCTTCCCCTTCCCCTTCTTCCTCCTAACCTTCCACATCCACTTCTTCCCCTTCCCTTCTCCTTCTCCACTTCCGTTTCCCGATCTTGTCCTTCCACTGCCCCTTCGTCCCTTGCACATTTACCTTTATCACCTTCCTCTTCTTCCCCTTCTTCCCCTTCTCTTCCCCTTCTTCCCCTATCCCTGTCCCTGTGTCACCATCCCCTTCCACTTCTTCCTTTTCCCCTTCCGCTTCTTCCCCTTCTTCCCTTTCTCCTTCCCCTTGCTCCTGTGCCCCTTCCTTTTCTTCCCCTTCCCCTGCCCCTTCCCCTTTTTCCCCTTCTTCCCTTTCTGCTTCGACCACTTTCCCTCCCCTGTCCACTTCTTCCTTTTCCTCTCTTTCCCCTTCCCCTTCTTCCCCTTTCCCTCCTTCCCCTTCAACTCTTTGCCCTTTGGATCCTTCCACTTCCCCTCATTCCCCTTCCCCTTACTATCCTTCCCCTTCCCCTATCCCTCATTTTCCTGCCCCTTCCCATTTTTCCCCCTCCACTTCTTCCCCTTCAATTTCTCCTTTTCTCTTCTTCCCCTTCACTTCCTTCACCTTTTCCTTCTGCTTCCCCTTCCCCTTCTTCCCCTTCCCAGTTTCCCCTTCCCCTTCCCCTCTTCTCCTTCCTCTTTCCACTTTTTCCATTTCTACTTCCTATACTTCCCCTTCTTTCCCTTCTCCTTTTTCCCTTTCCCCATCTCCCTTTTCCCTTCCCCTCCCCTTCTTCTCCTTCCCTTTCCCTTTCTTCCCCTTCGCCTTCTTCCACTTCCCCTTCTTCACCTTCTCCTTCTTCCCCTTCCCGTTCCCCTTCACCTCGGACTCCTTCCCCTCATTCCCCTTCCCCTTCTTTCCCTTCCACTTACCCTCATTCTCTTTCTCCTTTGTCCACTTCCACTTCTTCCCCTTCCCCTTCTTCCCCTTCCCCTTTCTTCCTTCCCCTTCTTCCCCTTCCATTCCCTTTCTTCCCCTTCCATTTCTTCCTCTTGCCCTTCCTCTTCCATTTCTTGCCCTTCCCTTTCCCATCTTCCCCTCATTCCCCTTCTTCCCCTTCAACTTTTTTCCTTTGTCCTTCTTCCCCTTCTCCTCCTTCCAATTCTCCTCCATCCCCTTCCCCGCCTTGACCTACATCTCTGTCCCTCTCCCCTCCACCCCCTCCCATCCTTCCCCTTCCCCTCTTCCCATTCCCCTTCTTTCACTTTCCCTTCTTCATATTCTCCCTTCCCCTCCATCCCCTCTCCTTCTTCCTCTTTGCCCTATCCCCTTCCCCTTCTTCCCCTTCCCCTTCTTAACTTTCCCCTTCTTCCCCTTCCCGTTCCCTTTCTTCCCCTTACCCTCATTCCTGTCTCCTTTCCATTCTTCCCATTCCCCTTCCAATTCTTCAGTTTTCCTTCCTCTTCTTCTATTTCAACTTTCCCTTCTTTCTTTTCTTCTTCTTCCCCTTCTCCCTGTCTCCTCCCCTTCCTCCCCTCCCCCTCCTTCCCCTTTCCTCCTTCCAATTTTCCTTCTGGTTCCTCTTCTCCCCTTTCCCTTCCCGTTTCCTTTCTTGCCCTTTCCCTTCTTTCTCTTTCCCTTTTTTCCCTTCCACTTCCCTGCCTTCCCCTTACCCTCATTCCCCATCCTTTTCCCATTCTTCCCCTTTTCCTTGACCTTCCAATTCTTCCCCTTCCCCTTACATTTCTTCTCCTTCAACTTCCCCTTCTTCCCCTTCCCTTCTTCCCCTTCCCCTCCTTCCCTTTCACATTCCCTCCTTCCCCTTTTCCTTTTGGTTCCCCTTACCTGTCCCTTTCTTCCCCTTTACATTTTTCCCATTCCCTATCTTCCCCTTTCCCTTTTCTTTCCTTTTCCCCTTCTTCCCCTTTCCCATCCACTCCCCCTTCTTCCCCTTCCACTTCCCCTTCTTCCCCTTTCCCTCCTACACCTTCCCCTTCTTCTCCTTCACCTTCCAGTATTTCCACTTCATCTTCTTCTTCCCCCTTTTCCCCTTCCCGTTCTTCCCCTTTCACTTCTTCCCCTTCTCTTTCTTCCCCTTCCCATTCTTCCACTTCCACTTCCTCTTCCTCTTCTTCCCCTTTCACTTCCCCTTCTTCCCCTTCCCCTTTTTCCACTTCAACTTCTTCTTCCCCTTCTTTCCTTTCCCCTTTTCCGCCTTCCCCTCCTCCCTTCCCCTTAGTCCCCTTCCCCTCTTTCCTTTTCATCTCCTACCCCCTCTCTACCTTCCACTTCCCCTTATTCCCCTTCCATTTCCCCTTCGCCTACCCCTTCCCCTTCCTTTTCTTCTCCTTCCCCTTCCACTTTTTTCCACTTCTATTTACCATACTTCCCCTTCTTCCCATTACCCTTTTTCTCCTTCCCCTTCCTCCCCTGTGCCTTCCCCTTATCCACTTCCCCTCTTCCCCTTCTCCTTCCCCTTCTTCCCCCTTTTCCATTTCCTATTCCATCCCTTGCAATTCTTTGCCTTCCCCTTCTTCAACTTCCCCTTCCTCTTCTTCCCCCTCCCCTTCCCCTTATTCCCATTCTGCTTACCCTTCTTCCTCTTCCCCTCCTATCCCTTCCCCATATTCCCCTTGCCCTTTCCCCCTTCCCCTCTTCCATTTCCCATTACTCACCTTCCCCTTCTTCCTGTTCCCCTCCTTCCCCTCCTTCCCCTTCTTCCTCTTCCCCTCTTCCCCTTTCCCTTCTCCATCTTCCCAATCCCCTTTTCCTTTTTCCCTTCCCCTTCTTCCATTTCCCCTTTTTTCACCTTCCCCTTCTACCCTTCTGCTTCTCCCTTTCCCCTTCCACTTGTTCCCTTTCCCCTCAGACCCCTTCCCATTCTTTCCCTTCCCCTTCTTCCCTTTCCACTCCTACCAGTTCCCCTTCTCTCCTTTCCCCTTCTTCCCCTTCCCCTCCCCCTTCCACTTGTTCCCTGTGCCCTTCCCATTCTTCCCCTTCTTCCACTTCCCCTTCCCCTTCTTCCCCTTCCTCTCCTTCTCCTTCATCTCCTTCCCCTTCACCCCCTTCCACTTCCCCTTCTTCCCCTTCCATTTTCCCTTCTGCTACCCTTACCCTTTTTCCCCTTACCCATCCACTTTTTCCACTTCTACATCCCGTACTTCCCATTCCCCTTCTTCCCCTTCCCCTTCCACTTCACCTTCTTCCCCTTCCACTTCCTCCCCTACACCTTCCCCTTCTTCCCCTTCTTTCACTTCTTCCCCTTCCCCTTCTTCTCCATCTCTTTCCCCTTCCTCTTCCTGTCTCCTTTTTTTCATTTCCAAATCTTCCCCTTGCCCTTCTTCACCTTCCCCTTCTTCAACTTCCCCTTCCCCTTGTTCCCCTTCCACTTCCCATTCTTACCATTCCTCTACCCCTACCCTTTCTCCCCTTCCTCTTACCCTGCTTCTCCTTCAACTTCCCCTTTATTCCCTTCCCATCCCCTTTCTTCTTCTTCCCCTCATCCTCTTCCCCTTCTTCTCCTTCTTCTTCTAATGCTTCCCTTTCTTCCCCTTCCCTTTATTCACCTTCTCCTCCTTCCCCTTCCCCTCCTAACCCTTCAACTCGTCCCCTTTCCCTTCTTCCCCTTCCCCATCTTCCCCTTCTTCCACTTCCCCATCTTCACGTTCCCCTTCTTTCCCTTCCCCTTCCCCTTCCCCTCATTCCCTGTCCCCTTCCCATTCTTCTCCTTCCCATTCTTCTCCTTCTTCCCCTTCCCTTTCTTCCCCTTCCCCTTCCAATTCTTTTCCTTCAACTTCCCCCTTTTCAACTTCTCTTTCTTCCTCTTCCCCTCCATCCCCTTCCCTTTTTCCCCTTCCCCTCCATCCCCTTCACATTCCCTCCTTGCCCTTTTCCTTCTGGTTCCCCTTTTCTGTCCCCTTCTTCCCCTTTCCATTTTCCCCTTCCTTATCTTCCCTTTTCCCTTTTCTTTCATTTTCCCCTTTTCCCCTTCCCCTTCCACTTCCCCTTCTTCCCCTTCCACTGCCCCTTCTTCCCCTTCCCTTTATTCACCTTCCCTTTATTCAGCTTCCCCTCCTTCCCCTCCTAACCCTTCAACTCTTGCCCTTCCCCTTCTTAAATTTCCCTTCTTGCCTCCTTCTTCCAGTTACCCTCCACCCCCTTCCCCTCCTTCCCCTTCTACTTCTCCCCCTCCTCCCCTTCCTCTTCTTCCCTTTCCCTTCCCCTTCCCCTTCTTCCACTTCCCCTTCTTCCCCTCCCCCTTCTTCAAATTCCTCTTCTTCACCTTCCGCTTCTTCCTCTTCTTCTTCTTCCCCTTCCCCTTGTTATCTGTCCCCTTCAAATTCTTCCCCTTCTCCCTACCCTTCCCCTCATTCCTGTCCCCTTCCCATTCTTCCCCTTCCCCTTCTTCCCCTTCCCCTCTGTCCCTTTCTTTTCTTCCCCTTAACCTCCTTCCCCTTCCCATTCTGTCCTTCCCCTTTTCCTTCTAGTTCACCTTCCCCATCCCCTTCTTTCCCTTACTTTTTCCCCTTCCCTTTCTTCCCCTTTCCCCTCCCCTTCCCCTTCTTCCCATTCTCCTTCCCCCTCTCCTTCTTCCTCTTTTACTTCCCCTTCTTCCCATTCCCCTCTTTTCCCTTCCCCTTCTTCCCCTTCCCCTTCCTCTTTATCCACTTCAACTTCTTCTTCCCCTTCTCCTTCTTTCCATTCCCCTTTTCCCCTTCCCCTTCCCCTACTTCCACTTCCTCCTCCTCTTCTTCCCTTTCCCCTTCCCCTACTTTGCCTTCCCCTCCTCCCTTCCCCTTAGTACCCTTCCCCTCTTTTCTCTTCATCTCCTACCCCTTCACCACCTTGCACTTCCCCTTCTTCCCCTTCCATTTCCCCTTCCCCTACCCCTTCTGCTTCTTCTCCTTCCCCTTCCACTTTTTCTACTTCTACTTACCATACTCCCCTTCCCCTTCTTCCCATTCCCCTTCTTCTCCTTCCCCTCCTCCCCTGCGCCTTCCCCTTCTTCACCTTCCCCTTCTTCAACTTCTGCTTCCTCTTCTTCCCCTTCCACTTCCCCTTATTCCCATTCCCCTTATGCTTCTTACCCTTCCACCTCTTCCCCTTCTCCTCCCCCTTCACCTCCTTCCCCTTCACCTCCTAACCATTCCCTTTTTCCCCTTGCCCTTCTCCCCCTTGCCCTTCTTCCATTTCCCCTTACTCACCCTCCCCTTCTTCCTGTTCCCCTCCTTCCCCTCCTTTCCCTTTTTCCCCTTCCTCTATTCCCCTTTCCCTTCCCCATCTTCCCATTCCCCTTTTCCCCTTTTCCCTTCCCCTTATTCCATTCCCCTTTTTCACCTTCCCCTTCTACCCTACCCCTTCTCCTTTTCCCCTTCCCCTTTTCCCTTTCCCCTCAGATTCCTGCCCATTCTTCCCCTTCCCCTTCTTCCCTTTCCAATCCTTCCATTTCCCCTTCTCTCCTTTCCCCTTCTTCTCCTTCCCCTCCCCCTTCCACTTGATACCTGTCCCCTTCCCCTTCTTCCACTTCCCCTTCTTCCACTTCTCCTTCCCCTTCTCCTTCTTCCCCTTCCCCTCCTTCCCCTTCATCTCCTTGCCCTTCACCACCTTTCACTTCCCCTTCTTCCATTTCCACTTTCCCTTCTTCCCATTCCTGTTCCCCTGCCCTTTCCCCTTTGCTTTCTTCCCCTTCCCTTCTCCATCTTCCACTTCTGCTTTGCCTTTTCCCCTTTCCCCTTCCCCAGCTTACCGTTCTTCCCCTTCCCCTTCTTCCCTTTCACATCCTTCCCCTCCCCCTTCTTCCCCTTCCCCTTCTTCCACTTACCCTTCTGCTTTTCCCCTTCCCCTCGCCTTCCCCTTCTCCTTCTTCCCCCTCCCTTCCCTTCCCATTCTTTCCCTTCTGTTTCCCCCTCTTCCTCTTCCCGTTCCACTTCTCCCCCTTCCCCTCCTTCCCCTTCCTCTTCTTCTTCCCCCTTTTCCCCTTCCCCTTTTTCCCCTTCCCCTTCTGCCCCTTTCCTTTGCTTTCCTCCCCTTCTCATTCCCCTTCTTGCCCTTCCCCTTTCACTCCTCCCCCTTTCCCAGCCTCCTGTTCCCCTTCTTCCCCTTCTCTTCCCCTCCTTCCTTTTTCACTTTCCCTGTCCCCTTTCCATTCTTCCCCTTCTTCAACTTCTCCTTCCCCTTCTTCCCCTTCCCCTCCTTCCCCTTCATCTCTTTCCCCTTCACCACCTTCCACTTCCCCTTCGTCCTTTTCCACTTCCACTTCTTCCTTTTCCTCTCCTTCCACTTCTGCTTGTTCCCCTTCCCCTCTTCCCATTCTCCTCCTTCCCTTCCCCTTCTTCCCTTTCCCCTCCTTCCCCTTCCCTTTCTTACCCTTCCCCTTCTTCCCCTTCCTCTCTTTTCCCTTCTAATTCCACTTATTCTGCTTCCCTTTCTTCCTCTTCCCCTTCTTCTCCTTATCCTTCCCCTTCTTCCCCTTCCTCTTCCCCTTCTTCCCTGTCCCTTTCTTCCCCTTCACCTTTCCCTTCTTCTTCCCCTATTTCCCCTTCTCTTTACCCTCTTTCACCTTCCCCTTCCCTTTCTTCCCCTTCCTCTTCCACTTCTTTCCCTTCCCTTTCCTCTTCTTCCCCTTCCCCTACTTCCCCTTGCCCTTCTTCCCCTTCTGCTCCTCCCCTTCCCCTCCTTCCCTTTCTCCTCCTTCCCCTTCCCCTCCTTCCTCTTCTCTGCCTTCCCTTTTCCCTTTCCCCTTCCCTTCCATCTTCTTCCCCTCCTTTCCCTTTACCCCTTTCCCCTTCCTTTTCCTCTTCCCCCTTTCCACTTCCACTTCCCCTTCCCCTTTCCCTCTTCCTCTCTTTGCATCTCTTTCTCCCTCTTCCCTCCTCTTTCATGGTTATTTAACTTATTTACATATCAAATGTTTTCCCACTTCCCAAATTCCACTCCACAATCTGCCATCCAGTGTCTGTCCACTTTGTCTTTAAGAGGGTGCTCTTTCACCCACTCAACCATCCACACCTGCCTCTAGCACCCCCCTACCCTGGGCCCAGTGGGCATGGAAATAAATAAAAACATTTAGCAATGTGTGTTGGAGGGGTGACCTTGGGGGAAGCACTAGATTGTCCCAGGCACCAGGGAAGTGAGACATTCTCAGGAACCAATGGGGATGTCATACGCGGAAATACCCAACAATGGGGAGATAGAACCTATAATGACCATATCCAGAGGATAGGCATGGTCTCCATTGAGTAGTGGGGCCACCCACCTATGTCTAAAATGTGTTAATCCAAAATTGTTCCTGTAAAAGGAAATGCAGTTACATATAGTGGAGCAGAGACTGAAGGAAAGGCCATCCAGAGACTGACCCACCTAGGGATCCATCCCATCTGCATACACCAAATCCAGACACTATTGCTGATGCCAATAAGAGCTTGCAGACAGGAGCCAGGTATAAGTGTCACCTGAGAGGCTTTACCAGTTCCTGTCCAATACAGATGTAGATGCTCACAGCCAACCATTAGACTAAGCACAGGAACACCATTAGAGGAGTTAGGGGAAGAACTGAAAGAGCTGAAGGGTATTGCAACCCTATACAGAGAACGATAATATCAACTAACTCAACCCCCTCAGAGGTCCCAGTGACTAAATCACCAAACAAAGAGTACACATGGAATATCCCATGGCTCCAGATGCACATGTAGCAGAAGATGGCCTTATCTGGCAACAATGTGATGGGAGGCCCTGTTAAACTCTCTTAAAAGTCGTACAGGGGAACACCAGGGCCAAGAAGTGGGAGTGGGGAGGTAGGAGAGTAGGGGGGTATGGGGGACTTTTGGGGTAGCATTGGAAATTTAAATGAAGAAAATACCTAGTTAAAATAAAATAAAAATAATTTTTAAAAATGTCAAAAGTAGCCAGGAGGTGGTGGCACACGCCTTTAATCCCAATACTTGGGAGGCAGAGGCAAGCCGATTTCTGAGTTCGAAGCTAGCCTGGTCTACAACGTGAGTTCCAGGGAGACCAGTCTGGTCTACAAAGTGAGTTACAGGATAGCCAGGGCTATACAGAGAAACCCTGTCTCGAAAAAAAAAAAAAGTCAAAAGTAAAGTCAAGCTGAGGCAAGTACTTTCTTATTAGCTTTCAAAGAGAATGAGATCAGAGAACATTAGGTTCGAAATACGCTATAGATACCAAGGAAAAACAAGAAAAGTGTGTGTAACATAGTGAAACTCTGACTCAGATACAAAGCGCAGCAACATGGGTAGCAGGCTGGGGAATTACATCAATGACAAAGGGCTTACCTGTCTTTATTGTATATTTCTATAGAAATTTATTTTATATTTTGCCTTGCAGGCCACAAACCCAATTTTATTTAAATATATATTCCTGTCTATGGTCATTTAAAATGACCTGTCTGCCATGTGTTTGGGAATTCTGACTGGTGAGATTGTTATGGAGGTTATGGGACCATAAGATGAGGTGCAATGCTGGATAAACATGTTATAGGATGGGATTTAACTTTATAGCTTACATACTTACAATTCCTTTTGATGTCTGAATGGTGATCTCTTTGCTTCCTGCTTGGATTGCCTTCTGCTGTGTCTTTCTTGGTACTGTGGACTTTCCTTCAAAACCTAAAAGCTGTAAGAAGCACTTACATGTCCAAGTTACATTGGTCATGGTATTTTATCACAGCCACAAAAACTAACAAATATTGGATCTGATGATTATTTTTTCTTTCTTTTTCTTATTAAATTCCATAGGAATTGTATTTATTGTGGATATTCTTTTTTATTGATTAGTCTTATTGTTTGTAAAACTATAAATTGTGCTTGACATCATCTATATTTAATCTTTAATTTTTTATCCCCTTGATAATATTTTGGCCAATAATATAATAGTACTGATATTCGGCAACAGAATGGAAACTCGGAGAATATTCATCATGATTAAATTTTATCAACATATAAATCTTTATAAATATTACTCATTTATACAGTTCATTTTAGATATATTAAGTTTTCAGTTTTGGTAATTGTTTAAATTTAATTCAGATTAAAATGAATTTGTAGGTCAAGATGAGACATTGTTGTAATAGCATTAACTATTTCAAACTTTGTAAATAAATCTCTCTACTAGCCATATAGGCTCTACATAATTATGAGTAAATCCACTCAAATTCACTCAAGTTACTCAATTTATGATTTTTCATAAAATTGTATGAAATATTTCAAAACTTGAATCTGAGAATCTTGATGGTGAACTTTGTTAATGAAAATGCCTGACTGTTCATTATCTAAACATCATAGAAAGTCTCTAATTTTTCTAATTTATGATAAGAAAGAGAGGTTATGGTTACATATAGAATATTTCACATTGATTCTCCTACTTTTCATATTTTAATTTAATAGGCAACCATCTCAAATATGTACACTCCACATATTCACGGTGTCAAACTGTCTAATAAACGTTGACCAACATACCAAGAATCACACTTTGAAAAGCTTTCAACATTCCTGAGATCCTGTTTGTGGAGGGGGCTCATGATTTCATCCCCAACCCATGCTCTAAACCAGATAGCCTTGATCATGTTTAACTCTTCCTTAGGCAATCACAACTTCTGTATGTTCATGACTGCAGTGTGCTATAGAGTCTAGACGCAGTTCCTTTGCTCCCTTCATTGTCTCCTCTCAGCACAGCCTCATTTCTCTCTTCCTTTTCCTCTCTCCAAAACCTTCATTAACTACCTCATTATTCTTTTTACATTCATGCATTCTTTCTTGTTAATTGCTATCGCATACACACAAACACACACACACACACACACCTATGTGTATATATATATATATATATATATATATATATATATATATATATATATATGCTGAAATCTAACATGCTCTGATATGCTCTGTTATGCTATCTGTTTATTATTACTCAGAATGCTCCTCTACAGGGAAGAACTATCCTTTTGAATGGAAATATACCCTTAAACCCTCCTATATGAATTTAAGGCTTTTGAATCTTTGTTGTTGTTTAGAATATTCTACATAAACACCTATGCTATTCATAAAAGAAGTCACATTATTGATTATAATCTGGTTACATTGTTGCTTCAAAATTGAGCTAAGCTTTTGGAAACACCATTGCACTTTATTAAGAGAACACTTTTTGTCGTTTCAAAGCTGGCTCTGAAACATCATATGATCTGTTATAACCTGCAGCATTTGCAAATGTGACTTTCTCAAATTAATAATGGGTTGTATACTTTGTGGAATTTGTTTTCTGGGGCAATCAACACGATCATGTGGCTGTTTGTTTTTAACTTGATAATCTCATGATCTGTCTTGGTTCACTTACAAATGTCAGAGCAGCCAGAAAGCACATGGCATGATATGTGCTCACAAGACTTCAATGTTATAGAGTAGAATTTGATTTAATGATTTGTTATAGAGCTTGAAGATAACACTTACATATCTCATTGAAGACAGAGAAGTTGAAGATTTGATGCCTAATTAGAGCTTTCATATCTGCTAACTTGTATCTATGGTGTAGGAATGCACTTTGCATGCTATCAAAGGAGAAAAGTAATCACCAGCCCAGCTACAAACTCTGTGATCTACAAGGTGACACATCTGAATTATATGCTGCTACAATATTGTCACAAACATTTTAGGAGTAACCCAACACTCTCTGGTTGTATTTAAGGATCACTCAATGAGATGAAACCCATGGCTGATACTGTTCAGATGGCCAGGAATTTGAATTTATATAGGGTATGTGCCAAGAGGAAAACTAAATATTATTGATATTTGAAGAGAACTTAGGAATACAATGACTCCAAAGGATATTCTGTTCCAGTCATACAACAGTGTCTTCCTCAGCTATCATCAGAGAAATAAGAACTAAAATCAGTAAAAAGGAACTGAAGCGGACTTCCACAGGTAGACCATGTGTAGGGAATGAGAGACCTTGGGTACTCAATCTTAAATGAATGCTTCATCAGTCTTTTATCCATAATATTTAGGAAGCTATACAGAAGGGAAGTAGAAGAATCGTAAGTGCGAGAGAGTATGATGATGCTAGAGCAATAGTATCTTCTGGATACAACAGGACTGAAGAGAAACTGAAAGAAACTATGGCAGCATGTGCAGGAACTGTATGGGTTCAAGACAGTTTGGGTAATAGTAGTGAAAGAATGAAGTGGATAAGACCTCTTATTCTTTACTGAGTTAACTATTCAGCCCCTAACCAAGAAATGACCTTCAAAAAGACATCCTCTTACAAAATCAATGCTCATTTTCTTTGGTTGTGTTGACAAAACTTAATGGTAGGCACCTGCCTGGCAGTATATGGTCAACATAATACAAAACAAAACAATATCATTGTTGCCTATGTGTCTCCTATTGCTTGGTTTTGGGATTATTTTTATATTATTAGACTTTTATTTGTACATTATTTTTTCTGATTTTGTGTTTTTAGTCATTATTTATGTGTGAATTTCTTAAAGATTTTCTTTCTCTTCTACATAGTTTTCTTATTGGCCTCTATCTAAAAGGAGTGAAAGGCATGAAGTTGAAAGGGTAAGAAGTGAGTAAGAATGAGGTAGAGTTGAGGAAAGAAATATGTGATCAGAATGTACTGTGTATAAATAATTAATTTTTAATAAGAAAGGGAAAAAAGAAGAAAATCTTGCACCTATGTTAGGTAGAAGTATGTCTGTGATTATTATTTCATGTAATGTTTATGACTGCTTTTAGGATTGGGAAAACACAGCAACATAGAACAATTTAGAAAGTGTTTCCTCAAAATTTTCATTTACAAACAGTTTTGAAAAAATTGCCATCATTTTGCTATGGCTTGCTTACCAACAGGGGCCTATCATATCTATCCTCTGAAAGGTCCAACAAGCAGCTGAAAGAGTCAGATACAGATATTTACACTCAACCAAAGGACAGAAGCTGGTGACCATTGTGGTTGAATTAGAGAAAAGCTGGAAGAAGCTGAGGAGGAGGGCAACCCCATAGGAAGACCATAAGTCTCAACTAACCTGGACCTGGGGATCTCTCAGACACTGAGCAACCAACCAGGCAGCACACACTGGCTGATATGAGACCTCGAACACATATCCAGCAAAGGACTTCCTAGTCTGGACTCAGTCAGAGAAGATGCACCTAACCCTTGAGATACCTGGGTTCTCAGAGAGTGGTGAGGTCTTGTGGGGTGGGGGTGGGGTGGGGACATGCTTTTCAAAGTGAGGGGTGGAGGGAGGAGTTATGGGATGTGAAACAGTTGGAGGATGGACTAGGAGGGGAATAAAGTCTGGACTGTAAAAAAAAATTAAAGAATAAAAATAAAAATAAAGAAAAATTGCCATCATAAACTCACTGATAAGCTAATGATGGTGCTTATATTTTCTTTTTTAGTAAATATAATTAGTTTTTATTTTTCTTAATAGATAATATATGATTATGCAATCTCCTTTTTCTTATATGCTTTCTTACATATTATCCCTAAGCAATTTTGCATGCCCTTTATCAACTGAATAGTCGTAGAATTATTCACAATATTTTTTCTTTCCAGAAAACACTCATGATTGCCATATGGTTAAACTGTCTTCTATTGTAGATACTAGTAAATTTTAGTAAAATCTATCCAAGTGTGTCTTTAAAAAATTCAACATTTTTATATGCAAACAAATTTTTTCACTTTCCTTTTGCTTTATATTAATTATTTGACAATATTGTGTGTGTATATATAGAATGATTCCTGAATGGAATTGCTCCCACCCCTGTTATTCCACTATCCTCACTTATAAACCCTCTCATCTCTAGTAGGTCTTTTCTCATCATCAAGCCTTTTTGCTTTGTGAGACACTGAGGAGAAACTTGGTCATTTATGTGCCATTGTGTGACCATGAAGTTTTAATTTACTTATATGCTATAAACACATAGATTTCACATAATCTGTAGCCTGTAACTTCAATATCTTCATTGTATTAGATACCTGGGTATAAAGTTTAGGTTGCATGGCAGATTCTCAGGAAATAAGATCTCAGATTTTCTGGAAAGTGTTAGACCTCAGTTACTTTTTGCTAGAGAATAAACCTCCAGCTTTCTGATTTAACACTTGGGAGTTATAACTACTCACATGAAGATTTTAACAAAGTTGGACATCGTTCTAGAAATTAAATGAGGAGCCCTCAAATGATAAGTGTTCTAGCACCAACCTACATTTATTTTAAAACACTAATTTGTTTTAGAATAAAATCTTTGTTTTTTACAATTATTATTATAGATCTGTTGTTTTCACATTTCTAACATGAAGTTCTCTCCATAAATTATATTTTTGGAAAATCACCAAAAGGATTTTGTTAGGTTTACCAGTTACATGAATTACACAATTGATTTTGCACAATAAATATTTAATTTACATGAGAACAAGTTTATATTGGATTATTAGAAATTATACAAACCATTGCACTCTCTACAATTAATGTATATGTATATATATATATATATATATATATGTATATATATATGTATATATATATATATATATATATATAATTAAAATAAGGTGTACATGACTAAATAGAATAGAAAAGCATGCATGAGATGATATTGAGGAGGCTTTATATTTGTATTGGAAGGATTAAAACGTTCACTTCCACTTTGCAAATATTTGCTTTAGATATTTTATTAATAGTGAAATATTTAGCTTCTTGTGAAGTCAAAAAAATTGTTTGAGAGAAGGAATAGCTTCATAATTTTACTCAAACTTATTTTCATTCTATTCTCCTTTATGCCTTAATACACTACATTAAAATTAAGTTACAAAATTAAGGTTGTCATTAATTTGACACTATGCCATTTCTAAATAGAAGTGTGCATTTGCCTTCTGCTTCAGCCACTTTCCCCATTGTGTTTAAATTCTATGGTGCCCTAGTTTGTAATTGCAAAATTTATTTTCATTTCGTGTTACCCTCTAGTTTTGTACAAGGCTCCCAATTAAAGTTCTAACCAAAAAGTGAATTCAGTTTTAAAAGCAAACCTTCTTGTTTCTCAGATGGAGACCATGTGATTTTCTCCACAGGCTCAGGCAATTTTCAGGGATATACAACAGAACATAAGACTATGGTGTGGCATTAGATAGAACAACCCCAATTATCACAAACTAGGTAGTAATCAACAAATTTGTCTGGCTCAAATGTATCTAGTTACAAAGTTTTAAGATTAAAAGGGTTACTACCCTGTTTTTCCAGTAAATTTCTGTGTCCATTACTCAGCATCAGGTCCTGAAAACTACTTACGATGATTTCTAAATTAGAGTGTCGATAGATTTCATCTTAACAGCAGCTCCCTTGGAACATTTTTGCCTTAATTTAAAGAATATTCTTTACTCCTCAGTGAGAGCTGGAAGAGGAGCAAGCTTTGAACAACCTGAAAATGAAGGCATTATATTGCTTAACTTTCTAGAGAATTTTATAAGCATTTCAAAATTATACAAAATACTGTGCTTCATTACATTTTATTATATATCCATAATACACAAAATAAAGGCACATTTTATATACAAATACTCACACATATATATGTGTATGTATTTTTTTATTATTTGGATATATTTTGAAGCAAATTTTATGTCTGCACCCTTTGTCACAAATTGATAATTACATTGAGATTTTATGTGTGTACCTGTCCGATTTCTATATCACATTCCTTTGAGTGTCAGGTGAAAAAATACTGATGCCAATGGTTTTGTCTTCAGACATTCTGAAGTATTTTCTCATACTTTGGGTATTTACAGATATTATCAAACACTTTCGCATTTTATTTCTGACTCTCTGTCTCTTTGTCTCTCTATCTCTCTCACTCTGAGTATATGTGCGCATGTGCATGCATGTGTCTGTGTGCATAATACATAAATATTTTAAAGTTTGAATTATTTGCATACAATCTGTCCTTATTACATTATATCAAATTTTTCTACCAAACATAAGGTTCTGTTTGGCCATGGTTTCACTAAAAATAAAACTTAAAAAAAAACATAAAACAAAACCAAACCACTTTAATCCTTATAGTTCTCAATCTCCAATACACAGCCTGATAAATATAATAAATATCTTGTAGGAAATCATTGTTTTGTTTTGGAAAATAGTGCTGAAAATTAAGCATAAAATGTGCTGGAAAGTTGTTTGGAAATCTACTAGGTGTGATGTACATGTTGAAATATGATCTTATTGTTTTTGTTTGTTTTGTTACTTTGGGATAGGAATTCACTATGTAGCCCTAACTTACCTGGACATCACTACATAGATCAAGCTGATTTCAAATTAAGGGGGTTCTGACTGCCTTTGCTTCCTGAGCTCTTTTTTATAGTCATGTGTCAAAGTCCAGCACCATTGTCTAAATTTAAACAAACACAGTCAACATCATCTGCTCCAAAAAGTAGCATCTGATGTAGAAAAAACAGTCTTAACTGAACCCAAATGTGTGGTTGAAAGAGCTCTGTGGATACACAGAGAGACACAGAGAAACAGAGAAACTAAAATACCTTGTATAGAGGGTTAAAAATTAAAACATTATTTAATACACTAGGATGAATTAATCATAATGAGCAGTTCATTTATTTACAGCCATTGGTTCTGGCCTGTGGTTCTTGTCTACTTTGAAAGTCTTCTTTTCTATCACATCTTGCAGAGAAATCAAAGGTCTGTGGTATTTGATTGGAATGATGGTTGCATACGAGGTGTGGCTGCAAACAGACTTCACTACACATCATTTTCTTTAAAGGTATTTTCTTTTGATCATCACCGACTATATAACTATTAAAAGAGAAGTTGCTATTTAGTCTAGCACCATGCATCAATTAAGGAGCTAAAGGGATCTGCAACCCTATAGGTGGAACAACAATATGAACTAACCAGTACCCCGGAGCTCTGGACTCTAGCTGCATATGTATCAAAAGTTGGCCTAGTCGGCCATTACTGGAAAGAGAGGCCCATTGGACACACAAACTTTATATGCCCCAGTACAGGGGAACGCCAGGGCCAAAAACATTGGAATGGGTGCGTAGGAAGTGGGGGGAAAGGGTATGGGGGACTTTTGGGATAGCATTGGAAATGTAATTGAGAAAAATACGTAATAAAAAATATTTGAAAAAAAGAAAATAAAAGATTTCTAACAACTTTCTAAAAAAAAAATGAAGTGTTCAAACACCACAGTAGCTGTGCCAGAGGAGACTGGCTGCCCAACTTGCCCTCTCTTTGGCCACTGTGTCTTCGGATTTGTTCCAATAGTCTGTTAAAACCTGATGGATTACTATGAGGTTCTACATGTGCAGAGACATGCCTACCTGAAGAAATTAAAAAGGCATATCGAAAACAATCACTTAAATGGCACCCGGACAAAAATCCTGAAAATAAAAAAAAAAAAAGAAGCAGAGCAGAAATTCCAACAAGTACTGAGTCATATGAAGTGGTATCATATGCTAAATAGTGGGACATCTAAGAAAAACAAATATAGCAAAGATTAAATGGTGGTGGTGGAGGAGGTGGAAGTAAGTCATTTTGACATTCTATTTGAGTTTAGCTTCAGATTCTAGAACCCAGATGAGGTCTTCAGGGAATTTTTTGGTGGAAGGGACTCATTTTCATTTGGCTAGGGGGCTTTGGAGATAGCATTTGAAATGTAAATGAAGAGAATATCTAATAAAAATGCCTAAAAAGAAAAAAAAAAGTTAAACCATAAGCAAGCATCATTTGAGGAATGACCGGAACATTTTCCTTTTTTTGGAAGATTTCAAATGTACTCGTCTTTCAGTATACCTGTACCTAATCTAAAGTATTTATAAAACAACTCATAGGCGCCCCCATTTGTCAGATTTTCGAGTTGGTTGTTGGGACCACAAAATAGGATTTTTCTTTCTTTTTCTTTCTCTTTTTTCTTGTTTTTGTCTTTAAAATTGTTGTAATCTGGTGCCGCACACCTTTAATCCCAGCATTTGGGAAGCAGAGGCAGGCAGATTTCTGAGTTCCAGGACAGCCTGGTTTACAGAGTTAGTTCCAGGACAGCCAGGGCTACACAGAGAAGCCCTGTCTAGAAAAACAAAAACAAATAAAAATTGTTGTAATCTTTGTATGTACTTTGCTTTGTTTTAAACAAATCATAATCTGACGTGAACCCTGTGACTCTTGAATAATTCTAGGATGAGAATGTGTTTAACACCAGCATGCATCTGCTTCCCGTTGTGGTGAATTGTGAGTAGTGTCAGCCTGCCCTGAAGTTAATATTTCCAGATGAATCATCTTAAGGAATATTTCAATTTTATTTTCAGTATTTATTGATAAAAGCTATTACTACATCAATGGTAAGAAATTTCTGGTGAAGGATATTTTCTAGTTGTGCAGTGATACCAGCAACCTCGTGAGTTTGACTATTGTTTAAATACGTAATGTTTTAAGCTTAGGTTAAAAAATAAGCTGGTAATTTTTTTTTTGTCATAAGCTTTAAAAAAAAAAGAAAGTAAATGTGAATATGTTTGATGCAAAAAAAAAAAAAAAAGAATGAAGGGGTTCTTACTGTAACACATCTGAGATTAAAAAAAACAAAACAAAAACAAACAAACAGACAAAAAAAGTTCTTGGTCACCTCTGTCACCTCTGTTATGCCAGGTGAAACCAGTGGAGAAAATGTTTTGTGATCAAGCTAGTGAGTGAGCAACTGTAACAATAAAAGAAAATTCAAATGAAAATATATACAAAGAAACACCTGGGAGTTAACCATGGCTGGGCTTCAATGACCACAAGGTTGATCAGATACTAATCTATAACTGTAGAGGTATTCAAGTAGATGTGATTTTCATTCCAAAACAGGTAACTTTAAGTTAGTCAGGGGACAGTCCTCATGTGAACCACAGGAATTCATGGCAGGAAACAAACTTGGGTCCTCTGTACAGCCAGTGCATGCTCTAGCCACCAAGACAATTCAAAAGCCCCTAGAAGGAAAATTTTTAAACAACTCACCCTTAGCTTGGTAAGGAATAGGAATGTATCTTTCTTCTCATTTTGAAATTTTTAACCTAATGCTATTTTTTAAAATAATATACATCTAGAAAAAAGTTTGCACATATCTTCTTTGTAATGATTTATCATAAAAATTTGACTGACTTCAACACAATTGCACAGGAGTACTTTCCTGGTATGCAATATTTTTCTTTCAATATTTTTGTTTTGTTTTGTTTTGTTTGAGACAGGGTTTTTCTGTGTAGCCCTGGCTTTCCTGGAACTCACTCTGTAGACTAGGTTGGCCCCAAACTCAGAATTTCACCTGCCTCTGCCTTCCACAAGTGCTGGGATTAAAGGCGTGAGCCACAACACCCAGCTCCTTTCAATTTATGGACTGGATAAGTGACTAGTGTCACCACCTTGCATTAGTCAACATTGAGGTAAAATACCATGGTCCTTGAGAGTTGATCTAGCAGGGGGATACATCTACTACTATACTTTTGACTGGTCGTCCTCTATTCTGGGAAGATATTCCTCTTCAATTGTAAACACAACTTTGGGAACGATGCACAAGGAGTGAGGACAAAGGCAAAGGATGCCCACCTAGCCAATCAGATCATCTGAATAAACCCTTCTGGTCAATGTTCAACAGATGGCATAGCCAGGAAAAAACCTTGTTGTTTTCCATGCCCCATATTAAGATCAAAGATTGAAGTGGTAATTTCTGGTTTCAGTAGAGAGTCCATTGTTTCATGGGATATTTTTGTCTGGAAACTTTTTTATGAGAGGATGTTTTGCTGAAGAAGACATGGAAAAGGAAGTTTTGCTAAAGCAGACACATGAAAGGATGTGTGATGTTTCCAAAGAATAGAAATATGACCCCACAGGCTGTGGGAGGGGGCACTGGTCTTGGTTTGCCTTGCTGTGCCTCACTAGACTTCACTGAATACACTCTGATATTTGTTTTCCTTGCATTTACTTGCTGATCTTTTGATTCTTGTGACATCATAGATTAAAACTTCCATTGCCGACTTGTGAGTGGTGATTGCTGAGTGACTGAAACAGCTGTTTGGTGTTGATGTTTTGTTGGTCGACTGGAATACTGACAATAAAGATTGAAATAGCCCCCCCAAAAACAATTTCTGAACAAGTCCACAATCCCTGTTTCCTATCAACCTTTCTTTTCTATTACCTCTAGTTGGTGGTGGCTTAGAAGGGAGATTGAAGCAGTTAAGATCCTTATTAAAGTAGGTTTTGAAAACCTTCAAAAAGTCATGCACATGTCCTTGCTCTGTGCTACTAACTGAAGCCACATTGATGTCTGTGGACCATGATGTTACTGGGAGACATGTTGATATGAGTGGCCTACAATGGCACCTATGGCCATGTTCATGACATTGACTTATGCTACTGCAGAGGACCTTGTTAGTGCTTTGGGCACATGATGACTCTGGAGACCATATGGATGACTGTAGTCCATGTTGTCATCAGGAACCGAGTGAAAATCCATGATCCATGCTCCTACTGACTGTAACAGGTAGGGAAGCTACTTTTGTTTTAGCATTGAGGACTTCAGACTCATTAATGAGGAAAGGGGACATACAGGATTCTGTGACAACCCCAATACTCACCCCCTCAAAAAAGAAAAGAAAACAAAAAAAATGGAAGAAAGTAACAGGCTAGATAGAAAACCATTGAAGAGAAATCCTTAAAATTATAAAAAGGATCCTGAAGTGTGCCTCTTCACAATTTATGGCATCCCACAGGTTTCCTTTAATGCATGTATAAAAAACAACAGGACCATTAAAATACAAAAATTAATAATTTTATGTCCCAACATTTAAATATGATTGCTGTTTTATGATAACAAAAGTGTCTAACTTAAATTTGAATACTATCAAATATCACAGGAGAAGATATGCATTTAGTAAATTATAGTTTCAATAATAAATGACATTAACTTTCTCATACTGTGTAATGGATACCTTCATATAACTTTACTTAATAATAAAATATATTTACAAAGAATAAAGACAAGCTATCAATAGTCAATCAATGTGCACAATGCAGCATTACATAGCATTTATACTGCATCATGAGTGAACATGTCTATCACACAATAAGATACATAAATTAGTTTTAAAGATCAAAGCAGTGTGGAAAAAATTAAAACACCTTGTAGGCTCAGTCGTTTGTAATATTTTTATATAAGTCAATGAATATTCCACATGTGTGTCTGTAGTTTCAAATAAATGAGCAGAAAATTATTACAATAAAAAGCCCTGGACAGAAGAGTTCACAGTAAAACACTTTCCTTTCTTTTAAAAATGCCTATTCTTTTATATATACAGGATTGAAAAAAGGAAGTGAGAAAATATTACAGAAACTATAAAAATTCAGGCATGTAAGTGCCAAAATATTGTCTCTACATTGATTAGACTTCTATAGAATTCCATAGATGTGTGAAAATGTGCAGAGCTCACGGAATTTACATTCCTTCTCTCTGTGTGGAGAATAGTGGTTAAAGCAGCAGAGCTGAGATAAAGGCATTTCAGTCCTCATTAAGACTGCGATGCTCCCAAGGGAAAGCACACAGCTTGCTCAGGAAGTGAACTAATTATCTTTGCTACGCAGAGACATTTCCTATGGAAATCTTTCAGTGATATGTCTCTGGTCATGTATTACTAACAGGATGTTCTGCAACCTCTGTTCTGTGGCGTATGGACCACTCTGGGCCCCATGTACTACAATAACCTTGACAATCAATAAAGATATTTGATAATCTACCAATCTCTTACCTTATGAACTAACCTGCAATCATTATTTAAAGTCAAGGAAAGATAACGTGTTTTCTTTCCTTGACTTCCTTTAACGTGTTAGGATATGCAAAATAATGAGCAGAGGACTCTGACAAGTTACAGCAGACTTATTTTGCTTTACCAGTGCTACTTGGTTGCTTATATTTAAGATCATTAGAAAACTTAAAAGAGTAAGGTCTATGGTTTAGGGAGTTGACTTGACAACCTCACCGATGGATGACAGGAGCTGAGCCTTGTACCAGGAGTGGAGTTTTCTTACAGCGTGGATTAAATTGAAAATGTACGTGGAATACAAAATAATAAAGGATTTTAACATATATGATGGTTTATGTGACTCTCCAGTAGATTTTAAGAGAAGTAGACTTTTTCAAGGAGATTGGATACATTGATAGAATACATACATGGAAGAAGAATTCTTCAGTACACACACATGCAAACAAACTACACACACACACACACACACACACACAGAGAGAGAGAGAGAGAGAGAGAGAGAGAGAGAGAGAGAGAGAGAGAGAGAGAGAGAGAGAGAGGGAGAGATACCCACATACAGGGAGGGAGAGACAGAGACAGAGAGAGAGACAGAGGCAGAAAGAATACAACTTGAAGGTAAAGTAAGTAAAAAGGTTAAGAAGGTAGGAAAAAGCTGTTTGTATATTAATATATTGTAAAAACATAGCACACTATTTTTACTTACCTGAAGATACTACTGTAATCCCACAGGGATGAGCTAGAAAAGAGAGGCAGTCTAAAAAGACATGTGAGCTTCTTTCCTAGGTTATTAGATGATTACTGTATTTTAAGATTTTCTCACTTGATAGGTACTCAAACAGTTGATAGTGACCCAAAGAAAAGATATAAAAAGCTTCTACTCTCCAAGAATTAAGAGAATAGCCCAAGGGAGAAACATGCAGCCAGGCCAAGAAAGAGCAGGAATAAAAAACAAAAACTAAAATAACAAACTCCTTAAATATAACAAACAAATTAATCCCTGGAATTTTTTTTCAAAATATGAGAGGGTCTTGACTCCATTCACACTGAGTGGCAAACTCTTTCCTCAAAAAAGAGGAGAGGTAGCCTGGTGATTGGGCCTCTTTCTACCCAAAGAAAGACCATGAGCCATTATCACAGTTAATAGTACAGATGATCCTGTCTTGCTCTTGGCATTCTGTAAATAGAAAGATGCCCACAGACACAAGGAGGAGTTTGCTATCATCATCACCCCAACATAGATGCTAAACATGGAGAACTAGAAATAAATCCACCCTCCATTGCCTATTTGTTTTCTAATTTGTTCTGAAATATACAAAAACTCAAGTGGGAGACTTATAGACTTGATTGCCAGGTAAGAATAATTGGTTAATAATTCCTCTGAAGCCAACAATAGCTAGATATTAGACTAGAACAGACCACTTCTTAATTTCAGTAATGTCTCTTTGAGATCTCCTAATATTTACTTTCTGTGTATGAGTATTTTGTTTGCATGCATGTATATGTACCTCCTTTGTACAATACTCATGGTTATCAGTAGGGGGCACCGGATTCCCTGAAAGTGGAATCAGAAAGTCCTTAGCTATTATTGGGTGCCAGGAATCAGAGACCTAGTCATCTGGAAGAGCAAACAGTACTCTTAAGGGCTGAGCCATGGCTAGAGCCCAGGTGATATCATCCTAACAACACCAGCACCATATTTTGTGCTGTGGGGAACACGGACTCATACAGAATTGAGGCAAATACTCTTCCAGTGTGCGTATTTAGGCCATAAGAAATAAACATTTTTTTTAAATTAATAACTGAAATATACTGGATTATTGATAATGTATTGTCTGTAATTATTTATTTTATTTTGATTTTACAAGATAGTGTTGCTCTATGTAACCCTTGCTGTCCTGATACTTTCTAAGTAGATCTTGCTAGCCTTAACCTCACATCTGCCTGCCTCAGCCTTCAAGTGCTAAGATTAAAGTCATATTCTATCAAACACACATAAGCAACTATAAGTTTTCATTTGAGAACATATCATTCCTTTTAGGTTTCCTGGATACAAAAGAAGATTAAAAACTTTGCTATTGATTTTATCAGTTTTTGAGAATGAAATAGTGATACTCAATTTTATCAATTTATATTTTAAAAACACATACATTTATATGGGTGTGGAGTTGTACTACATCTGTTTCAGTTTAGGTTGTAGATGGCATTAGGTTTAATGATATCATTATTTGTAGATAACAAACTTTTCTCTATACTAAGAGATACAATTCCTCAAGATACAGTGAAACATGTATGTATCCATACATACATTCACAGGGAAAAGGGAACAGGGGTTTTTGTTGTTGTTGTTGTTTGACATGTTATGCATATTTTCTCAAAGCTTTAATGAAATAAATGTTTTTTTTTTGAATAGGCCTTTTGTGAGTTTATTTTTGTCTCTGAATGTGTATGTTGACATGAAATGTGTGTGTCTTTGTGTCTGTAGGTATATGTATGCTGTGGCACAAATCTAGAGGTCGGAGAACAAGCCTAGTGTTGGTCTTGCCTTTCTTTGTTCTTGAAATAGGGTCCCTTCTTGTTAGTGATGCCAGCCTACCCTGACACAAGCTCCTGACCATTCTTTTGTCTCTACTTCCCATCTTGTCACTGAAACTTTGAGATTGCAGAAGCATACTACCATCAATGGATGCTGCATATTCAAACTCAGTTACTCCATTTATGTAGCCAGGACTTTACTCACTGAGACATTTTTCAAATCCTGGTATTTAATTTTTTAAAAATTTTCTTCAAATACTATAAAAACAAATGATTTTTGTGACATTATTAATGACCAAGAAACAATTAATTTATTTCCTCAGCAGTTGTAAAAATGTTATTTTTAGCTAAAATTATAATGAAAACAATAATATAAAGTCTAATAACTGAACACCACACAGAT
This sequence comes from Mus musculus, assembly GCF_000001635.26. Taxonomy (NCBI): domain Eukaryota; kingdom Metazoa; phylum Chordata; class Mammalia; order Rodentia; family Muridae; genus Mus; species Mus musculus. The sequence continues at coordinate 43,920,505 of NC_000069.6, read as the reverse complement.
ATTTTGATGGGAGACATTCACGGCATTCAGAATTGTTGTCTTAGTGTCTTTGTGACACTAATTTTGTCCAAGGCTATTTTGTTTCATGTCACATACACATGTAGTAATTATGACCATCTTGGAGGTAGACAAACATATTTTTAATGATATATCTATCTTTAAATTTGCTGCAGATGATTAAATGTAAACAGAACAAATTCATTGTGCTTTGGCAAATAACTTTAAAATATATTAAGAAATCTTTCTGTGTAGTTATTCCCTGACACTATTAGTACAACCTTAAGCCTTTTTAAGAATGCCAACTAAAAATGTACTTAAATGAAAAGATACATATAATACATGAAATACAATAGAAAAAACAATACATATTACTTTAATTCTTAGTTAATATTTTGAAGTATGAATTATCCTGACATTTCCAGAATGATTACATACATACATACATACATACATACATACATACATATGCACAGGAGTAAATTGATATGATAGAAATGGTCATAAATGTTTCTCTGTGGATTATTCCAGGAAAGAAATACACACTGATGTTTCTAAATGTGTACTCATTATTGCATTTAAAGAAAATTCTATCTATCATCTATCTATCTATCTATCTATCTATCTACTTGCCTACCTATCGATATATAGCTTATATGTTTACTTTCATCCAAGAAAAATGTTGCAGGATATTTGATCATACTGTTAACCCTGAGAATGTTTTATTTACTGAAACTTGTTATTTCTACTTTTAAACTGGATCAGCACTTAGCACACAATTTTAATCCCTCTAGCTGGAATACATGCATGCCCTTAGTACCCATCCTTTAATCCCAAGCAATGAAGGTAAAATTAGCTTGCAGAGGGAAGCACTCATGTTTGAAAGTGATGTCTAATTGAGTAGCAGACAATGTGATGAATCGGAGAAAAAGTTGACAGATGTGGATATTCCCAACTGTTGCAAGAAGACCAAGGAAAAAGAGTCTAGGTAAGAGTAACCAACACAAAGAAAAAGGGACAGAAGGCCATTTTACCAGGACAGTTGTACAGAGACAGGTTACACTGAGAGAACAAGCTAGACATAAATGAAGACAGAAGAAGCCAGAAAGTGAGAAGCCAGTAGATTAGAACATACTGCCAGAGTTAGTTTCAGGACAAGTCAAGGAATTCAGGAAAAGGGAAAGAAAGAGAAGCCAGTTTAAATCAGTCAACTTAGAGTAATTTGAGCTAGAACAGCTAAGTTGACCTTGCTGGCATTCAGAAGGAACTACAAAGGTGTCATACTCAGCAGTAAATCTCAGAGGCTAAAACATTCAAGGCCAAGATTCTGTTAGGATGTAGGTAAAATATTAAGACCTATATAAAATGGTAAGATTTGGGTAACAGTAACTTGTTCAGCCTGATCTTATAAAGAAACTTTCTGTAGCTACTAGGTAACATTCTCATGCCAAGATCTATTACATGTTCTGTTGTGTTCTGTGTTCTTGTAAAACCAATTATTATAGAAATCAGTAGGACTGTTTTGTATCCTTACTCACTCACTGTAAGCTTGGACATGACCCAAATACCCAAAAGCACTTCCTGCACCTTTTGTCATAAGTTGCCCCTGGGTTGGATCCCATCATGGGAGACACCTGTACAAATATAAGAAACTATTTGGAATAAGACTTTCCTTTTTAATTGTGGTCAAGTAACATTTAAGTTCCCAAGACTTCCTTGGGAACTGGCCTCATACTTGGTAGAAAGAGACCTGTACGTGGGTAACTGTCATCCTGGTTGGCATGTTAATACAAGAATGTTAGACAAATCTCTTTCTGGTAGACAAGTTAAGACCTGAATATTAGACAAGGCAAGTCCTCTGCCACAATTGAATACCCCAACCAATGGAAACAGGATAAATGTACAACAAAGACATGCTCCTAAGGAAATCTGCCTTTGCCTAAATCCTGAAAAATGGAATAACTCAGCACAGATGTTTGTAGATTTGGGGTTTTAAAAACCTGCAGAATCTTAACTCAGTGTCATGGTTCAGTTCCCAAACTGGTACCATGGCACTGATAAACCAGTCCTGGGGCATATGCTCAATAAACTATCCCTGCCTAACTGAAATCAGTGTCCATGTTGTTTGTAAGGTGATTCCTGAAACCCAACAGATTGTAAGAGGGTTAAAAGATTCAAGGAGTAGGGATTAATTAGCAGAGAGAAGCATTAAGCCTTCAGAAACAACAATTACATCAAACAAATAAAAGTTATATTTATATAAAAGAAAGTGAAGCTTTTAAAAATTTCCACTTCCTCACTTACAATTTGTAAAGACAGAGAGCTGTTCCCTGCTTAATTTTCCATGCCATCCTCACATCTCTGATGCAAATTAAAACATCTGAAAACATTATCATTATGAATGCTGGGTCTCTTCTCATCACTGTAGCTATGCATACAATTTTGTTTTTGATATTGTTAGAGAATACCTTGAATCTTGATATTAGACTAATCCCTGAAATTTTCCACTGTGAAATGTTTATAGTTTTCCATGCAACATGGTGAAATATTCTTACTTTAGGAAATGATTTCCTGGATATATACATTATAATTCTCCTTTATTTTTCTTTCCCCAAATATTTTTGTAGTGTTTACTTTTTTATGTTTGCAATATTTATATATTTGTGTATATAACTAAATAAGACATTAATTAGGCTCTTGGCACTGAAGATACCAGTCAAGAAATAAAGTATGAAAAGAATATAAGTTGGAAAAATCTGTTTAAAACCAACTATAGATAGGAATGCAAAGACACTAAAACAGGTTCAAAGAACAGGAGATTAATGAGCTTTGAAGATGTCCTTTTGTTGATGCTATGACAGCATGTTTAATATTCAGTATGTGCAGACCATTGCAGTAACTGTTCTCTTTAGAGAATGCAGGGTACTTCTTTAGTTGTCAGATAACTCAATATGTGTGGACTACTTAACACAGACAAAAGTTGAGAATTGGGCTGTTGAAGGACTGATTTAAAGACACAGCTTAAAACCAGCAGAAAAAGTTTCAGTTTGCTAATCTAGCTAAATAGCCTATTTTCACTAGTCATGTAGATGCTAGAGGCAACCTATTTTATGTTATTATAGAAAGATAAATGGAAAATCATGTCAATAATCCCAGTTTTGTAGCAGTGAAATAAGTTTTATTCTTAAATATGTTATTTTGCTGCTTTTTATACATAACAAGAAGAGAGTGAGCAAGAATGTCTTAGAGCAGATAAAGCAACAGAGTATTGTTGTTTATATGAAAATTAGAGCCTTCTAAAAGGAGAATGAATTTTGACAGGGAAATTTAATATAAGTATAAATGTTCTAGAGAATACAGTATGGTATTGTTAAACTGGCTACATAAACAGGATTAGGGCAATGGAAGTATCAACGAACATGCTAATGTGTAAGGCAGAAAGCATCCTGAGGTTCAAACCCTAGAAAAAGAACCACAGGCAACTCATGACTACTGGGAGAAGGAGAATTCACCTCTCCCAGGATCAAGCTTCCTTACTCATTATCCAGTACAGTATGATTAAACCTATAACCATGAATACACAAACAACAAAAGTGGTCTCAGGTGATTTTATTTAAATATTTATACATACATATACATGAGCATGTAACAGTAATCAAAGGCTACCTATTTTACTTTTGTGGGCATGAGAGTGGTTGAAGAGAATATGCATGATGAGGGTGCTAGAGGGAGGAAATGGAAGGAGAAAAATGTTATTATTTTACTGCTTGCTAAGCTAAAAGTTCAGAATAAACAGAAATTATTAAATGATACTATGTGAATCCAGACAACAAATCGCATTGTATATATTTTTCAACATGGAATCATGTGTAAAAAAAAATGTTTGACTTCAAGTAAATGCAATCTTTGTTGAATATCAATTCTTTTGTTTGTTATACACAGAGCGATTTTGATCTTCTTCCCAACTCTACACATTTTATGCAAAGTATATGGACTCACATGTTATATGTTTACATAAAAATGATGGTGTAATTTTGTAAATTTAGTAGGACCAATATCTTGCAGTAGGCATACCTTTATATACTGCCTGTCAACTGCAAAACTCATTTTTTGTTCTAGCTTTCCTCCTGTTCAGTGTTTGGAAACTTTTTGTCATAGTGAGAAACTTCCAGTATCCCTAATATATTTATTTCCATGCTCATGTTATAGTATGCCTGTTGTAATTTCTTTACTGTCAATTCACCAACCTTAAGAAAATCATATTGCATTATATATATTTGTTGATGTGCTTATTTTAATCAATTTTGGTGTTTGTCTAGTTTGTATGTAATAATATACACTCAAAAGTACACTATGTCTGTCATTGTCTTTTATTTCCTCATTATTTTATATTTTGGTGACTGTTACATAAAATACTCAAAGGAGCCTCATTTTAATATCTGTCTATTAAAGCCCATTTTTTCAACATCAAAAGGAATATTCAGGGTTAGAAGGCAAAACCAGATAAAGCCTTTGTTTGGAGAAAATTTTCTCATATTTTTTCTGTAATTTCCAATTCTTGATTCTCACAACATCTTGAAGTTCTCTGAATAAATATTCTCACTAATTTCTATCTCAATATCAACAAAAAAATGAGATAAATTATACATTTTGATGTCAGAAAGCCTACAGTATAAATAAGTATTCAAAAATACCTATTGTTATAAATAAGCAAGTACCACTTTTTTTTTTAATAGAAAACAAATTTTTGGGAGATATAATCCACGAATGATAGATGAATAAACTCCATTCTGTTATAAAGTATAAAAAGTAACTGTCTTAATCAAGAGTTAATATGTAAGTTTCAAGTGTATTATATATTGCCGATACTCTACTACATGGCAGGATGATGCATGTGGATTTTGAGGTAGAAAATAAAGCTTTAAGTCTGTAGTGAGACTTTGTATCAAATGAATAAAACTAACAGGGAAACTTGAACTCCAACTAAAGGATGACAGCTTGCTGAGAAACAGATTCTGTACTGCTGGGGCGCAAAATCCCCTGGCATCTCAGTCTCCATCTTGTCCCCGGGACCATCATCTATTAACTAATACACCTTTGTTTCTTCCACTATCTTGCTTCTGTTCCTGTAGCTCACTCAAAACATTTTATGATAGGGGATCTCTCAACATTTTATGATAGGGGGCTTTCTGGACATTTTACAATGGGGACGTTTCTTTGACATCAATGTTTTACCAAGCAATAGCACCAGTTTGGCTTGTGCACCTGAGCAAATACCATTTGTGGTTTTCAGCTTTGTAAACCCTCCATTTTCCAAGAGTAAATGAGACTTGAACCTAATTTTTTGTCTTGTCTCCTTCCTTCAGGTGTCCCAATCTCAATTTTTTCATTGTTGCTCCCTTCTCTCAAGAACCCTGTTGTTTAAGTCCTGCAGTTTGGGGCACTGTAGTTTCATGACTTATGTAGAAAAAACATGTGTTACTTACATTCTTAAGACAATAACATATCAAAGTTATCACCTCTGTACTTTAAGAATCTGGGATGAAGTCTTCAACAAGTGAAACCTTTTAGTAGACTATGCATTTAAACTACCACAGCTATTAAAAATGTTACATCAAAATAAGGACTTTACTGCCCTCCTTTTTCCTTTTCTTTTTTTTTTAATTAGGTAGGGCAATGCCATTTTTAATATATTTTCTTTAAATACTTATAACACAGTTCTGGAAAATTGACAACATACTTATAATTGGACTTAGTATATCAATATATGTGTGTATTTAATGAGTTTTAGACAGTATATATGTGTGTGTTTATTGAGTTTTAGTCAGGTCATTTCAATAAAGTGTTGATTCAATTAGTTATTTTTCTGTTAGATTTTTAATGATTTGTATTCAAATTTACTGGTTTCCTGCATAATGAAAATTTGCATTAGATAATTTGTTCAATGTTTATTCATCATAAAACAAATTCATAGTTAGAGTTTATATGCCAGCTCAAGTTGATTCACAGGAGCCTAGTGAAGGCTGTGATGTCTGGAAGTTCCACTCCTTAATTTTTCTTATATATTCCCAGATTTAGATGTTTTTGGTATACTGTTTTTGTCTGTAGATCTCTGTCACACGTGGCAAATAATGAGTTTTTATCTGCCAAAATCAAGAATTGGAACATCTCCTATAGTAACTCTCAGAACATAGGAGCCAGCACTGCAAAGCCTTCATACTGAGAGACCAGATATCTTGGCTTTGAACTTCATCTTAGAGAACCTGACTTAATGTTGAACTTGAGTTAACTAACAAGCCAGCACCTAGCACCAGTTTTCAGGTTAGTCTCCAACAAGCCAGTGTCTAGCATTGGTTTCCAGATTACCCTCCAACAAATCAACACCTCTAAGTTAAAAACCTGCCTTTAGCATTTCACTACTTAATAACCAATGATCATAAGGTAAGAAAAGGTTAAGTTCATGGTTTGTCTCCCAGCACCAGCTGATTATGTTGAAGGGCAATCAATAAAAGTCCATAATGGTCCCCTAATCAGATGTGAGCCAGGCTAGATACCCCATTCTTGCCTCTATAAATACATACTCCACCTTCCTGTCTTGCTGTGTCAGGGTTAGTGGGGAGCCCAAGCTTAAATAAAAGACTCAATGTAATTGCATTGGAGACACATGCTTAGAGGTTTTGGGGGGTTTGAAAATGGACACAAGAATACAATGACCTTAAAACATATATTTTTGGGGACCTATTCTTGCCTCTCTATTTCCATTTCTCATTTATTTATATTGTTTTATTTTAACACACAAATTTTCATTAACCATTTTGTTTGATAACAACTTGGCTGATTCTCAGAACCTGAAAAATAGAGAAGCAGATGCTCACTGCCAACCATTGGACTGAGCATGGGGACCCCAATGGAGGAGCTAGAGAAAGGACCGAAGGAGTCCAAGGGGCTTGCAACCCCATAGGAAGAACAACAATATCAACTAACCACATCCCCCAGAGCTCCCAGGGACTAAACCATCAACCAAAGACTATACATCCAGCTGCATATGTAGCAGAGGATGGATGGCCTTGTCTGTCATCAATGGGAGGAGGGTCCCTTGGTACTATGAAAGCTCAATTCCCCAGTGTAGGGAAATTTCAGGGCAGTGAGGTTGGAGTAAGTGGGTGGGTGGGGAGCTCCCTCATAGAAGCAGGGGGAGGGCATATGGAATGGGGGTTTCCATAGGGGAGACTGGGAAAGGGGGTAACATTTGAAATGTAAATGCATAAAATATTCAATAAAAAAATTCAAATTACTTTTCTTCAGAAAAGTCATTGCTACTTCTAGTCATAGTTCCTCTCTACTACTGTGTTCCCTTAGAGATTGCTTAGACAACTATGCTGCTGCATCAGTTAGCTATGTGTTACTATGACAAAGCCCCAGCAAAGCACCTCCTCTGGGGGAAAACTTTCACCAGAAATCACAATATAAGATGTTTTAATCAGTGTTCTCTTGACTGTGAATTCAAGTCAATAGGGTCACAGTGCAATGCAGTAGAATTATGTGGCTGAAAGACTGTTCCTCTACAAGAGACCTGTAATTAAAAAGAAGGAGAGAATAATAAATTATTGACTTAATATTGTTTACAAGAAATTGTCCACTGGACATAACTTTCTCCAAGTAAGTTCTGTGATTTGCTATTTTCAATATCTCCCAGTAAATCTATGGATTATAATCCAATTTTCTAATTTGTGGGCTCTTGCAACACTTCTGGTACAAACTATAAATTCTGTTGTTTTTATGCAAAGATAATTTGGATGGCTCCTAGTGTAAAATTCCTTCCACTGGTCTCTGCAAAGTTGTCATAGGCCAGCATTTTTAGAACTTACAATTCAAAATTAATTTGTACATTTAGGACACAGTTATCAATTTATTATGGTATGATTATAAAGAAAAATATAAGCTTCTAATATACAATGGCACTGCATGAGCATCTCACTCTAAACTTGAAAATATGGCCATAGAACAGGATTCATCTACCACAAGGCTCAAAACCATTAAACAGGATTTGAGGTCCTAAAGTCTTTCACAGACTTTGCACTAAGACTATAGTGTCTTTAAATGGCATGATCAATCTCTGCGTCTCATATCTCTTCTTCCTTTTAACTTTCCTCCCAAATCCTGGTATATGTAACTGCCAGGATCTTCATCTTCAAATCTCTCTCTCTCTCTCTCTCTCTCTCTCTCTCTCTCTCTCTCTCTCTCTCTCTCTCTCTCTCTCTCTCTCTCTTTCTCTCTCTCTCTCTTGCACGTGCACACATGCACACACACACACACACACCATATCACATTGACAATATCATTTCTGCTTCATGATGTATACTTATGAGTTTTCTTTTGAAATCTTGGTATAAGCCTCAGTATTCTCAAACAAGTACACCATGCAGGCATGGGAATTTTGCATGGACAATGTTGAGGTGTGTTGCCCACTTGAAATGTGTGGGGACCCATAAATTATATCTGCAGTATCATCTGTGTGCCTTGATAACTGACAGATAACATTCATTCTGGTTAAAATAAAAAAAGTACTGTCAATACTTTACATATTTACTTTCTGTTTCTTCTTAATTTAAAATTGGGTAAAAATGCCATTGCCATAGCCTTGATGCCCCCTTTCTGGAAACTAAATCACATCAAAATCAAAGTTGCATGAAGTCTCAGAGCATGCACAGGATATGCCTATTTTGTTTGTCAGAATAGAATGTGAGTGTCTCCTCAAGTAGTTGATTCAGGACACAGTTCATCAATCATTCCATCTATAATTTAATTAGCACTGCCTTACTCTTTATATTTTCATCATTTTCAGATATGTATTGCTATTATTTTAATATCCTGTCAATGTGGTAATATACAATCTATAAACAATTCCTCATTTTATAGTTCTGCCTGAAAATGAATTTTGATGCTCTTCATGTTTATCATCAACTATGATCAATAATTTATTAGCCAGGCAGTAGTGGCGCACACCTTTAATCCCAGCACTTGGGAGGCAGAGGCAGGCAGATTTCTGAGTTCAAGGCCAGCCTGATCTACAAAGTGAGTTTCAGGACAGCCAGGGCTATACAGAGCATCCCTGTCTTGAAAAACAAACAAAACAAAAAAACAAACAAACAAAGAAACAACAAAAAAGAGCTTGTTTTAAAAATCTTAATTTATTGATACCAGTTTTGTATATTGGAATTTTGTTGTTATGACAAAAAATGCTTGCAACTGTGAATGTGTTATGAGTGAATGTTTTTGTTTCATTTTATTGTCTTTTTATATTTTTATTTTTGTCTGTTTCTGTTAATTGTTTCATAGAATTCAGTCCAGGATTTTGTTGTTTTGATACTTGATTATGAGAGAACACCATGCCTCATGTCTAGAGCATCTAGTTGAGGTTCTGCTAAATTACAGATGTGCAGTTTCTAAGAGCTTAAAATAGAGCATGAATAAAGAATTTTCACCCTAATTGGTCCTTCAGAGTCACACCATTGATAATCTATCATTTTCCCCATTAAGTTTCTACTTTTAAAAATTTCATAACTTTATAACATTACTAATAGTTACACAGAAATCCTATAGTGTATAAGTAATTTTAGACCTATGCTTCCAGAAATAAGACTCAGACTCAAAATTTATTAGCCAATACTATGGCCATACTGCTAAGCTCTTCACTGACTAGATATAACTTAAAATATTCCATTTATTCTAGTTTACATGTTGCCTCATGACTGGTTACCTGTGCTCAGGTAGCATGTGTCCATTTCATCACATCTTCCCAGCTAATCTCTCCTGCCTGACTCTATCCCAGAATCCCTTCTTTCTTCTAAATATCCCACCTCTATTTCCTGCCTAAGCCATAGGCCATAGACTTTGTAATTAACAGGCAATATATCCATACAATACACAAGATATTCTCTCTACAGGAACCAAAATACCATACTCTTTTGACAGAAAGTCCTCTAAAGTGCCATCTTTCGACATCTTTTCAAAGTATCTTCTGCTGATTACAGGCAACATTTAACATAACACTTCATGCCAGGATGCCCTGTCTTGGCACCATTGATATTTGAATGTAAAATTAACTGTTTTTCCCATAATGTCTTCTCAGAGGCATACTACTGAATAAATTTGCCCTTTCTAGATCTTTTTGAACTCTGGATGGCTGGCTCAATTCCTCTGGTCTGACACAAAGTCCTTTCCTAGCTGCCTGATTCCAAAACTGGCTTCTTTTATCTTCCGACTGAATTACTTTACTTGGCTTCAACGTAACTCTGCCAACCTATTCTAATCTTCTGACTGCTTGTCATTCCTATCTTGTTTTGTCTTCACTGCAACCTGACTCTGTAAAACTGTCCTAGTAAAACTGCCTTGTTCTTCTCACTGTGTGCTGATCTCGAAGTCCTCTTTTTCTTTTCCTCTTGAGAGTTGCATGTATCTCATCTCTGACTCATTCTGTCAAATCTTTCTCTGACTTGTCACTTTGTCTGAGACTCGATTCCATATCACTTTCAAACATTTCTGCTATTTTTTTCTATAAACTAACTTTACTTTAATTCTTTGTGATTAAGGATGTATCCTAATGGCATGTCTATATTCCAGCAAGATGATATTATAGTTCAGAACATATCTAAATTTCAGATGGATCACTCAGACATAGGTATTGATGGATTGGGATGTGATCTCTTCCCAGAGCAGCCATGATGCTAGATCAAAATTCTTCTCCATTTGAATCAAAGATAACTCTTTCCTTTGGATGCTTCAGACTGTTTAGAAGAATACTGAATGGTACATTTGACTTTTATTTACAGAATAACTTAATCAAATATACTTACAAATGTGATAACCAGAGCCATATATGTACAATTAATTGATCTTTAAGAATACATCTACATTTTACTAAAACTATTGCATGAAAAAAATATAAGTATGAAAATCCCATATACAATAAAGTTCAATTATTTGAAAATTACTTTGTGCAAATGAGTATAAATATATAATTTTATATTTAGTTTTACTATGTACAAATTTAGGAAAAATTATTGTAATAGATATTATACTGACAAATGTTCCCAATTCATAAAGGGTTAAATTTCATACTGATACTTCAGCTTACAAAAGTTTCAGAGCTTTTAAAGGACTTATAATATACTGAAAAAATTTAGTCAAGCTGAAATTTCATTCTTCTAATACATATAATAACTTGCTTTTAACTCCTGTTCCAAAGAGGGATCATGAAACCTTAACTAAAACAAGTAATTTTCAAATATTCATTGGGAAGTACATTAAAAATAATGAAGAAAGGAAAGAATATTAGAAAAAAATAAATACCTGATCCCGAGGGAGGAAGTAAAGCAGACAGTTTTATAAATGTGTGTGTGTGTGCATGTGTGTGTGTGTGTGTGTGCATGAATGTGCATATGAGCATGTGTGTGCATATGAGCGTGTGTGTGCATATGAGCGTGTGTGTGAGCATGTGTGTGTGTGTGTGTGCATATGAGTGTGTGTGTTTGTGTGTGTGTGTGTGTGTGTGTGTGTATGTGTGTGTGTGTGCTTTAGGAAGGAGATAAATACAATGGAAGCATAGCTACAGAAAAGAATAAGTACTCATGCTACAATGTAGTAGGATAATTTTAGTATGCTTTATTACAAGTGTATGTTTTAAATATGATTTATTGAGAATATCTGTGTTTGTATACTTATAGATTATTCTATGTTCAAAAATCAACAAAAAGTAGACTTTTAAAGCCTATGTTTCAATATATGTCATGAAGTTATATTTTATTTAACTGTTACAAATATAAGGCAAATAAAATATGTTTCTGTGAAGTTAAACTGGGATTAAATATTATTGCCTTGGTTGCTCATGTTCACATTGGATAGTGTTGCAAAAATCACCATAAGGTCATAAGTGAAATATGCAAGGAAACTTTAAAAGAAACAGAGAATCTCTTATATAGAACCACAATCCAGCTCCCAAAGAGCACAACATACAACAGTGGCAATATGAAGCCAGTCAAGTGGGAAAGGCAATAACAGGCTAGAATGATGAAGTCTTAGAAAGGATACAAATGATTGCACTGTCCAAGGGCTGTGTACAATCATAGACTGTGTTAACTGTGTTTAAATTGAATTTAGAAGAAGGACTCAAGGTAAATTCTGAATCAAGTACGCTAGGTGAAACCTCACATCAAACTCTACAGTCCGCTGCACACATGGCACAATTGCCAAGGATGATGACACATCTAACACAGGTGCACTGTCTTCAAAGATGGACTTAAACATAATAGAATTTTTTTCCTACCCATTGATCTGTAGGCTACAATAGCCAGAATGAAACCTATCTTCAAAAACCATATCACACTTTTTGTTTCTAACATTAATTTTAACACACAAATGATTATTTGTAAATATAATTATTTATCTCAGAAAATATTTGCTATTGTATTTTCTACATGCAAAGTAAGTACATGAATAAAGACTTAAAACAACAATAAAAGTCATTGAAATTTAGATTCAAAATTTAATGCCTCCACGAGTTACATATTAATTTTGCATACCTCATACAGTTTAAGGAAAATTTGTTGGAATTGTATGAGGTGGGAAGGAGAGGGGAAAGAAGGGAAGAGGTGAGAAGGAGAGTGGAGAAAAGGACAGAAGAGAAATCAAAAACCAAAAATTATTCAGGATTCCTTTGGTTTTTAAATACTTGATATTATTGAAGTTACTACAAAGAGCTAGGGTGATTCGAGTTTTTCTGAAATTATATACTTATCAACCCTATAAAGTTATGAATGTATTAAATGTATAATGAGATTATACATATAGTTACCCTGGTTAAAAAAAAAAGCAGAAGAAATACTATACACGTATTAAGACTTTTCAAGAAAAATATTACTTGTCAGTAATCTATAGTCAAGATATTTTATAAAACACTAAATATATGTTCCAGCTTTAAAACATGAAAAGAGAGATGTTGGTGTTTTTTTTTTTTTCCTTTGAATTTTTCAATAAGGAACTTTCTACATCCTTCTCTAAACAACACATACTAATGGAGACAAGATTTATATTTTAAATTTTTGCTGCTTTCTCTTTCATCCAGTTTTAAGGAAATCATTAGGTTCTTGGTTCTTCTTGACATTTACTACCCTGTCTGTTTTTTATTTCCTACTGTCTAGAAGATAATTTTCTGACCTCAGACAAAAGAAAGGAAATTGTGTTAGAGTCCAGGTTTGGGAGGATGCATGGTCATTTTCCATGCTTTCATTACTATGTCTTGTGTCAAACTTCACTCTCCTTGAATTAGAACATCCTACTCTTTGGAAGGAATGAAGAATTCCATTGTTTCACTTATTTCTAGCAGTCATTATATAGCTCTCAGCTATCTCCACAAGCTCATTATAACTGTAATTTGAGCTAAAGAAATCAAGTACAAGATATAATTATATATTTCTAATTTCTAAATTATTTAATGCCTTTTTCATAGATCCATTTTCAGTAAAGCAGATGAATTCTTTAATATGCTATGCTCCTTTGAGAAAAATACAGTATCTTAATATAAAAGTGTTATATCATAATTAGTTCTATATAATTATGTATAATTATTTATATTAACTATAGGAAAGAAATTTAAATTTCATAATTATTACTCACTTAGATTAATGATACAATATAAAATCATTCTCTTGATTACTGTTCTAATGTGCTTTCTGTTTCTGTGATGAACACCATGATCAAAATCAATGTAGGATAGAAAGTATAATCTGGGAAATTCCTCAGTTGAGTTCCCATCTCCCAGGTGAATTTATGCTACATTTATTAAAAATAAAAGCTAACCAGCATAATTCTTCTTCTATTTTTAGAAAATTATCTACTTATCATAAGATGATTTTTCAAAAATAAATTCCAAATTGCCTATTAACGGAATATAACCATTTTGTTCATATTTTTCACAAGTTGGTTGCATTGCATTTCTTGAACCACTATCACATTGGTCAAAGGCACATGACATACTAAAATACATCAGATGCATACGTGGCCTGTGATGAAAATTGTGTCTTTTGGACCCACAATATAATTTGCCTGATTCTACAATGTTGGCAAAGTGACTATGAAAGAGCTACAGCAAAATTCTATCAGTCTCATGAATCACTAGGTCAGGTCATAATTAGCTCGGGACCTTGTGTAGTTTTTTTTTTAAATATTAATATCTACTTTTTCCCTTTTTTTCATTATGTATTTTCCTCAATTACATTTCCAATGCTATCTCAAAAGTCCCCCATACCCTCCCCCCCCACTTCCCTACCCACCCAGTCCCACTTTTTGGCCCTGGCTTTCCCCTGTACTGGGGCATATATAGTTTGTGTGTCCAATGGGCCTCTCTTTCCAGTGATAGCTGACTAGGCCATCTTTTGATACATATGCAGCTAGAGTCCAGAGCTCCGGGGTACTGGTTAGTTCATAATGTTGTTCCACCTATAGGGTTGCAGATCCCTTTAGCTCCTTGGGTACTTTCTCTAGCTCCTCCATTGGGAGCCCTGTGATCCATCCAATAGCTGACTGTGAGCATCCACTTATGTGTTTGCTAGATCCTGGCATAGTCTCCCATGAGACAGCTATATCTGGGTCCTTTCACCAAAATCTTGCTAGTGTGTGCAATGGTGTCAGCGTTTGGAAGCTGATTATGGGGTGGATCCCTGGATATCGCAGTCTCTAGATGGTCCATCCTTTCGTCTCAGCTCCAAACTTTGTCTCTGTAACTCCTTGTTCCCAATTCTAAGTAAGATTGAGAATTGACAAATGGGACCTCATAATACTGCAAAGCTTGTGCAAGGCAAAAGACACCGTCAATAAGACAAAGAAACCACCAACAGATTGGGAAAGGATCTTTACCTATCCTAAATCTGATAGGGGACTAATATCCAATATATATAAAGAACTCAAGAAGGTGGACTCCAGAAAATCAAATAACCCCATTAAAAAAATGGGGCTCAGAAGTGAACAAAGAATTCTCACCTGAGGAATACCAAATGGCAGAGAAGCACCTGAAAAAATGTTCAACATCCTTAATCATCAGGGAAATGCAAATTAAAACAACCCTGAGATTCCACCTCACACCAGTCAGAATGGCTAAGATAAAAAATTCAGGTGATAGCAGATGCTGGCGAGGATGTGGAGAAAGAGGAATGAACACTCCTCCATTGTTGGTGGGATTGCAAACTTGTACAACCATTCTGGAAATCAGTCTGGCAGTTCCTTATAAAATTGGACCTTATGTAGTTTTAAAGACAGCTGTTTATGAACTGCATAGAATTAATGGTGAATAAGTCATTTTCTGCACAAGCATGTGGACTGGAGTGTGAATCTCAAGGATCCACTTAATCCTGTGGCAAGAAAGTGACGTGATTGAAGAGAATCCCTTCAATATCCAGGTCCATCTTCCAGGTCCATACAGTGGCAAAACTATAAACAGACCATGTAAACAAAACTATAAACCTCCAACATAATGCCAGACAGTGACTGACATCCACATTTGCCTTGATTATTACAGTATAAAGTATACTTGTGATTTTTTTTCTAAAATGGCTGTATTGCAATTTTTGTTAAAATCATCACATATTTAAAAACTGCCGGCATTTTTTTAAAGACAAAGATGGGTATGTATTAGAGATAATTTATGTTTGGCATTAGATCAAAAGCTGCCCACCGAAAGCATATATACATTTCTCAGTGAAGGACGATTTTCATTTTGAAGTGAATTTTTTATGGAATTACATATTTTATCTACAAAATAGTTTGTTTACACTTTTTAGTAGAATGTGAAATTCAGATTTGTAAACTTATCAATAACGTTTTAATACATTGTAAATATGAGGCTTCTGAGAAGTAGCTGAGGGTTCTTTTGTGGAGTGAGTATACAGCTTTACTTCTTCCCCTAAAGTGTATATCTCAGAAAATGTGGAAATGATCAGATGTAAAATGAGTTTCATTCTTTTATTGCAGTAAGAATGGATCTAAACCTTAAGAAGCCACCTCACATTGCCAGACAGAAATACCAGAGGAGCAACAGGTACGCCAACCCACCCACAAAACTTTTGACCCAAAATGTAGCCTGTCTATAAGAAATGAAGGAATGGGACAGCTTACACGCGTTCGCGACCGGCCAGGAAAGACGCAACAAACCGGAATCTTCTGCGGCAAAAGCTTTATTGCTTACATCTTCAGGAGCCAGAGAGCAAGAGAGCAAGAGCTCTATTGCTTACATCTTTAGGAGCCAGAGCGCAAGAGAGCAAGAGAGCAAGAGCTTTATTGCTTACATCTTTAGGAGCCAGAGCGCAAGAGAGCAAGAGAGAGAATGATGAAACCCTGTCCCTTTTAAGGAGAATTATCCTCCGCCTAGGACGTGTCACTCCCTGATTGGCTGCAGCCCATCGGCCGAGCTGTCGTCACGGGGAAGGCAGAGCACATGGGGTGGAGAACTACCCTTGGCACATGCGCAGATTATTTGTTTACCACTTAGAACACAGGATGTCAGTACCATCTTGCAACGGCGAATGTGAGGGCGGCTTCCCACATATCCCCCTTTTCTTTTAATAAGAGCAATAGGCCACCCATACTAATGAGAGTGGAGATAGAGGTCAAATCCCCAGTGTGCAGGTAAAGGAGCCGTACACATAACCTCCTCCCAGGCTCATCACCCAGAGGGGTCCTGGTCTGGTCCCATGTCGTTTTTCCTGGGGAGAAGGACACTTGGACACTCAACCTTCTTGAAAGATGACATGTCTCCCTAGAATAGGTTCATATATGCCGCAGAGCCCTTCTACTGCAGTGCTTAGCCGTGCAACTCTCTCAGGCTGCTGAAGCACACTCACTCTATCCCGTGCAATGAGACTAGCCTCGTGGGGTGCAAGAGCTGAGTGGCCAGCGACCTATTGCTTAAGCATAGATATATCAGGGGAAGCACCATGTTCTAGAGCTGCAAGTGCCTGGGCAATAACCACCTTGTCTCTCCTAGTTTGGGCCTTAAGCTTACAGACCAACCAGAGAAGCAACACTAATCCACAGCAAAGTATATCTCCAAATAATCCCACCCATTCTTTAAAGAAGGAAAATGCTGAGGAGATCCAATTGGGTAATCCTTGAGTCAGGGACAGGTCCAAGCACGTGGAGTTGACCTGAAGGATGGCAATTCTCAATTCCTGAAGGGTCTGTTCAAATTCAGCCATCCAATTCTGTAACATATACTGAGAAAGACTTTAACAAATTAGCTGCCCTAGTAAATTTAACGGACAATCCCGGAAACTTTTGTTCACATCCCAGCTGAGCTATTTGCCATAATACATCTAGTTGTTCCTGGACAAGATCTATGCGTTGATTAATTTCTGCCCATGGAGCATTTTTGGGATTGGAGGATGGCGGCCGCTAAGCCTGCATTGGTGAGAGGTCCCCCAAGCTCCCGACAAACCCTGAGCCAGTCTTGTAAACCTTTGTTCTTTCTTGGGGCTATGGCTGCTCGGCACTCCTGTGTGGCTTGCTCATAAATGAGCTGTTCTACCAGAGGTGCGGCTTGCTCTGAATCTGCAAAAATACGCTCTGCTGCCTCTTTCATTCTGGCCACAAAATCTGAGAAGGACTCCTGGGGTCCCTGGACGATCTTTGTTAGTTGTCCAGTGGCTTCACCTGCTCGGGAGAGCGCCTTCCAGGCCCTAATAGCCTTTTCATCTGATTCAGAACTACTAAGAACTGGCTCCTTGAGCTCATCTAGTGATGAGTATAGGCTCCTTCTCCTAGAAACCTCCGCTGATTGATCTTTTTTCTTTTCTTTTTCCTTCTCCTTCCTTCCAATCTCTCCCCAGGTATTCTTACCTGACCTAAACTTTTCCTCGGGTTCAAGACCCTTGGAAAGGCCTGTATACTTATTTTGTGCACCATGTTTCCTCTTTGCTCCTACTCTCTCTCCCCGCTTTACTTCTGATAGATTGCCCTGAATTTCATCCAGAATTTTCAGCCCTGCCTTAACCGCTTGATAACATGTGAAAAGGAACAAAAAGGCTCCTAACACTAGAGAAAGTTCAAGGCCAAACATACCTTGTAAAGCTATTTCCCACTTTACTTCAGATAGACTGTCTTGAATTTCATTAGAAAGTTCAAGGCCAGACGTACCTTGTAAAGCTATTTCCCACTTTACTTCTGATAGACTGTCTTGAATTTGGTTAGAAAGTTCAAGACAAGACTTACCTTGTAAAGCTATACTTACGGGTACCCTGTTCCCCAGCTGAAGAGTTCTGAATTCACGCAGTTGAATCCTTCTCAACAGTCTGTGTTGCGGGAACACTTCATTACCACCGTTCCCCAGCTGAGGAGTTCTGAATCCAGGCTGGATCCTTCTCAACAGTCTGTTTTACGGGAACCTTTATGACCGTGACCCGCAGTTCTGGTTCTGGAATGAGGGATCTTCCTTGCGCCGGTGATGGTAACCGTCCCGGGTTTTCTTGTCCCGGGTTTTCTCGTCCCAGGTCTTCTCGTCCCGGGTCTCAGCACCAACTCTTACACGCGTTCGCGACCAGCCAGGAAAGACGCAACAAACCGGAATCTTCTGTGGCAAAAGCTTTATTGCTTACATCTTCAGGAGCCAGAGAGCAAGAGAGCAAGAGCTTTATTGCTTACATCTTTAGGAGCCAGAGCGCAAGAGAGCAAGAGAGAGAATGATGAAACCCCGTCCCTTTTAAGGAGAATTATCCTCCGCCTAGGACGTGTCACTCCCTGATTGGCTGCAGCCCATCGGCCGAGTTGTCGTCAAGGGGAAGGCAGAGGACATGGGGTGGAGAACTACCCTTGGCACATGCGCGGATTATTTGTTTACCACTTAGAACACAGGATGTCAGCGCCATCTTGCAACGGCGAATGTGAGGGCGGCTTCCCACAGGGACATAGAGAAGAGACTGATGGAGTGGCCAAACAAAAAACTAGTGCAACTAGAGATCCTCCTATGGACAAGCACCAATCCCTGGCACTATTAATAATATACTGCTATGTTTGCAAGCCTATCTCCTGAGAGGCTCTAACCAGCAGATGATAGAGGAATTCAGAGACCCTCAGAGAAAAAGTGGATGGAGCTTGGGGACTCTCATAGAATAAGAAAGAAGGATTTTGTTCCCCAGAGAGAATAGGAACTCCACAGGAAGATCACCAACAGAATCAACTAACCTGGGCCCTTGGAGTTACGAGAGACTAAATCACTAACCAAGGAGCATAAAAGGGTTGGCTCTAGGCCTCCCTCCACAGATATAACTTTTTCGTGTGGATCCCAAACAACTGACGCGGTGGCCATCCCACAAGTTGTTGCCTGTCTGTGAGATATGTTCTTCTTGATAGGCTGCCTTACCGGCCTCAGTGGGAGAGGATGAGTCTATCCCTGCAAAGACTTGATGTGCCAAGTTGGGAGTATGGGGGTTTGTGGCCTCCATGCTCTCATAGGAGAATGGGAGTGGGAATATTGGGAGGGATTTTGGGAAAGGGTGATCAGGAGGGGACAGTGATTGGGATGTAAAATGAACAAATTAAAAAAAAAAAGAAGAATGGTTCTAAGACATAACCTAGAACTCTAAGATACAGCAATGTTGGCATCTGTTTCAAGTTAATATTTGGATGCTCCCTCTTCCCTTCCTCTCCACCACTGGGACACTCTATGTGATATACACAGCTTCTGTGGGCTTTGTGTGACAATGGAGCATATTCTGTCAAGTAAGTAGCTCATCCTTGTAATGAAAGCACTCAGGAGAATGAGACAGGAGGATCACTGTTGATTCAAGGCTGGCCCATGTAATATGATAGATGCTGGGACAGACTGCAGAGTGCGACTGTGCCTTAAAAACAAAGGAAAAAACAAACAAACAAACAAACAAACAAACAAATAAGCACAACCAGGAAAAAGTACTTAGATTTCAAATGTATGAGGAAAAGAAGATAGCTTCAAGCTCTCCTGCATTTTCTTTTCTTTATCTTTTTTTTTCACAATTAAAAAAAATGTAGGTTAATTTATTTATTTACATTTCAAATCTTACCCCCGTTCCCAATTTCCCCTCCAAAAACCCCCTATCTCACCCCTTCCCCCATGCTTCTATGAGGATACTCCCCCACCCACCCTCCCACACCTTCCTTACTTCCCTAGCATTCCCATTCACTGGGACATCTAGCCTTCAGAGGACCAAGGGCCTCTCCTCACAGTGATGACTAACAAGATCATCCCCTGCTAAATACACATGCAGCTGGAGCTGTGGGTCCCTCCATGTGCACTAAGGAGTGTACTGCTTCTTAGTACACATGGAGGGACCCACAGCAAACATTAGTGTAGAAAAGCCAGGCTACATCAAATTTTCCAACTCAATTCTTCACAGAGTTAGAAAGGGCAGTTTGCAAATTCATCTGGAATATCAAAAAGCCTAGGATAGCAAAAACTATTCTCAACAATAAAAACTCTGTTGAGATTCACCATGCCTGATCTCAAGCTATACTACAGAGCAATTGTGATAAAAAACAAGAACAAACAAACAAAAAGCCAAATAAACAAAAAAACAAAAACCTGCATGGTACTGGTACAATGACAGACAGATAGAGCAATCGAATAGAATTGAAGACACAGTAATGAACCCACACACCTATGGCCATTTGATCTTTGACAAAGGAGTTAAAACCATCTAGTGGAAAGAAGACAAGATCTTCAACTTGTCTTCAACAGTGCTGGCTCAACTGGCTTATAGCATGTAGAAGAATGTGAATTGATCCATACTTATTTCCTCGTACAAAGCTCAAGTCTAAATGGATGAAGGAACTCCACATAAAACCAGAGACAGTGAAACTTAGAGCCTCGAAGATATGGGCACAGGGGAAAAATTTCCTGAACAGAACAACAATGGCTTGTACTGTAAGATCAAGAATTGACAAATGGCACCTCATAAAATTACAAAGCTTCCTTAAGGAAAACGACACTGTCAATAAGATAAAAAGGCAAAAAACAGAATGGAAAAAGATTTTTACCAATCCTAAATCCGATAGGGAGCTAATATCAAATATATACAAAGAACTCAAGAAGTTAGACTTCAGTGAACCAAATAACCCTATTAAAAATGGGGTTCAGTGCTAAACAAAGAATTCTCTGTAACTACTTCCATGGGGGACTTTTGGGATAGCATTGGAAATGTAATTGAAATAAATACCTAATTAAAAGAAAGAAAAAAAAAGAATTCTCAACTGAGGAATACCTAATGGCTGAGAAGCATGTAAAAATGTTCAACATCGTTAATCATAAAGGATACACAAATCAAAACCATGCTGAGATTCCACCTCAAAACTGTCAGAATGACTAAAATCAAAAACTCAGGTGACAGCAGATGCTGGCGAGGATTTGGAGAAAGCAGAACACTCCTCCATTGCTGGTTGAATTGCAAGCTGGTACAACCCCTCTGGAAATCAATTTGGTGGATCCTCAGAAAATTGTACATATTACTATCAGAGGATCCAGGAATTCATCTTCTGGGCTTATGTCCAGAAGACTCTCCAAATTGTAATAAGGACACATGCTCTAATATGTCTATATCAGCCTTTTTATAATAGCCAGAGACTGGAAAGAACCCAAATGTCCTTTAACAGAGGAATGGATACAGAAAATGTGGTACCTTTACATAATGGAATATTACACAGCTATTAAAACAATGAATTTATGAAATTCTTAGACAAAGAATCTATCTATTTAGAGGATATCATCCTAAGTGAGTTAACCCAATCACAAAAGAACACACATGTTATGTACTAACTGGTAAGTGGATATTAGCCCAGAATCTCAGAATACAGAAGGTACAGTTTTCAAACACATAAAACTCAAGAAGATGAAGACAGAAGTGTGGATACTTCATTCCTCCTTAGAGAGGGGAACAAAATACCCATGGAATGAGTTACAGAGACAAAGTATGGAGCAGAGACCCAAGGAATTATCATCCAAAGACTGCCCCACCTGGGGATCCATTCTATAAACAACCACAAACCCCAGAGACTATTGCAGATGCCAACAAGAGCTAGCTGATAGGAGCCTGATAAAGCTGTCTCCTGAGAGGCTCTACTAATGCCTGACAAATACAGAAGTGAATGCTCACAGCCATCCATTGGATGAAGCACAGGGTCTCCAATAAAGGAACTAGAGAAAGTACCCAAGTTGCTGAAGGGCTTTGCAGCCCCATAGGAGGAACAATATGAACTAACCAGTACCCCAAGTGCTCCTTTGGACTAAATAACCAATTAAAGAAAGCACATGACCTAGGGCCTCTCCTCCCATTGATGACCAACTAGGCCATCCTCAGCTACATATACAGCTAGAACCACATGTCCCACCATGTATTTGGTTTGATTGGGGGTTTAGTTCCAAGAATCTCTGGTGGTATTGGTTAGTTCATATTGATATTTCTCCTATGGGGCTTCAGACCCCTTCAGCTCCTTGAGTACTTTCTCTAACTCCTTCATTGGGGACCTTGTGCTCCGTCAAATGCCTGATTGTGAGCATCAACTTCTGTATTCGCCAGGCATTGGCAAAGGCCCTCGGCAGACAGTTATATCAGGCTCCTGGAAATGGGAGTGGGTGGGTTACGGAGCAAGGGAAGGGGGGAGGGAATAGGAAGTTTTCTGAAGTGAAACTAGGAAAGGTGATAACATTTGAAATGTAAATAAAGAAAATATCTAATAAAAATTTAAACAAAAAAAGAAAACACATGGTGGGACTCTTAGCTCTAGCTACATATGTAGCAGAGGATGGCCTAGTCGCCATTAATGAGAAGAGAGGCCCTTGGTCCTGTGAAGGTTCTATGCCCCAGTATAGAGGAATGCCAGGGCCAAGAAGTGGGAGTGGGTCGGTTGGGGAGGGAGGTGCAGGCAGGTATAGGGAATTTTCGGAGGGGAAACTAGGAAAGCAGATAACATTTGAAATCTAAATAAAGAAAATATCTAATAAATCTATATGTATGTAAAAAAAACAAGAAAAAGAAAAAGAAAAACCAGGCTATGTGCTTTGATGTCTTTCTCTATAAATCCAAATATCGCATATACAATTAGACATAGTGTCAGAAGTTCTTTGTGTCACCCAGAAATGGAAATACCATCTAATAAAATTCATCTAGAATTTTTACATATTATGGATTTTGGAGATCTCTATTTGCAGTATATACTTACATTTCATATCTATATTTTGTTATGTGGATAACTTTCCTGTAAATGCATATATGCATACCTATATTTGTGATTAATTCTTTCCTTACGTGTTGATTTCAATGACAAATGCTCTCCTTGGATCAATGTATTTGAACAGATAGTCCTTCATTGCTGGCGCTCCTGTAGGAGTTGATGCAAATCTAGCAAATTCAGCCTATGTGTTTCTCAGGGTCTATAACTATACTCTACTTCCTGTTTTCTCTCTCTGCCTCTGGTATGTGAATGAAAATGTCATCAGTCAGTTTCTTGTTTGTGATGCTGCAATAGATTTTTTTTCCCATTATGATGGAATCAATCCATTGAAACCATAAGCCAAAATTAACTATTTTTACTTTTAGCTGATTTTTGTTATATAGTATTTTATCACAGAAACATAAGTAATGCATCTGCTTTTGTAGTACCAAACATAGACAAAGAAATATTTCGCACTGAAACATTTCTCATGTTCATAGACTTATGGCTTTTTAGAAGTATTTATTTATTTATTGTTTTCTGTTTTCTTTCTAGGTGTATATGTTTGCAATTGTGCTTGATCATGTATGTGGAAACTACCATATCATACATGACCATACTCAGGCAAAAGATCTGGGTCTTCATGCTTAGGAATAACACACAGTAAAGACTAAGCCATGGTCTTGCCACCCTACCACGTTTAATTTACCTCTTTCATATTGTTTAAAGAGAGTTAAAAATTGCTTATATTGATATTTTGTATTCATGTGGACACTCTATATGAACATGTCAATTTTAATGTAAATATAAGCATGAGTTGAGAAATTAATATTACAGACAGTTTAATATATGCATGGTTATCTGAGATAAATGATTTTAGGAAACTGTCCATGAAAGATTCTCAACTCCCGTTGCAGCCTAGGTCAATAAAGACATCTGGTGTTTAACGTCTGGCATCCAGTCAATAGGGGATGACATGGGAAACAATTTGGTGTTCTGACTTTACTTTTCATTGAATCAATGTCAGGTAGTGATTAGTGGCTTGTGAGGAACTTGGCAAACCATGTAGAGTGCACCATGTTGGGGTTCATTTTCATCCATGCCCACGCTGGTTTTAATATCTGTAGGAAAGTATATTGGCAGGAAACTCCATTGATGTCAGCCTGTCCCACTGTTCAATAAATAAAAGACTTCAACTGCCAGTGACGATTACATCTTTCAGTCTCAAATGGTAGCAAGTTTGAAGAAAAAAAATAATTATGTACTGTGAAGAATGCATAAATTCACAGGGGAGATCTTGAAAATGATTAAAACATATTTTCAATATTTGAAAAAATATATCCAAATAAAACATTCAAAATAATTAGATGTTTTGTAAATATTTATGGTAAGCTGATATGCTTCTAAGGGATTAAATATTTTCTTTTTATATAATTTATTAAGCCGTTTTAATTTTCAGAAGGTTAGATTTTTAGGCAGGATATCACACATGAACACACACACACACACACACACAAACTTCATGTGAAATTAGACTCAAGGTATAACTTTACAAACTAAGTTTTGACCTTGAACAAACTATTTGGTTTTAGTTTCTTTACTACGTTCCCAGTGATAATTCTTATTTTAAAATGTTTTACTTATATAAATATTTTTTTAATTTTATTGCAAGATCAGGCTAAAACACATTTATTCAATAAATAATTATTAACTTTATACCTCTATTCCACACCTGCTACTCTGTTATGTTCTATTGATCCACGAAATGGGCTATTGTGTTTTTTTCCTCAGCTGCCTCCAGCATAGATCAGTAGTCCATGAAGTGGAACATATTCTCTGCAAGAAATTTTCAAGACTGTCTTCTGGACTGCAGGTGTAGAATATTAAATTCTCTATCTCAATTTCTATATACAGGTTGACTCTTACATGATCTATGTATTTGGTGATGAATTCTGATATACAAGAATATTCTGTGCCACAAGAATAGTATGCTTTTTATGTATGTAAGTACATTGTTGTTTTACAACATAATAGCACTGCATCTTTTTAGGTTTGATTACATGATTTCAAGTGTATTTTAAATGTGCTTTATATAGGTTTATATCTTATATTTATTTATTATTAATTTATAATGTGCTATTCATAAAGAGGCTTAATGATTTTCTGAGATGGAAATAAATATAACATTATTTTTTAATACAAGCATGTTTGAGAAAGTTACAGACTTGATTCATGCTTTTACTTATAGAAGGTACATTGATGCTTTTGAGCAAAAGAAAGGATGATCTTATGGAATTCATAGATTCATGTTCAAAGGCTAGAATTATAAAATAAAATACAGACATTAAAAATTACTAAAATCAAAGGCTTATCCAGTTCATATTAACCTTGAAACACCCAATAATGACAGTCTTGAGTTACCATGATTAGCAAGAACTTTCAAAATTGGGCCTATCATATGAAAAATGAATGCTAAGATTACATTCAGATTACTCAGCCTGTTTACCACAATCTGTAATCTGTGATAGAGAAAACGATCAGTTTTTGTTGAAGACTTTGGTGTATTTTCTGACCTTGATTATTTGAAACTAAAATTCTAGAATTCCGTTCTGTCTACTAATTTTTATTCTTCATGTTGAATGATGGTATACATTTTAGCACTAGTAACATTTTAAACAATAATTTTAAAATTATGTGAGTAAAGATTATAGTTTGAAGAAAAGTTAAATAAATAAATTAATTCTTATAACATAAATGGATTCTTTTACATTTTCACATGTTTTATTTAAAAACCTGCAAGGTTCCAACCCAAGTCTCCATCATAAATAAGTCTTACAGAAAATCCTTACCTCCATGAGACTTGGGTTGGAACATGCAACAGAAAACAATATTTTATAAATAAACTATATTAACATATTTCATAATTATATAAAAATCAAGGAATCTGCAAACAACAAGTGTTTATATCATATGTATAATCTTTTTGGATTAATAAAGGGTATAACACCCATTGTCAAATGGTTATGATACTTAATCAAAAACACCAATTATGTAATAGAATAAATCACTAAATCACTAGTCTTGCAGAAGAAGGCACATTTTACTCTTGGAAAAGCAGTAAACATGGAAGCTCAGATGATTGTGTGTATATCAGCAGGAAAGTTTCTGCAATTTTGTAAAATCTGCCTGGAGAGCTCTCCCAGGATACCCTTTGGAACTAAGAAATAGATGGGGTTTTGGGACCATGAATGTAGATGTCTCCACAGCTCTGTTATCACAGGTGAGTTCTTAAAAGCGGCTTCTTTGAAGAAAGAGATGAAAATATACCTCCCAGTCTCTAAAAGTTACCCCTTCCATGGCTGAGAAAAAATTTGAGAGGAACAATATAGAAATCTAGAGATATTTAGAAAAAAATTCTTCCAGGTGATCCTCAAAATCCATAACAGAAATAAAAAGAAGTTAAAATTGTAAATAAATGTTTGTGCTTTCTTAATTGCATAGGCTCTGTGACTGGCCACAAATAATCTATCTAAACCTACTAACGTGTTGTTAAAAGATGTCAGTGATTTGTATGTCATTTACAATTACTTCATGGAAAACAAAAACAAAAACTAACCGAGGGGCATTCTCAATTTATGAGGACATGTGTAAAAGTCATGAAATAACTCTTATCATCATTATTTATTTTTGTGTAAGACACATTTTTAAATCCAGTCCCTAAATACTGCCATATTTACGTGACTTTTCCACAGGATCCAATTCCAAACTCACTACATCATTTAGCATAAGCCTTTGCATATAAAAAGTTTTGATTTTGGCATCTGCTTATACTCATATTGATATCATAAAGATGTTGGGGTCTTGTGCGCGCTTGACTGGCCAGGAAGAACGACGCTGCAACAGGATCCTTCTGCACACGTTTATTGGGAGAGCTTGATTGTAGAGGCAAAAAGACCCCAAGCCCAGAACTGGTGCTGCTTTTATAGGCCTAGGAGAGGCGTGTCTTACACCGGATTGGTTATGCACTATGCCTCATTTGCATGTTCCTCATCTGATTGGCTACTCTCTCTCAGTACCTTACAGAACCTCATTATCATACCTCATTTGCATGTCTCACATCTGATTGGTTATACTCTCAGTACCTTACAGAACCTCATTATCATGCCCGGGCCCGGCAGTGTCTTTGCAAAAAACTTTACTGCATATGTACACATTGGTTGCTTGTCCAAACTTATGCGTGGTGGCCAGCAGTAGTCAGTGCCACTCTGCAACAGCACATGTGGCTTCCCACATCTCCCCCTGTTTGTTTTAATAAAATTAGGCTGGACTAGGCCTGTGCAATTATGCCCATCCATCGTGGCTCCTGTTTTAGGTCGTTCCTCTAATGTCACAGCCTTACCCGTCATAGGGTAACCCTATCACCACCGGGCCCCATGTCTTAGGTTGGACTGTGCACGAGGAAAGTTGCCCGTCTCTGGATACCGCAGTGCTGTGTGACAATAACTGCTAAATGACCTAGGGCGAACTCTGTAAAAGAGGCCAGCCAAAAAATGAATTAGTGGTGAAATCATGATCACTCTATCGCTTGCAATGAGGAAACCTCAGTGATGTGCAAGGGCTGATCAATGATTGTTGAGTCTCTCTCATCTCAGTGCCATGGAGTGCAAGAGTAGAGAACTCAGATGCCAACTAATTCTTGAGCATGGATAACCAAATTTCAGGGGAGGAGCCGTTTTCAATAGCTAAAAGTGCCTGAGTTATAATCACCTTGTCACGTTTTTGTTGGGTTCTGAATTTGCATACCAACCAGAGCATTAGGGGTAACCTAAACTGGGTGGTAGTGGTGCAAGCCTTTAATTCCAGCAGTTGAAACACAGAATACTCTTTGATCTGAGTCCAAGACCAGTCTGGTTTAGAGAGTGATTTCTATGTTAGGCAGGACTGCACAGAGAAATCCTGACTTGAAATCACCATCCCCCAATTTTAAAATGAGGAAACACAAATCCAGAAAAATTTAGAATCACTTGATGTAATTGAAAAGTAAAAGTCATAATTTAAATTAAATGGAAATATGTCATAACAAAAATCACTAACTTGTATGCTTACTTGAAATATTTAATAAAAATAGTTTAATTAAATATGACTTTTGCTATGCTATATGAATGATGCATAGTTTTTAAGTTATTGATTGTAATTTTAAAAAATATCCACATAAATATTTATTACCAATCTATAAAACATTTTTATGTAGTAGTAAAATATTTACATTATGTTATTAATTTTGCAACAAATAAAAGACTATAATTTATTTCCAATTTTATAATTATTTTACTTATTTTCAAAGTTTCTTTGCTAAGTACAAGAAATACATACATATATATTCTAACAATCAAGAATTTTTATTTTTGAATATTAAGGTTCATAAGTGTAAAAGAGAAAACCTACAAGAAAGAGATTTTATCACAGGTAAATAGCACAAAGAATAAAAGAGAAATTACACACCTTCTCTTCTGTAAGAAGAGTGTGAACTAGTGTTGGATATATGGGTCAGTGAAGAACAGACTCTTGCTCAAAAATCATTTTGTCCAAATATATGTAACACTAATGAATTTGGAGGCCTCCAACTGAACATAAAATGCCCTCAGTGCAAGTCTCTCTTGTTTCCAAAGCATTTGGCAAATTTTTACTCTAATTGCTATTCAATACTTGTAATTATTAAGGCCAATTTATTCTCTATTTGGAAATTTAAAGGTGTATCGCTATAGCCTTGTGATATTACTCCCTCTTCCTCCTCTTTCTCCCTCCCTTCAGTCCTCCCTCCCCCTCTTCCTCTGCTTCCTTCTCACCTCTCCCTATTTAGCTGCACAGAAAGCATCAGTGTTTCTTTCCTCTGAACTATCATGATTGTAAATTACTGGTATAATTGCACTTTAAAGAAACATTTCTCCTTGGAGTGATTGCAAAGGGAACCTTGAAGATGGAGTTTACAGAACGAGATTGGTGTGAATGCCTATTATGTACAAACTCATTTTCTAAGACTTAAGCTCTGATCTCATATATTAGACCCTGAAGCTAATTGTCATGATGGATACTTTTAGTCTAGGCTAAGGATTTCTTCAGTAATTAATTAAATGAAAAGTTATTATGGTTTTAGTCATTTAGCTACAGGCAGTAATTCAATTAAAATAATGGCATTCTGTAGTTTAACCATATCAATGATATTCATAAAATGTGCTTTGCATATTCTTACAAGTTTTTAAAGTTTATTCTTAAAAGAATCAAAAGCCAATCATCATTCCAAAGTAATGGTCTATTTAAAAATTGCTGACATCATCAGTGTAGAATTTTTTTTCTCTTGATTATAAAAAAGGAAGAATTTGTCCTTGAACCAAAGGAGATATTGTAACTTAATATAGATGAAAATAAAATTTTATTAACATAGAAATATAAAACATCCTCATATTTTCTTAAGCTTTTTACTTTTATTTTTTTTTAATTTCTTATGGGAAGGGCCTGATTGAACAGCCTTACATTGCATTGTGGGACATTTTGCTAATGTAAAGTAAAAATGTATTTTGAAAAAAATATATTAGTAATTTTTCTAGAGAAGAGATACTTATTATTCTGTCAATTTAATGTAATTTATTGATAATACTGCTTAGTAACAGACAAGGTTTGATTCAAGCATGAATCTTTGACGGCACTGGATGTTAGTCACCACTATGACCTCAACGCACTGCTTGGAGTCCATATGTAACAAATATTTCTTATTTTTTGTCACATTTCTGAATAAAAAAATGAGACCTCTTATTTTATAACCATATAATTTCACTACTAAGCATGTAATATCATGAAAACATGTTTACTAATTATTATGTTTAAATACTTTTATCAATTTTCATACTTATGTTTGTTCACATGTGCACCATGCATATTGTCATGGTAAAAACAATACATATGTCTCAAAACACATCTTCAAAATAATCACATAAATTTTCAAGTATTAAAGTATTATGATTGAATAAGTGCCTGTTCTCAGTGTGCTATTGCCATACAATTCCGATAAGTGCTACTCTTCAGCATTACCCACCAATGTAATTTTATTTGTAAAACAATTATTCTAGGAAATTTCTAAAATTAGGTTTTATGTAGTTTAAATACTTGATGGAATACAGAGCTAATTGTTTCCCAAATAGTATGATATGGCTCTGTAGAGAACTACATGAGAACACATAATATTTTATAATTATCATTATAATGTTTCTCTTCCTAATTTTCAGTGTACTTGTATTCTCAAATGTCTAAGCTTTTGTACAATATTCCAAATGTTGCAACCCTCCCTGTCCCTACCCCCACAGTTCGTTCCCCCGTCCCTCCTCCCCTTCACCCCTGAGATGGTGCTCACTTCCACACCTGCCATGGGAATACCCCTTTTCTCTATAGAATTAGATGCATCCTCCCCCACTGAGATCTGGCAAAGCAGTCCTCTGCTATATATGTGCCAGGGATCTTGGTCCAGTCTGTGTATATTCATTAGTTGGTGGCTTAGGCTCTGAGTGCTCCCAGGGGTCAAGGTTTGTTGGCACTGCTGATCTTCCCATGGGGTTGCTATTCCCTTCAGAGCCTTCAATCCTTCCCCTAACTCTGCCATCGGCATCCCCAACTTCAGTCCACTATGGCAGCCTTATTTATAATAGACAGAAACTGGAAGCAACAAAGATGTCCTTCAACCAAAAAAAAATTGATACAGAAATGTGGTTCATCTACGTAATGGAATACTATTCAGCTATTAAAGGATGGACCATCTAGAGACTGCCATACCCTGGGATCCATCCCATAATCAGCCTCCAAAACGCTGACACCATTGCATACATCAGCAAGATTTTGCTGAAAGGACCCTGATATAGGTGTCTCTTGTGAGGCTATGCCGGGACCTGGCAAACATAGAAGTGGATGCTCACAGTAAGCTATTGGATGGAACAGAGGGCCTCCAATGGAGGAGCTAGAGAAAGTACCCGAGGAGCTAAAGAGGTTTGTAACCCTATAGGTGGAACAACAATATAAACTAACCAGTATCCCCGGAGCTCGTGTCTCTAGCTGCATATGTATCAGAAGATGGCCTAGTCGGCCATCATTTGAAAAATGGGCCCCTTGGTCTTACAAAATTTATATGCCTCACTACTGGGAAACGTCAGGACCAAGAAGTGGGAGTGGGTGGGTAGAGGAGTGAGGGGGAGGGTCTGGGAGACTTTTGGGATAGCATTTGAAATGTAAATGAAGAAAATACCTAATTTTAAAAATTAAAAAATAATAATAATGAGGGCATCGTGAAGTTTGCAGACAAATGGATGGAACTAAAAAAATATAACCCTAAGTGAGGTAACACAGACTTAAAAGGACATGCATGGTATGTACTCACTAATATGTGAATATTAGCTAAAAAAGCACACGATGTCCAGTATACACCCCCCACAGACCTTAAGAAGTTAATAAAGAAGGAAGACCCAAGTCAGCATTCTTCAAGCCCACGTAGAAGGGGGAACAAAATAATCACTGAAGGCAAAGGGTAGGAGATAACTGGATGAGGGAAAGAAGACAGAGGGTTAAAGGGTAGGGAGCAGGAAAAGATATAGGGGAGATAGGAGAGAAGTCCACAGCACCAGGAGAATGAATCGAAATATGCAGCTGCTGGTGGTGGAATGCGGGCTTGGGGAAAACCTCTAGAAAGTTCCAGGCACCTGGGATATGAATGGCTTCCAGAATGCAAAGCAGGGGGTAACTGAAATACCCAATAGTGGGGCGATGGAACCTGAAGAGACCACCTTCCGTAGTTAGACAGTCCCCCAGTGAAGGTTTGGGGATACCATCAAATTTTCTGACCCAGAATTACTCCTGTCTAAAAGAAATGCATGGATAAAAAAGGAACAGAAACTGTAGAAATGGTCAACCAGTGACCAACCCAACTTGTGATCCATCTCATGGATGGGACTCAAACCCGGACACTATTACTGATGCTACGTTATGTTTGGGGAGAAAAGCCTAGCATGGTTGTCCTGTGAAAGTCTCTACCAGCCGCTGACTGAGACAGATGCAGATACTTACATTTTTTAAAAAACAAAAAAATAGAGTAGTTACTACATTTACATTGTTCATTATATTATATTTCAAACACATAATTTCACTTTCAACTTTTATAGATTATAAAAATATTTGTATTGTCATATATTATACATCTTTTATGTGTACCAAGTTTGAGAGTTGTTTTTTTTTTTTTTTGTCATCCTGTGGCTTTTAAATACAAATTCAATACTTCCTATGAAAAGTTATTTTGCTATTAAATATTTATGTAGTTAGAAATCAAATACATTTTGTAATTCTGCTATATATGTAAAACACACAGAATGATTTATGTTGTATTAAGTAAACATTTACATTAACATTATACTCTACTTGTATCATTTTAGTACATTGACCCTACAATGAATTATTATGTCAATCTCAATTTCATTAATCACCAATAAGTGAGTTGCCACAATAATTCTATACTAAATATACAATATGTTTCTGTGCCTTTGAATGCTTCATCATTCATCTTTTTACAAGTACCCCTTTAATAATGAATTTTTAGGTTTCTTAACACTCAATCTTTGTATTTATCTTTGACTCATAATCACATCTTTCATGCAATAGCATTCTAAGTAAAATTCTAGAAAAAATCAATCTAATAAAATAATGCAATTATAGATTAAACTCTCAAATCAAAATGTTGTGCTTCTTTTTTAAAATAACATTTATAACATGATAAGTACAAATAAGGACAAGTAAGGAAATCAAAGAAAACATGGCCTCTGATTCTCTTTGTAAGACTTAACTGAAAGTGTGAAAATCAAACATAATGCTTGATTTTCTCTCCAAATCTATTTTTGCTTGTTTTTTTTCATTTCTTCAATACTATTTTTTTGTTGTTCTTTTCAATACTTTTTTTTTAAAAAAACTTCAATAAAATCATGCAATTTCAGTTGTGGCTCCACCTTAGTAAACTTGTTCTGTTCCTGTAATGTATGTATCAATGGATCTCTCCTTTTACCTTGAGCATCAATTATTGGGATACATTTCCCAGCCCCAACATCTAAAGACCATGCTTCAGTCCTTGAAATATGATTGCAAATGGAAACCCTGTTACACTTCCCAATTAGGAATGAACCCAGAATCAACAGCCAGCATGCTAAGTCCATCTTCCATTATTACTTTCTGTTTTTCATCTCTCCAACTCTTTTTGTGGTCCTTGGATTACCAAACTCTAGTTATTCTGCTTTCTGTCAATATTCTGAACATACTTTTGTGCCAACACAATTCACGTGCAAAGAACAATAGTAGATCTTGCAACGAATTAACTATGTATATCCCAAAGACACTAGCAGTCCATACTCTAACTTAGGAGATGAACAATAAATAATATTCACTGGAGTGAGATTGAGATAAAATTTGTTTTATTTCATTATATATTGGAATATGCTCACTATGCCCACCTTGGAATTCTAGGATCTAGAATAATTGTGACTTGTAGACTTGTAATTAGCAATTAAAATCTTTAGGTCTAAGGACATCCAATTAAAATTGAAGCTGTGATAGCTTTGATCTCACCTAGAGTCCTGTACCAGCATTTATTTTCATGAGGATGCCTTACATCCCATATTCTAAGATAGTGTAACTAACTGCTAAAAAAATACAGTATCATGGAGAATGAGTGTTCCTTTGCTAATTGTACACAATTTCTATTGTGTTATATACAAGTCAATATTTCTGTGTATGGTATTATGTATATGAATATAAATGCTCATCTGAGTTTTCTTAGCTTAAATTTGGGTTAAACCTCATTTCTCTGTGGGTACAAAGATCAAGTTGTACCCCTTTGCTGCTGCCAGTGAATTGGAAAATATGTCCAGATGAGTTATTCCATTTCTATTATAAGCAGCAACAACTTTTTACATATTTTTCCAATAGTAAAAGTACTGAGGCCCATGTTTCAGGAATCCAGCCACCACCCTGTATATCACAAAATAAATTAAAATATAGTTACTTTACAAAAACCTATGTAAACAAACAAAAAAACATCTTCCCATCTGGCAAAGGAAAGTCAGACCTCCAGAAGACAGCATTGAAACTGAGCACAAGTAGTTATGTTGTGTGATTCTTCCTCTATGTCACTGCGGGTTGTTGTCCATACCAATATTTCATAGGGGGAGAATATTTCACAATAAGTCTGTTGAACATCAGCCCTGTATTTAATCCACTGAATGTAAAGCAAATCAAGTTTATGTTCTTTTTATTATAGGGATCAGGAACATTTTCAGCTGGTTCTGTTACTGAGTCAGGCTAAGTTTTTGAAATTACAACAATTAGTGTATTTGAGGCAGGCAAACAATTATGAAAATTAATGCTCTGTAATTAAACAGCAAATATAATATCATGCCATAGCATGCTACTACCAAAATATTTAACAATGAATACAAATGTAGATTAAGAGGACTCGAATAATGCACATACTAAATTAAGATGAAACAAGATCTTTCTGTGTTAAATGAACCAAGCATGGAGTAGAAAGAGAATGTTGCAAATGAAAAAAGTGGGTGCTAGTGATATTGATTAATTACCCTACTAATAACAATCAAAAAGTTCATATTGAGTTTGACTTTTGCATTTCATTTCTCTCAATTCTCCTTTTCCTAAAGCTTATATATTTAAAATTGAGATATTGTATCACTCTTCATATTGACTATACCTTGACCAATATGACAAACACAAAATAAATCTGGAAATAGGATAAGTATCTCCCCAAACTAGTAATGCTCATACAAAACTAAACTTATTAAGATAATATTGCCTCAGTAATTAGAGGTATCTCTAACTCAATATATAAAAAGACAAGTTGCATTATGTTGTTCTAAAAATAGTGGAGATATGTTAAAAGATACGTGTATATATCAAAGAACCAACAGTGGTCTCAGTTTCTTTTATCTTGGTTACTCAATAACTGTTTGTTACTCTTCAAAAGTGGCTAATTTGGGTGTCCTACTGGGAATTATTATCTATCTTTTTTTTTTTTTTTTTTAGAAGTTGCATCCTCCCAAAAATATCTGTCTCAGGCACATAGAAAGTAAGACATTTACATCTGGCTCAATCATGATATTGTATATTTTAAGTATATAGCTAGTGACAGATCTGAAAACAGACAGTGAGAATGTCTGTTGCACTGGCTCTACTGAAGACATCCAAAGGGGGCTTCTCCTTGTACTGGAGACAAGGAAGCTCCAGCTACATCTGTGGGCTTTTACAGTCTCTGTTTGATTCATACAAAATAGAAAATGTGCATTTTATTAAGCACCCCAACAGAAATTCTTTATTCTTGTCTTTTATCCAGGCAAAAATCTTCCACAATAAAATTGAGAAGACATTGGTGTTCAGGTAGTGACTTGCATTTTTGTTTGCTATAAACAATACATTCTTCTCACTTTTAATCAAGATTTGGAAGAATTAGGTTAGAGGGTGCGCCAGAGAACCGGACAGCTTCTGGAACGGGCAGAAGCACAGAGCCGCTGAGGCAGCACCCTTGGCGGGCCGCAGACAGCCGGCCACCGTCCGGACCAGAGGACAGGTGTCTGCCTGGCTTGGGAGGCGGCCTCAGCCTCAGCAGCAGCGGTTGCCATCTGGGTTCCAGGACTCCGCAGGACCTAGGAAATTAGTCTGAACAGGTTAGAGGGTGCGCCAGAGAACCGGACAGCTTCTGGGATGGGCGGAAGCACAGAGCCACTGAGGCAGTACCCTTTGCAGGCTGCAGACAGCCGGCCACCGTCCGGACCAGAGGACAGGTGTCTGCCTGGCTCGGGAGGCAGCCTCAGCCTCAGGAGCAGTGGTCGCCATCTTGGTTCCAGGACTCCCTGGAACTTAGGAATTTAGTCTGCACAGGTGAGAGTCTGCACCACAGAAGCTGACAGCTTCTGGGAACTGCCAAAGCAACACAGCTTCTGAGAGAGGCCCTGTTTTGGGCCTTCTTCTTCGACCAGGAGGAGGTCCAAAAACAAGATATCTGCGCACCTTCCCTGTAAGAGAGCTTGCCAGCAGAGAGTGCTCTGAGCACTGAAACTCAGAGGAGAGAATCTGTCTCCCAGGTCTGCTGAGAGACTGTAACAGAATCACCAGAAGAACAATCTCTAAACAGAGTCAACTATAACTACTAACTCCAGAGATTACCAGATGGCGAAAGGTAAACGTAGAAATCCTACTAACAGGAACCAAGACCACTCACCATCATCAGAACCCGGCACTCCCACTTCGCCCAGTCCAGGGCACCCCAACACACCCGAAAACCTAGACCTAGATTTAAAAGCATATCTCATGATGATGGTAGAGTACATCAAGAAGGACTTTAATAAATCACTTAAAGAAATACAGGAGAACACTGCTAAAGAGTTACAAGTCCTTAAAGAAAAACAGGAAAACACAATCAAACAGGTAGAAGTCCTTACAGAAAAAGAGGAAAAAACATACAAACAGGTGATGGAAATGAACAAAACCATACTAGACCTAAAAAGGGGAGTAGAAACAATAAAGAAAACTCAAAGTGAGGCAACACTGGAGATAGAAACCCTAGGAAAGAAATCTGGAACCATAGATTTGAGCATCAGCAACAGAATACAAGAGATGGAAGAGAGAATCTCAGGTGCAGAAGATTCCATAGAGAACATCAGCACAACAATCAAAGAAAATGGAAAATGCAAAAAGATCCTAACTCAAAATATCCAGGAAATCCAGGACACAATGAGAAGACCAAACCTACGGATAATAGGAGTGGATGAGAATGAAGATTTTCAACTCAAAGGACCAGCAAACATCTTCAACAAAATTATTGAAGAAAACTTCCCAAATATAAAGAAAGAGATACCTATGAACATACAAGAAGCCTACAGAACTCCAAATAGACTGGACCAGAAAAGAAATTCCTCCCGACACATAATAATCAGAACAACAAATGCAATAAATAAAGATAGAATACTAAAAGCGGTAAGGGAAAAAGGTCAAGTAACATACAAAGGCAAGCCTATCAGAATTACACCAGATTTTTCACCAGAGACTATGAAATCCAGAAGAGCCTGGACCGATGTTATACAGACACTAAGAGAACACAAATTCCAGCCCAGGCTACTATACCCAGCCAAACTCTCAATTACCATAGATGGAGAAACCAAAGTATTCCACGACAAAACCAAATTCACACATTATCTCTCCACGAATCCAGCCCTTCAAAAGTTAATAACAGAAAAAAACCAATACAAGAACAGGAACAATGCCCTAGAAAAAACAAGAAGGTAATCCCTCAACAAACCTAAAAGAAGACAGCCACAAGAACAGAATGCCAACTTTAACAACAAAAATAACAGGAAGCAACAATTACTTTTCCTTAATATCTCTTAACATCAATGGTCTCAACTCCCCAATAAAAAGACATAGACTAACAAACTGGCTACACAAACAAGACCCAACATTTTGCTGTTTATAGGAGACACACCTCAGAGAAAAAGATAGACACTACCTCAGAATAAAAGGCTGGAAAACAATTTTCCAAGCAAATGGTATGAAGAAACAAGCTGGAGTAGCCATCCTAATATCTGATAAGATTGACTTCCAACCCAAAGTCATCAAAAAAGACAAGGAGGGGCACTTCATACTCATCAAAGGTAAAATCCTCCAAGAGGAACTCTCAATTCTGTATATCTATGCTCCAAATACAAGGGCAGGCACATTCATTAAAGAAACTTTATTAAAGCTCAAAGCACACATTGCACCTCACACAATAATAGTGGGAGACTTCAACACACCACTTTCACCAATGGACAGATCATGGAAACAGAAACTAAACAGGGACACAATGAAACTAACAGAAGTGATTAAACAAATGGATCTGACAGATATCTACAGAACATTTTATCCTAAAACAAAAGGATATACCTTCTTCTCAGCACCTCATGGTACCTTCTCCAAAATTGACCACATAATAGGTCACAAAACAGGCTTCAACAGATTCAAAAATATTGAAATTGTCCCATGTATCCTATCAGATCACCATGCACTAAGGCTGATCTTCAATAACAAAAAAATAACAGAAAGCCAACACTCACGTGGAAACTGAACAACACTCTTCTCAATGATACCTTGGTCAAGGAAGGAATAAAGAAAGAAATTAAAGACTTTTTAGAGTTTAATGAAAATGAAGCCACAACGTACCCAAACCTTTGGGACACAATGAAAGCATTTCTAAGAGGGAAACTCATAGCTCTGAGTGCCTCCATGAAGAAAGGGGAGAGAGCACATACTAGCAGCTTGACAACACATCTAAAAGCTCTAGAAAAAAAGGAAGCAAATTCACCCAAGAGGAGTAGACGGCAGGAAATAATCAAACTCAGGGGTGAAATCAACCAAGTGGGGACAAGAAGAACTATTCAAAGAATTAACCAAATGAGGAGTTGGTTCTTTGAGAAAATCAACAAGATAGATAAACCCTTAGCTAGATTCACTAGAGGGCACAGAGACAAAATCCTAATTAACAAAATCAGAACTGAAAAGGGAGACATAACAACAGATCCTGAAGAAATCCAAAACACCATCAGATCCTTCTACAAAAGGCTATACTCAACAAAACTGGAAAACCTGGACGAAATGGACAAATTTCTGGACAGATACCAGGTACCAAAGTTGAATCAGGATCACGTTGATCATCTAAACAGTCCCATATCACCTAAAGAAATAGAAACAGTTATAAATAGTCTCCCAGCCAAAAAAAAGCCCAGGACCAGACGGGTTTAGTGCAGAATTCTATCAGACCTTAAAAGAAGATCTAATTCCAGTTCTGCACAAACTTTTTCACAAGTAGAAGTAGAAAGTACTCTACCCAACCCATTTTATGAAGCCACTATTACTCTGATACCTAAACCACAGAAAGATCCAACAAAGATAGAGAACTTCAGACCAATTTCTCTTATGAATATCGATGCAAAAATCCTCAATAAAATTCTCGCTAACCGAATCCAAGAACACATTAAAGCAATCATCCAACCTGACCAAGTAGGTTTTATTCCAGGGATGCAGGTATGGTTTAATATACGAAAATCCATCAATGTAATCCACTATATAAACAAACTCAAAGACAAAAACCACATGATCATCTCGTTAGATGCAGAAAAAGCATTTGACAAGATCCAACACCCATTCATGATAAAAGTTCTGGAAAGATCAGGAATTCAAGGCCCATACCTAAACATGATAAAAGCAATCTACAGCAAACCAGTAGCCAACATCAAAGTAAATGGAGAGAAGCTGGAAGCAATCCCACTAAAATCAGGGACTAGACAAGGCTGCCCACTTTCTCCCTACCTTTTCAACATAGAACTTGAAGTATTAGCCAGAGCAATTCAACAACAAAAGGAGATCAAGGGGATACAAATTGGAAAGGAGGAAGTCAAAATATCACTTTTTGCAGATGATATGATAGTATATATGTGACCCTAAAAATTCCACCAGAGAACTCCTAAACCTGATAAACAGCTTCGGTGAAGTAGCTGGATATAAAATTAACTCAAACAAGTCAATGGCCTTTCTCTACACAAAGGATAAACAGGCTGAGAAAGAAATTAGGGAAACAACACCCTTCTCAATAGTCACAAATAATATAAAATATCTCAGCGTGACTCTAACTAAGGAAGTGAAAGATCTGTATGATAAAAACTTCAAGTCTCTGAAGAAAGAAATTAAAGAAGATCTCAGAAGATGGAAAATCTCCCATGCTCATGGATTGGCAGGATCAACATTGTAAAAATGGCTATCTTGCCAAAAGCAATCTACAGATTCAATGCAATCCCCATCAAAATTCCAACTCAATTCTTCAACGAATTAGAAGGAGCAATTTGCAAATTTATCTGGAATAACAAAAAAACCTAGGATAGCAAAAACTCTTCTCAAGGATAAAAGAACCTCTGGTGGAATCACCATGCCTGACCTAAAGCTTTAC
Source organism: Mus musculus (assembly GCF_000001635.26). NCBI lineage: Eukaryota > Metazoa > Chordata > Mammalia > Rodentia > Muridae > Mus > Mus musculus. Next base: position 43,880,220 of record NC_000069.6, on the reverse strand, counting down.
TACAGAGCAATTGTGGTAAAAACTGCATGGTACTGGCATAGAGACAGACAAGTAGACCAATGGAATAGAATTGAAGACCCAGAAATGAATCCACACACCTATGGTCACTTGATCTTCGACAAGGGAGCTAAAACCATCCAGTGGAAGAAAGACAGCATTTTCAACAATTGGTGCTGGCACAACTGGTTGTTATCATGTAGAAGAATGTGAATCAATCCATACTTATCTCCTTGTACTAAGGTCAAATCTAAATGGATCAAAGAACTTCACATAAAACCAGAGACACTGAAACTTATAGAGGAGAAAGGGGGAAAAGCCTTGAAGATATGGGCACAGGGGAAAAATTCCTGAACAGAACAGCAATGGCTTGTGCTGTAAGATCGAGAATTGACAAATGGGACCTAATGAAACTCTAAAGTTTCTGCAAGGCAAAAGACACCGTCAATAAGACAAAGAGACCACCAACAGATTGGGAAAGGATCTTTACCTATCCTAAATCAGATAGGGGACTAATATCCAACATATATAAAGAACTCAAGAATGTGGACTTCAGAAAATCAAATAACCCCATTAAAAAATGGGGCTCAGAACTGAACAAAGAATTCTCACCTGAGGAATACGGAATGGCAGAGAAGCACCTGAAAAAATGTTCAACATCCTTAATCATCAGGGAAATGCAAATCAAAACAACCCTGAGATTCCACCTCACACCAGTCAGAATGGCGAAGATAAAAAATTCAGGTGACAGCAGATGCTGGCGAGGATGTGGAGAAAGAGGAACACTCCTCCATTGTTGGTGGGATTGCAGGCTTGTACAACCACTCTGGAAATCCGTCTGGCGGTTCCTCAGAAAATTGGTCATAGAACTACCGGAGGATCCAGCAATACCTCTCCTGGGCATATATCCAGAAGATACCCCAACTGGTAAGAAGGACACATGCTCCACTATGTTTATAGCAGCGTTATTTATAATAGCCAGAAGTTGGAAGGAACCCAGATGCCCCTCAACAGAGGAATGGATACAGAAAATGTGGTACATCTACACAATGGAGTACTACTCAGCTATTAAAAAGAATGAATTTATGGAATTCCTAGGCAAATGGATGGACCTGGAGGGCATCATCCTGAGTGAGGTAACACATTCACAAAGGAACTCACACAATATGTACTCACTGATAAGTGGATATTAGCCCAAAACCTAGGATACCCAAGATATAAGATAAAATTTCCTGAACACATGAAACTCAAGAAAAATGAAGACTGAAGTGTGGACACTATGCCCCTCCTTAGAAGTGGGAACAAAACACCCTTGGAAGGAGTTACAGAGACAAAGTTTGGAGCTGAGATGAAAGGATGGACCATGTAGAGACTGCCATATCCAGGGATCTACCCCATAATCAGCATCCAAACGCTGACACCATTGCATACACTAGCAAGATTTTATTGAAAGGACCCAGATGTAGCTGTCTCTTGTGAGACTATGCCGGGGCCTAGCAAACACAGAAGTGGATGCCCACAGTCAGCTAATGGATGGATCACAGGGCTCCCAATGGAGGAGCTAGAGAAAGTACCCAAGGAGCTAAAGGGGTCTGCAACCCTATAGGTGGATCAACATTATGAACTAACCAGTACCCCGGAGCTCTTGACTCTAGCTGCATGTGTATCAAAAGATGGCCTAGTCGGCCATCACTGGAAAGAGAGGCCCATTGGACACACAAACTTTATATGCCCCAGAATAGGGGAACGCCAGGGCCAAAAAGGGGGAGTGGGCGGGTAGGGGAGTGGGGGTGGGTGGGTATGGGGAACTTTTGGAATAGCATTGGAAATGTAAATGAGCTAAATACCTAATAAAAAATGGAAAAAAAAAGAAAAAAAAAGATTTGGAAGAATTATGGCATTTTAGGATGAAACACTGAATTTGAGATTATAATAAACTCTTTACAATGTATTATCCATATTTTTATTTTTATTTTTATTTTTTTTGCCTATGTTGCAATAGCTTAGAGGTTATTATCTTTCATTAAATGTTTCACTGTCTCTAAAATCTATATGTTCAATATTATTATTTTTAATCAGCCACTATCTAAAATTTCTTCATATTATAAAGATTTAAGTTCATTTTATAAGTGTTTTAGGATTGAAATGCCATTCTCTGAAGCAACAATCAGTTCCGTCTCTGCTTCTAGAATCTTCTTAATAATAAAATATAAAATATTTTATCATCTTTGAGCACTATGTGAGAGATTGAATATATCACATTATGTAGAATGGTGAGTAAATATGCTCTTAGCGGATATTTTTTTCCTAGTAGCATCATTGAAGTAGCATCCCTTTTTAAATTAAAACAAAAAGGATGACATTAATTATTTTATTAAATGTTTGTATCTGAAATATGTAATTTATTTTTATCAAAGCATTCTTATCTTTTTTACTCCAGAGCTGAGGTCAAAACCTAGGGCCTTGTGATTGCTAGGCAAGCATTCTACCTGTGAGCCAAATTCACAAACCCATCAAAGCAATTTTGATGCTTCTGGAAGTAATGTTACTTTTTTCTCATTTTCAAATATGGTGGACAACAATAAACATTAGCAATGCACTAGACTTCAATTACTGTAGTGAATACCTTTTAATCTCAGTAACTGTTCATTGTATAAAATTTGCTCAAAATGTATTTTAATATTTGAGTATATTCATGCTCAAATACCTATCATAAAAATTATTTCATTTTCCATTATAATTTTACACCAGCACATTGTGGCCATAGTCCCTAAATTGTAGGCAGCTGTAATTACATATGGACCTTTTCTACTGATGGAGATTAGTGAGGCAAAGAACTCCTAATGCTTTGTTTCTCTGCAAGGATTTGTAGCTAGTAGTTACTATAGGAGAGGGTCCCACAAATCTTGAGACATCCCCAGGAGTTTACATGTATTAAAAAATTATTCAGAGTCAGGTCCGATAGGGCCCAGTCCTTACACAAATATATAGGAAGTTTACAGTTTTCATTTGCTATGGGGAACAGGATTCCATGTCCAAGGGTTTAAGACAGTCACTGACAAGGGGATATTTTCTTAGGTGGTAAAGTTACCAGTAAGTTATGCTTGCTTCTCTAGCACAACACACACACACACACACACACACACACACACACACACACACACAATGAAGGTCAGGTGGGGTGGGGGTGGGGGTACATCCATGTGGAGACAGGAGTGTGGAAAAGAAGGTATGGGATGTGGAGCAGTAGGAGGGTGGACTGGGGTGAGGGGAATATGGAATGTAAAATAAATAAATTTAAAAAAAAAGGAAAAAGAAAAAGAATCAAACTAAGGCTCACTTCTGTGGAACTATGCATTAGTCTCATCTGAAGGGAATAAACTTTGTTCACAGCACAGCAGCACTATAGAAAACAATCACACAAAACATTTCCATTTTTATTTAGAGTAAATTCATGTTATAAGGAGGAAATATTAATTTATGTCTGCTATGTATATACATTTCATCCCATAATCAATCATTCCTGTATTAATAAATTAATCATGAGTTATAAATGGGGCCTTTCAATAAGAGAAACTTATTTAATTAATGGTGGCAAAGATGTGAATCATAGAGGGCTTAAAGTAGGCTGTATTAGCTGAAGCTCATATTCTTAGCATGTGTGAAGCTAAGACAGAATGATCTCACAGTGGCTAAATTTTGAGAAAGGCTAAATAAAAAGATACTAACTTAAAATGAAAAAGCAAAAGTTTGTGTGTGTTGAGTGTGTGTGTGTGTGTGTGTGTGTGTGTGTGTGTGTGTGTGTGTAAGTAAGACTTTATGGGTATAGCTTCTGACAATATTCATTTGCTAGGACCTATATAGGTTATACATGTAGGTAGAGATGTATAAGCATAACTACTGTAGAAATGAATCTATTTATTTATGTATTTATTTATGTGTTTATTTATTTATTTATTTATTTATTTATATGTGGGGATATATCTTCATATAGATATGAACACATGCATTTGAAGCACAAGACATAAAATTAAAGACCCATTAATGCAAACAAGGATGCTGATATGTTCAAAACTATAGGGCAGAACTTCCAGAAACAAACAATTTGACCCAAAATTAAACATTGCCATAAATTTGCTTATCTCAAGTTTCTGACAGTAATTTCAATTTTAAATGTTATTTTTAAGATACCTTTTTCTTTGCATTAAATAAATATCAATATTTATATCCATAGAATACGTTATATCTCAAGTATGTCACTCTGTTTTTTTGTTAATGCAAATTTTAATTACAGAATAATTGAATTATTAAAAAATGACTATATTTGGATTTTATTTAAATATCAGCATGACTTATTTCAAATAATTTAAGGATGACTAAAATAATGTATATATTTTTGAGGTTTGGACATGTCAAATCAAATTATTATACCATCACAGGCCATGTAAATCACAAGTTTATACTCTATGCACTTCCTTGATTGGGGATAACAAGATGATGTAAAACCTATTACAAATTTTAAGTTGTCTACTTTCTGTGTCCTTTGGAGTTCCTCTGTTGATCTTCAATTTCACTTCCCATTGCATCACTCACTTGGTGTCTAAGAACTGACAACCTTATTTGTCTTATACTTTATAACTATAACATATAAGGAACTGATACTTGCTGCAGTCATTCTTCACATGGGCTCACTCAGATAGAATCAAATTACAAGGCTTTCCCCATATCAGTTTCCTAAGATTTATTTCTGTAACTACAGGTCTGGTAGTAATCGTCTCATGGTTCTGTTGGGATCACCCTTTAAGTACTGGCTGTCATACTAGAGGGAATTGTTCAAACTGTGAAACATAACTTCTGAGCACTTCGTTCTCAAGGGTTTATTAACCCTTATCATTTTTATTTTCATTTATTCATGATCACTGTTTTTAAAATATGTGATGAAATGATTTTCATATAACACTGATGCTCAATGGGACTAGATTTCTAACCATTTGAATTTGGTTTTGTTATTAACTTTGTACACATATTTTATCTTCAGAAAAAACATGCAACATGTTTTCTTTAAGTTATGTCTTTTATTTTTGAGATTAAAATGTAATTAAATCACTGCAACCTTCCCCTTTATTTCTCCATTCCCTTCTTTAACCTGTTTTTTTCTCTCTCTCTTTTTCAAACTCAAGACCTTGTTTTCATTCTTTGTTCTTCCATGTATATGTGTGTATTCCTATATATTCCCCAGTACCTATATGCTACATACACATATGTTTTCAGATATTGGGTATTGGATAACCAATTGATATATTCTCCCTAAGGGAATTCTATTTGGCTCTTAGAATTTCTTTTTTACCTACAATTTTGTTGTTGTTGATGATGGCAGTGATAATGTTTGTTTGTTTGGTTGGTTGGTTGATTGGTTGGTTTATGTTTTTCTGTCTGTTTTCTGCTTTTTGTTTTTGTTTTTGGTGTGTGTGTGTGTGTGTGTGTGTGTGTGTGTGTGTGTGTGTGTGTGTGAATGTGTGTGCACACACTTTTGACCTTTCCTGTCTACCTTAGCATTCTCTGTAGTGGTTTGAACATGCTTGGCTCTTGGGAAGTAGCACAATTAGGTGGTGTGTCCATGTTGAAGGAAGTCAGTCACTGTGGGGTGGGTTTTGAGATCTTATGTTTTAGCTCCTCCCTGTGGTAAAGGGACCATCATCCTGGCTACCTACAGAAGACAGTTTCTTCTTGGCTGTCACCTCTTCCAGTACTATAACTCTCTGGATGTTGTCATGCTTCTTGCCATGATGACAATTGACTGAATCTCTGAAAGTGTAAGCTAGGGAGTGGGTGGTAGGGGAGCAGGGCTGGGGGAAGGTATAGAGAAATTTCAGGATAGCATTTGAAATGTAAATAAAGAAACATCTAATTAAAAAAGAGAAGTAGTCTTCTGATAAAGCAAAAAAAAAATGCTTAAAATTTGAAAAAAATGTTTTCTTTTATAAGAATTACCTTGTTCTTACTGTCTCTTGTTAGCAATAAAATTCTAACTAAGACAATGTCTATGAAAAATTGGAGCTGAGATAGAAGGAAGGACCATCCAGAGACTGCCCCACCTGGGGATCCATACCATAATCAGCCACCAAACCCAGACACCATTGCATATGCCAGCAAGATTTTGCTGACATGATCCTAATATAGCTCTCTCTTGTGAGGCTATGCCAGTGCCTGGCATATACAGAGGTGGATGCTTACAGTCATTTGTTGGATGGAACACAGGGCCCACAATGGAGGAGCTAGATAAAGTACCCAAGGAGCTGAAGGGGTCTGTAGCCCTATAGGAGGACAGCAATATGAACTAACCAATACCCACTGAGCTCTTGTCTCTAGCTGTATATGGAGCAGAAGGTGGCCTAGTAGGCTATCATTGGGAGGAGAGGCCCTTGGTCTGCAAAGATTATATGTCCCAGTTCAGGGGAATGTCAGGGCCAGGAAGCAGAGTGGATGGGTTGGGGAGCAGGGCAGGAGGGAGGGTATAGCGGACTTTGGGGATAGCATTTGAAATGTAAATGATGAAAATATCTAATAAAAAATTTAAAAAAAACAATGTCTATGGCTGTTCTATTACAGCCAATGTACAGGCAATCACATTATTAAGGCGTTATGAGTGTAGATTCTGACATTCATATGAGAACAGTCTCACTGCATTCTCCCTGATCCTCAATCTTTTACAATTTTCTTTGTTGTCTCTCTAGTACAATTTCTTTCTTTTATAAGTAGAAGAAAGAATAGCACTGATTTGGTGTTCATATCACCATTTTCCCTTCTAAACACCCCATTCTAACACACTCACACAAACATATACACAGAGAGAAATGTATGCATACAAACATGCAATTTTACTTGGTCACACTGTCATAGCCTCACATACAAATACGAACATATACTGTCATTTACATGCACACTCTATAACAAATACACTCACATTCAACTTTGCACACCCACTCATATACACTTTCATACACTTAAACATTCTCAGCCACAATGCACAATGAGAATTCACACACATACACACACATAAACACACACACACACACACACACACACACACACACACACACACCACCACCACCACCACCACCACCACCACCACCATCACCACCACCACCACGACTACCACTACTACCACTAGCAAAACTAATAAATATCCCATTAATTTTTCTGATGCTCTTGAACATATTCATATTTGTAATTCAGAATGTTCCTCATGAACATGCTTTTGCAGAATTCCATTTTCCTTCTGCTTTCCTTGACATGAATTACCTGTGATGTACATGCATTTTCTGTTTGATAAACTAATTTTTTTTTTCAGAATCGTTTCAGTATTATACATTTAGTGTTACTTCTTTCACATAAAGTGAATACTCATTTTTTTTTTGTGGCACTGGATATTTCTTCTATTTTTGAAGTTAATAACTTTTATTCATATGATGTAAATGTCTCAGAGGCTTGCTGCTGAATAAACTTACTCTTTCTAGTTCTTTCTGAACTCTGGCTGGCTGTTTCAAATAAGTTGTTCTGGCCCAAATTCTCTCTATGTTGACTGATTTAAATTGGCTTCTCTGTGCCTCTCACTGAATTGCTCTTCTTGGCCTCAAACTAATCTGATCTCTCTATATATTTTTTTCTAATCTTCAGGCTCCTTCTTATACTCTGGCAACAACTAACTCTGCTGAGCTATACTTACCAGAATTAAATTATGAATGAACTCAACTATACTATACTGCAATTCACTGACTCCTAACTGACAGAATTGAACTGAACTGACTTACTTCCAATTCACTCTCCTCTTGAGAGTTGGGTGTCTTCTCTCTCTGATTCATTCTGCCAGGTCTTTTTCTGATTCATCACCTTTTGTACCTCTCAATTAGATGTAACTTCTATACAAGAATTCCTCCATCTTCACATTCATTGTTTGAGGTCAATGGTGTATACTAAATATATGCTGTATTCCAGCCAGAGGGACTAAAGGTGTTTCATTCCATATGGACCACACAGACCTAGAAGGTCTCTGGATATGATAATCAGCCAGGGCCATGCTTTTCGGTTAAAATTCCTCTTTAGAAACCTTTGAATCACAATTACCAAAGTGGTAGGGCATCTGAAAATGTGTAATAAGTGGCATTCATATTTTGATAGTAACCAAAGCTGTCTAATCTGGATTATGTCATAGTACACAGAAGGAAATCATATTTGATGGTTAAAAAGCTAGCCAGCTACCTGGGGCTAGTGAGGTCATGAACGTTAGAAAATAATCTAATTCTAACATTATGCTAATCTAGCATAATTTCTTACTATATACATACATGCACAGGCCATGTAGGAATTTTGTTCATTGCATCATTCCTCATGGCATGCTCAGTCTAATGTCTAATACCACCAATTGATGAATAGACATGCACATGTTAAAACATCCTTGTGGAATTCTACCCATGCCCTGTCATCAGTTATCAGTCAACAGAATGCACACAGGATTTCTCAAAATACAGTATATCAGTGGCATTTTGTCACTTGAGTTTTCTTCTTCTAAAATAAAACTTTGTCATGTCCAGTTTGTATAAAACTAACCAGCACAGAACATGATATATGAGGTTAGAGAAAACTTACATGGGAGGTACTGGAGATAGGAAAATAGAAAAAAAAAAGTAATTTTGTTTTTGATTGTATTGAAATTTATTGATTTAAATTTTCAAATGTATTTGATATTTTTAATAAATCTTACTTTAAATAATGAAAACTTAATTGACTGTTGGAACTTGCATATCTGTCTGCTATTGTAAGCCTGGTAGGTTTACCCAGATGTTTGCTTTACTGAATCCAAATCATATTAGTTAGTTCTTGATACTGGTTCTGACTTACATTCCTAAGTTATAAAACAGTCAAGATAAACTGTGAAAATGGGAGCAATAATTTAAGAATGCATTACAATAAGCTTAGAGCTTAAGGTAGTTTTGTGACAGAGTATGGAAAGTATACATTTGAAAGATGTTACAGAATAAAAGCCTTAAACATTTATAATAAAATGTTTTATTTTGTGCAATTTCCAATACTAATCATCTTATTATAAGGAACTTACATATAAAGATATAGCACAGTCCAATTAAGGAAGATGCTCATGTACTTACCCAGTTCCCAGATTTGTATATCTCACTGAACTTCTTTTTCTTTATAACAGCCATTCTGAATACATGGAGATTTGATTAAGGTTTTTCACTTTCATTAACAATAATAGTTGTTTTTTGTTTTTGTTTTTGTTTTTCTTTATCCAGCATGCACTGAGACTGACTACAAATTACAAAAAAGAAAATCTTTATAGCCTCTGAAAACATGCTATTTATAAATGGATGTAGTAACTCATATTATAATAGTAACATTTGAGTATGTGCCCATGAGAACAGAGTCATGGACTCCAGAAGAGACTGGCTACCATAATGGAATATTTACTTTAAAATATTACAAAAGGAGTTTGTGCTAAATTAGCCAACATTTTAAGATGTTGTTCATGTTTCAATGTATAAATTCAAGGGAAATATAATTTGTTACACAGGAAGAGTCTTTCAAAGGCGGGGGTTAACCAACCCTTCTACCTAGTATGCTGTCTATGAACCAGACTAATGACAAGCATGGCAATAAAATCCTAAGAGTGCAGCAGTGACACATATACTTTGGTAATAAGCAACAGCTTTCTGATTGGACTGAGAACCTTCTGAATGAGAGGAAAACCATCCATGGTAGTTTAAACCTATAGTGATTTTATAGTTCTTGGAAGAGAATATCAAATCACTAACACAGTAAACAAATATAATCCATAACAATAATTTATACTAACTTGACCTAATGCCCACAGGTAACTATAACCATCAATTCTCATCAAGAAAACTTTGCATTTGATGAAGAACATTGCAGTAAAATAACACTAATCAAAAAGTAGAGATGTAGAACCCAGTGCCAACAGATAGGCTAAGACCATTCCACTGTACTTATTTTTTTCTTATAGACTTTATTTTATTATGTATTTTCCTCAATTACATTTCCAATGCTATCCCAAAAGTCTCCCCCTCATCCCCTCACTCCCCTACCCACCCATTCCCATTTTTTTTTTTTTTTTTTTTTTTTTGGCCCTGGCGTTCCCCTGTACTGGGGCATATAAAGTTTGCCTGTCCAATGGGCCTCTCTTTCCAGTGATGGCCGACTAGGCCATCTTTTGATACATATGCAGCTAGAGTAAAGAGCTCTAGGGTACTGGTTAGTTCATAATGTTGCACCTACAGGGTTGCAGATCTCTTTAGCTCCTTGGATACTTTCTCTAGCTCCTCCATTGGGGACCCTGTGATCCATCTAATAGTTGACTGTGAGCATCCACTTCTGTGTTTGCTAGGCCCAGGCATAGCCTCACAAGAGACAGCCATATGAGGGTTCTTTCAGCAAAATCTTGCTAGTGTATGCAATTGTGTCAGCATTTGGAGGCTGATTATGGGATGGATCCCTGGATATGGCAGTCTCTAGATGGTCCATCCTTTCGTCTCAGCTCCAAACTTTGTCTCTGTAACTCCTTGCATGGGTGATTGTTTCCAATTCTAAGAAGGAGCAAAGTATCCACACTTTGGTCTTCGTTCTTCTTCAGTTTCATGTGTTTTGCAAATTGTACCTTATATCTAGCTATACTAAGTTTCTGGGCTAATATCTACTTATCAGTGAGTACATATCATTTCAGTTCTTTTGTGATTGTGTTACTCCACTCAGGATGATGCCCTCCAGGTCCATCCATTTGCCTAGGAATTTCATAAATTCATTCTTTTTAATAGCTGAGTAGTACTCCATTGTGTAAATGTACCACATTTTCTGTATATATTGCTCTGTTGAGGGACATCTGGGTTCTTTCCAGCTTCTGGCTATTATAAATAAGACTGCTATGAACATAGTGGAGCATGTGTCCTTCTTACCAGAAATGAACTAATTTCATTTACAAATCAACTTTATCATGTCAATGTCTGAAATAGAAAAAAAAATATAATTCATATTATATCAGTTAATGGTAAAGAATTTCCCAAGCTCCAAATAAAATGTTTACTGTTTTCTATACCAGTTCATATATTAGACTCAAGACTGGTACCTCAGGGGAAGAAATGCCTCAGCATGGGTCTGCAGAGCTACCCCCTCTCACCACACTGTGCTCTATAAAATGTATTGTTGTTTTTATAAACACCATTTGGTGCCAAGATTCAGATTTAGAAACTCAAAGCTTCCCATTTCCTGTAGCTTGGACTTATAAACTCACATGTTTAGATTTCCAGCAGCTATGCGACCCTTCCAGCCATTGAACCACCAGAACTCTCCGTTGAAACATTAGTGAACTGGTAAACTTCCTATATCCACAGTCTCGTTTTAGGATCTCTACTGTTGAATGAACTTGCTCTCTTTCAGACAGAGGAGTTTCAGAGAAAGTTTCTCTCCCATGCTGCTTGAAAACACTAGGCTTGAGTAAAATGTTCTCTTTTGGGCTTTGGCTTCACAGCTTGGGCATTGGACTCACAGCTCAGCCTCCAGTTTACCATTTGAAGACCTGGTAAATCTAGCCTGGCTGCTTGTTATTAGTTATTGATTTATCCTTGTGATACCTAAAATGACAATATCAATAGCCTCTACTCTCACCCAGTGGGGTTCTCCAGGCTCCCTACTGGGATAAGAGTGAGGATGGAGATATCCCTGCTACTCCTAAGCTCCCTACTGGGACTCTTCTGGGTCTTAAATGCTTCCAAAATTTGGCCCCAATACCCACTTGGTATTAACTCTAAATGGCTTCTTAACTGTGCTTTGAAACAAACAAATAAACAATCCAAAATATAAACAACAACAACAAAAATTTTACGACTCTTCCTCTGCACTCCAGCTGTCTCCCTCTCCCCCAACAGCCCCTGCTGCTGCTTCCAGTTGTTTGTTCTAGGGGCAGTCTTACATTTCTACTTTCCAAAAATCTTTATCTCTGATCTCTGATTTCTTTCCATTTCTGTTCTTACCAGCTCTGAAACAGCTGTAGTGTGAGAAGGGATTTCTGTGCACATACAGCAGCCGCATTTCACTATGCTCAGGGGCCACCACTTAGATCTCCATGTTCAGACCACCCCACTGGGATCCATAATATGACAGTAGCTGCCTGTGTTGTCATGGAGAAATCTCCTCACATGTATATAATGTGCTGTCCTCTAGACAAAATATGTCTATCTGTCTCTTTGTATTTTTGCCTTTGCATGTACATAGCAACTCTTCTGTAATTCATTTTCTCCAAACAGATGACTTTCCTCCAGGTGGAGCTATTGCTTTAGCACCAATTTAGCTAAAGGTGGTCATATGGCTGGCTATAGTTTCAATGCTGTCTTGGTTAAAAGCAGTCTCACAGAAGACAGCTATATCAGGGTCCTTTCAGCAAAATCTTGCTGGCAAATGCCTGGTTTTGGTGGCTGATTATGGGATGAATACCCGGGTCAGGTAGTCTCTAGATGATCCATCCTTTTGTCTTAGCTCCAAACTTTGTCTCTGTATCTCCTTCTAGAAGATGGCCTAATTGACCAGCATTGGGTAGAGACGCCCCTTGGTCTTACAAACTGTGTATGTCCCAGTACAGGGGAACGCCACGGCCAAGAAGTGGGAGTGGGTGGGTAGGAGTGAAGGAAAGGGGTTGGGTACAGGGAAATTTTGGAGTAGAATTTGAAATGTAAATAAAGAAAATACCTAATAATAATAACAATAATAATAATAAAACTGTCTCATGACTATCCACCATATATTTTCTTTTTATGGACAGTTACTAACTCAGTGCCTTCTTATTTTAGAACAGCATGACTTAAGGTCTCTAAAGACACTTCAATTAAGATAATGTCTTTATATGATTTCTATCCTACATTGACAATAATTTTCCTATCAATTTAAAAACTTACAACATGCTAAAGTACATGATCAAATCATCAAATGTCACAAGGTCATCAAATTTTCGAGTTTTCCTTTATTTCCTTTTAAATGTAAAATTAAATACTTCTATTTTGCTACACACACACACACACACACACACACACACACACACACACAGTCTTGTACACAGAAGGACAGGACAAAATTCTTCTTGTTCCTTTTGCTCCATTAAAAAAAAAAATGTCTTCCCTATTGCCTGAAAGACTGTTATGTGAAAGAACCTAGTGGGGAAACCCTGATTCAACTCCCAATTTGGCTTGCACCCAAGAATCATGAACAGAACACAACACCTTGATGTAACAACACGAGGTAGTTTAATCGCGGAGCTCCAGGTCGAAAAGTATCTCACACAGGAGACGGTGGATTCGACTCAAAATCTCGGGGGTTTTTATAGGGTAGGGTTTAGGGGCTAGGAAGAATGGGCGCGGTTACATACGATTGGCCCATTTAAACATCAGCAACATGATTATGAGTCAGCAGAGTAGTACGTGCAGGCCGGGGCATATAAGTATTCTAAAGCCATGAGCTTATCTGAGTTGACAATGCATCTGGTTAATGTTTCATCTTTTAACTATGCTCTCTGTAGAAAGGGGGACAAGCAGGAGGGTCCAGGCTGCCTGATGGTCAATGAGTCAGCCAAGATAGTCAGAACCAGTTCCTGCATTCCTTCCCTTATCTTTACCCCTGGGTGACCTAGCTTCAAGACGAATTTGGATGGGCCCTGGTTTGTTTTCTTTGCAGTTTCAGCCCCAGGCCTTTATAGTTTAAACCTTTTATTTTATTTGATTTCCTTTCACATGCTGGTAACAAACTTATCTCTTTTATAAGCTTATAAGCTCTGTGAAACCCACTCAGATCTACCTCCAATGGGCCAAACAGCTCCATCTGGATAAGTACACTTGACAGCCAATAGCCTACATTTTTACCTGTTACCTATTCCGAGGGAGGGATTCATCTCCTGTGTCCTGGGATTGGGATTCTCCGCACCCCAACCTCCAACTTTATTTGTTTTGTTTGTGTGGTTTTTTGTTTGTTGGTTTTGTTTTGTTTTGTTTTTGTTTTATTTATTAGGTATTTATTTCATTTACATTTCCAATGCTATCCCAAAAGTCCCCCACCAGCTCCCCCACCCACTCCCCCACTCCAAGTTCTTGGCCCTGGCATTCCCCTGTATTGAGGCAGATAAAGTTTCCACAACCAATGGGCCTCTCTTTCCACTGATGGCCGACTAGGCCAACTTCTGATACATATGCAGCTAGAGACAGGAGCTCTGGGGGACACTGGGTAGTTCATATTGTTACTCCACTTATAGGGTTGCAGATCCCCTTTAGCTGCTTGGGTACTTTCTCTAGCTCCTCCATTGGGGGCCCTGTGATCCATCCAATAGCTGACTGTGAGCATCCACTTCCATGTTTGCTAGGCCCTGCATAGTCTCACAAGAGACAGCTATATCTGTGTCCTATCAGCAAAATCTTACTCCTGTATGCAATGGTGTCAGCGGTTGGAGGCTGATTATGGGATGGATCCCCAGATATGGCAGTCTCTAGATGATCCATCCTTTCATCTCACCTCCAAACTGTGTCTCTGTAACTCCTTCCATGGGTGTTTTGTTCCCAATTCTAAGAAGGGACAACGTGTCCACACTTTGGTCTTTGTTCTTCTTGAGTTTGATGTGTTTAGCAAATTGTATCTTATATCTTCGGTATTCTAAGCTTCTGGGATAATATCCACATATCAGTGAGTACATATTGTGTGATTTCTTTTGTGATTGGGTTACCTCACGCAGAATGATGCTATCCAAGTCCATCCATTTGCCTAGGAATTTCATAAATTCGTTCTTTTTAATAGCTGAGTAGTACTCCATATGTAAATGTACCATATTTTCTGTATACATTCCACTATTGAGGGGCATCTGGGTTCTTTTCAGCTTCTGGCTATTATAAATAATGCTGCTATGAACATAGTGGAGCATGTGTCCACTTACTGGTTGGAATATCATATGGATATATGCCCAGGAAAGATATTGCAGAATCCTCCGGTAGTACTATGTCCAATATTCTGAGGAACTGCCAGACTGATTGCCAGAGTGGTTGTAAAGGCTTGCAATCCCACCAATAGTGGAGGAGTGTTCCTCTTTCACCACATCCTCACCAGCATATGTGGTCACATGAGTTTTTGATCTTAGCCAATCTGACTGGTGTGAGGTGGAATCTCAGGGATGTTTTGATTTGCATTTCCCTGATGATTAAGGATGTTGAACATTTTTTCAGGTGCTTCTCAGTCATTCTGTATTCCTCAGGTGAGAAATCTTTGTTTAGCTTTGAGCCACATTTTTTTAATGTGGTTATTTGATTTTCTGGAGTCCACCTTCTTAAGTTCTTTATATATATTGGATAATAGTACCCTGTCTGATTTAGGATAGGTAAAGATCCTTTCCCAATCTGTTGGTGGCCTTTTTGTCTTGTCAACGGTGTCTTTTGCCTTGCAGAAACTTTTCAATTTTATGAGGTCCCATTTGTCAGTTCTCGATCTTAGAGCACAAGACATTGCTGTTCTAGTCAGGAAATTTTCCTTGTACCAATATCTTTGAGGCTTTTCCCTACTTTCTCCTTTATAAGTTTCAGTGTCTCTGGTTTTATGTAGAGTTCCTTGATCCACTTAGATTTGACATTAGTACAAGGAGATAGGAGTGGATCAATTCCCATTCTTCTACATGATAACCTCCAGTTGTGCCAGCACCATTTGTTGAAAATGCTGTCTTTTTTCCACTGGATGGTTTTTGCTCCCTTGTCAAAGATCAAGTGACCACAGGTGTGTGGGTTAATTTCCAGGTCTTCAATTCTATTCCATTGGTTACTTGTCTGTCACTATACCAGTACCATGCATTTTTTTTTTTTTTTAATCTCAAATGCTTTGTAGTACAGCTTTAGATCAGGCATGGTGATTCCACAAGAGGTTCTTTTATCCTTGAGAAGATTTTTTGCTATCTTAGTTTTTTTGTTGCTCCACATGAATTTGCAGATTGCTCGTTCTAATTCGTTGAAGAATTGAGTTGGAATTTTATGGGGATTGCATTGAATCTGTAGATTGCTTTTGGCAAGATAGCCATTTTTACTATATTGGTCCTTCCAATCCATGAGCATGGAAGATCTTTCCATCTTCTGAGAGGTTCTTTAATTTCTTTCCTCAGAGACTTGAAGTTCTTATCATACAGATCTTTCACTTCCTTAGTTAGAGTCATGTCAAGGTATTTTATATTATTTGTGAATATTGAGAAGGTTGTTGTTTCCATAACTTCTTTCTCAGCCTGTTTATCCTTTGTGTACAGAAATTCCATTGACTTGTTTGAGTTAATTTTATATCCAGCTACTTCACTGAAGCTGTTTATCAGGCTTAGGAGATATCTGGTGGAATTTTTAGGGTCACTTATTTATACTATCATATCATCTGCAAAATGTGATATTATGACTTCTTCCTTTCCAATATGTATCCCCTTGATCTCCTTTTTTTATCGAATTCCTCTGGCTAGGACTTCAAGTACTATGTTGAAGTGGTAGGGAGAAAGTGGGCAGCCTTGTCTAGACCCTGATTTTAGTGGGATTGCTTCTTGCTTCTCAACATTTACTTTGATGTTTGCTACTGGATTGCTGTAGATTGCTTTTATCATGTTTAGGTATGGACCTTGAATTCCTAATCTTTCCAAGACTTTTATCATGAATGGGTGTTGGATCTTGTCAAATGCTTTCTACAAAAGGCTATACTCAAGAAAACTGGAGAATCTGGATGAAATGGAAAAGTTTCTATACAGATACCAGGTACCCAAGGTTTTTTGTTGTTCCATATGAATTTGCAGATTGCTCTTTCTAATTCGTTGAAGAATTTAGTTGGAATTTTATGGGGATTGCATTGAATCTGTAGATTGCTTTTGGCAAGATAGCAATCTGCAAATTCATGTGGAACAACAAAAAACCTCTGCATCTAAGGAAATGGTCATGTGGTTTTTGTCTTTGAGTTTGTTTATATTATGGATTACATTGATGTAGTTCCATATATTGAACCATCCCTGCATCCCTAGGATGAAACCTACTTGGTTAGGATGGATGATTGTTTTGATGTGTTCTTGGATTCAGTTAGTAAGAAATTTATTGAGGATTTTTGCATTGATATTCATACGGGAATTTGGTCTGAAGTTCTCTATCTTTGTTGGGTCTTTTTGTGGCTTAGGTATCAGTGTAATTGTGGCTTCATAGAATGAGTTGGGTAGAGTACCTTCTGCTTCTATTTTGTGCAATAGTTTGTGAAGAACTTGGATTAGATCTTATTTGAAGGTCTGATAGAACTCTGCACTAAATCCATCTTGTCCTGGGGTTTTTTTGGTTGGGAGACTATTAATGACTGCTTCTATTTCTTTAGGGGATATAGGACTGTTTAGATCATTAACCTGATCTTGATTTAACTTTGGTACCTGGTATCTGTCTAGAAACTTTTCCATTTCATCCAGGTTCTCCAGTTTTTTTTTGAGTATAGCCATTTGTAGAAGGGATTGGTGGTGTTTGGATTTCTTCAGGATCTGTTGTTATGTTTTTCTTTTCATTTCTGATTTTGTTAATTAGGATGCTTTTCCTGTGCCCTCCAGTGAGTTTGGCTAAGTGATTATCTATCTTGTTGATTTTCTCAAAGAACCAGCTCCTCATTTGGTTGATTCTTTGAATAGTTCTTTTTTGTACTTGGTTGATTTCGCCCCTGAGTTTGATTATTTCCTGCCATCTACTCCTCTTGGGTGAATTTGTTTCCTTTTGTTCTAGAGTTTTTAGGCATGTTGTCAAGCTGCTAGTGTGTGCTATCTCTAGTTTCTTTTCGGAGGCATACATAGGTATGAGTTTTCCTCATAGAAATGCTTTCATTGTGTCCCATGAGTTTGGGTATACTGTAGCTTCATTTTCATTAAACTCTAAAAAGTCCTTAATTTCTTTCTTTATTCCTTCCTTGACCAAGGTGCCATTGAGAAGAGTTTTGTTCAGTTTCCATGCCAATGTTTGCTTTCTATTATTTATTTTATTATTGAAGATCAGCCTTAATTCATGGTGATCTGATAGGATGCATGGGACAATTTTAATATATATATATATATATATATATATATATATATATATTTAATTTGTTGAGGCTTGTTTTGTGACAATTATGTGGTGAGTTTTGGAGAAGGTACCATGAGGTGCTGAGAAGAAGGTATATCCTTTTGTTTTTGGATAAAATGTTCTGTAGATATCTGTTAGATCCACTTGTTTCATAACTTCTGTTAGTTTCACTGTGTCCCTGTTTAGTTTCTGTTTCCATGATCTGTCCATTGGTGAAAGTGATGTGTTGAAGTCTCCCACTATTATTGTGTGAGGTGAAATGTGTGCTTTGAGCTTTACTAAAGTTTCTTTAATGAATGTGGCTGCCCTTGTATTTTGAGCATAGATATTCAGAATTGAGAGTTCCTCTTGGAATATTTTATTTTTGATGAGTATGAAGTGCCCCTCCTTGTCTTTTTTGATGACTTTGGAATGGAAGTCGATTTTATTAGATATTAGAATGGCTACTCCAGCTTGTTTCTTCAGACCATTTGCTTGGAAAATTGTTTTCCAGCCTTTCATTCTGAGCTAGTGTCTGTCTTTTTCCCTGAGATGGGTTTCCTGTAAGCAGAAAACAGTTGGGTCCTCTTTGTGTAGCCAGTCTGTTAGTCTATGTCTTTTTATTAGGGAGTTGAGTCCATTAATATTAAGAGATATTAAGGGAAATTAATTGTTTCTTCCTATTGTTGGGAGCCGCGCCCACATTCGCCGTTACAAGATGGCGCTGACAGCTGTGTTCTAAGTGGTAAACAAATAAACTGCGCATATGCCGAGGGTGGTTCTCCACTCCATGTGCTCTGCCTTCCCCGTGACGTCAACTCGGCCGATGGGCTGCAGCCAATCAGGGAGTGACACGTCCTAGGCGAAGGAGAATTCTCCTTAATAGGGACGGGGTTTCGTTTTCTCTCTCTCTTGCTTCTTGCTCTCTTGCTTCTTGCACTCTGGCTCCTGAAGATGTAAGCAATAAAGCTTTGCCGCAGAAGATTCTGGTCTGTGGTGTTCTTCCTGGCCGGTCGTGAGAACGCGTCTAATAACAATTGGTGCCGAATTCCGGGACGAGAAAAAAACTCGGGACCGGTGCAAGGAAGATCCCTCATTCCAGAACCAGAACTGCGGGTCGCGGTAATAAAGGTTCCCGTAAAGCAGACTGTTAAGAAGGATTCAACTGTATGAATTCAGAACTTTTCAGCTGGGGAACGAGAGTACCAGTGAGTATAGCTTTACGAGGTAAGTCTGATCTTGAACTTTCTAAGGAAATTCAAGACAGTCTATCAGAAGTAAAGTGGAAAATGTTTGGCCTTGAATTTTTTCTGGTGTTAGGAGCCCTTTTGTTCCTTTTCACATGTTATCAAGTGGTTAAGATAGGGAGGATTCTAGATGAAATTCAGGGCAAGCTATCAGAAGTAAAGCGGGGAGAGAGAGTAGGAACAAAGAGAAAATATGGTACACAAAATAAGTATACAGGCCTTTCCAAGGGTCTTGAACCCGAGGAAAAGTTAAGGTTAGGTAGGAATACCTGGAGAGAGATTAGAAGAAAAAGAGGAAAAAGGGAAAAGAAGAAAGATCAATTAGCGGAGGTCTCTAGGAAAAGGAGCCTGTGCTCATCGCTGGATGGGCTCGGGGAGCCAGCTCTTAGTAGCTCTGAAGCAGATGAAGAATTCTCCTCTGAAGAAACAGACTGGGAGGAAGAAGCAGCTCATTATGAGAAAAAAGGGTACCAGCCAGGTAAAGTGCTAGCTAATCAGTTAAGGAAGCCAAAAGCGGCTGGCGAAGGCCAGTTTGCTGATTGGCCTCAGGGCAGTCGGCTTCAAGGTCCGCCCTATGCGGAGTCCCCGCCCTGCGTAGTGCGTCAGCAATGCGCAGAGAGGCAGTGCGCAGAGAGGCAGTGCGCAGACTCATTCATTCCCAGAGAGGAACAAAGGAAAATACAACAGGCATTTCCAGTCTTTGAAGGAGCCGAGGGTGGGCGTGTCCACGCTCCGGTAGAATACTTACAAATTAAAGAAATTGCCGAGTCGGTCCGTAAATACGGAACCAATGCTAATTTTACCTTGGTGCAGTTAGACAGGCACTAACTCCTGCTGACTGGCAAACGGTTGTAAAAGCCGCTCTCCCTAGTATGGGCAAATATATGGAATGGAGAGCGCTTTGGCACGAAGCTGCACAAGCGCAGGCCCGAGCAAACGCAGCTGCTTTGACTCCAGAGCAGAGAGATTGGACTTTTGACTTGTTAACGGGTCAGGGAGCTTATTCTGCTGATCAGACAAACTACCATTGGGGAGCTTATGCCCAGATTTCTTCCACGGCTATTAGGGCCTGGAAGGCGCTCTCTCGAGCAGGTGAAACCACTGGTCAGTTAACAAAGATAATCCAGGGACCTCAGGAATCCTTCTCAGATTTTGTGGCCAGAATGACAGAGGCAGCAGAGCGTATTTTTGGAGAGTCAGAGCAAGCTGCGCCTCTGATAGAACAGCTAATCTATGAGCAAGCCACAAAGGAGTGCCGAGCGGCCATAGCCCCAAGAAAGAACAAAGGCTTACAAGACTGGCTCAGGGTCTGTCGAGAGCTTGGGGGACCTCTCAGCAATGCAGGTTTAGCGGCTGCCATCCTTCAATCCCAAAACCGCTCCATGAGCAGAAATAATCAGAGGACATGTTTTAACTGCGGAAAGCCTGGGCATTTTAAGAAAGATTGCAGAGCTCCAGATAAACAGGGAGGGACTCTCACTCTTTGCTCTAAGTGTGGCAAGGGTTATCATAGAGCTGACCAGTGTCGCTCTGTGAGGGACATAAAGGGCAGAGTCCTTCCCCCACCTGATAGTCAATCAGCTTATGTGCCAAAAAACGGGTCATCGGGCCCTCGGTCCCAGGGCCCTCAAAGATATGGGAACCGGTTTGTCAGGACCCAGGAAGCAGTCAGAGAGGCGACCAAGGAAGACCCACAAGGGTGGACCTGCGTGCCGCCTCCGACTTCCTATTAATGCCTCAAATGAGTATTCAGCCGGTGCCGGTGGAGCCTATACCATCCTTGCCCCCGGGAACCATGGGCCTTATTCTCGGCCGGGGTTCACTCACCTTACAGGGCTTAGTAGTCCACCCTGGAGTTATGGATTGTCAACATTCCCCTGAAATACAGGTCCTGTGCTCAAGCCCTAAAGGCGTTTTTTCTATTAGTAAAGGAGATAGGATAGCTCAGCTGCTGCTCCTCCCTGATAATACCAGAGAAAAATCTGCAGGACCTGAGATAAAGAAAATGGGCTCCTCAGGAAATGATTCTGCCTATTTGGTTGTATCTTTAAATGATAGACCTAAGCTCTGCCTTAAGATCAACGGAAAAGAGTTTGAAGGCATCCTTGATACCGGAGCAGATAAAAGTATAATTTCTACACATTGGTGGCCCAAAGCATGGCCCACCACAGAGTCATCTCATTCATTACAGGGCCTAGGATATCAATCATGTCCCACTATAAGCTCCGTTGCCTTGACGTGGGAATCCTCTGAAGGACAGCAAGGGAAATTCATACCTTATGTGCTCCCACTCCCGGTTAACCTCTGGGGAAGGGATATTATGCAGCATTTGGGCCTTATTTTGTCCAATGAAAACGCCCCATCGGGAGGGTATTCAACTAAAGCAAAAAATATCATGGCAAAGATGGGTTATAAAGAAGGAAAAGGGTTAGGACATCAAGAACAGGGAAGGATAGAGCCTATCTTACCTAATGGAAACCAAGACAGACAGGGTCTGGGTTTTCCTTAGCGGCCATTGGGGCAGCACGACCCATACCATGGAAAACAGGGGACCCAGTGTGGGTTCCTCAATGGCACCTATCCTCTGAAAAACTGGAAGCTGTGATTCAACTGGTAGAGGAACAATTAAAATTAGGCCATATTGAACCCTCTACCTCACCTTGGAATACTCCAATTTTTGTAATTAAGAAAAAGTCAGGAAAGTGGAGACTGCTCCATGACCTCAGAGCCATTAATGAGCAAATGAACTTATTTGGCCCAGTACAGAGGGGTCTCCCTGTACTTTCCGCCTTACCACGTGGCTGGAATTTAATTATTATAGATATTAAAGATTGTTTCTTTTCTATACCTTTGTGTCCAAGAGATAGGCCCAGATTTGCCTTTACCATCCCCTCTATTAATCACATGGAACCTGATAAGAGGTATCAATGGAAGGTCTTACCACAGGGAATGTCCAATAGTCCTACAATGTGCCAACTTTATGTGCAAGAAGCTCTTTTGCCAGTGAGGGAACAATTCCCCTCTTTAATTTTGCTCCTTTACATGGATGACATCCTCCTGTGCCATAAAGACCTTACCATGCTACAAAAGGCATATCCTTTTCTACTTAAAACTTTAAGTCAGTGGGGTTTACAGATAGCCACAGAAAAAGTCCAAATTTCTGATACAGGACAATTCTTGGGCTCTGTGGTGTCCCCAGATAAGATTGTGCCCCAAAAGGTAGAGATAAGAAGAGATCACCTCCATACCTTAAATGATTTTCAAAAGCTGTTGGGAGATATTAATTGGCTCAGACCTTTTTTAAAGATTCCTTCCGCTGAGTTAAGGCCTTTGTTTAGTATTTTAGAAGGAGATCCTCATATCTCCTCCCCTAGGACTCTTACTCTAGCTGCTAACCAGGCCTTACAAAAGGTGGGAAAAGGCCTTACAGAATGCACAATTACAACGTATTGAGGATTCGCAACCTTTCAGTTTGTGTGTCTTTAAGACAGCACAATTGCCAACTGCAGTTTTGTGGCAGAATGGGCCATTGTTGTGGATCCATCCAAACGTATCCCCAGCTAAAATAATAGATTGGTATCCTGATGCAATTGCACAGCTTGCCCTTAAAGGTCTAAAAGCAGCAATCACCCACTTTGGGCAAAGTCCATATCTTTTAATTGTACCTTATACCGCTGCACAGGTTCAAACCTTGGCAGCCACATCTAATGATTGGGAAGTTTTAGTTACCTCCTTTTCAGGAAAAATAGATAACCATTATCCAAAACATCCAATCTTACAGTTTGCCCAAAATCAATCTGTTGTGTTTCCACAAATAACAGTAAGAAACCCACTTAAAAATGGGATTGTGGTATATACTGATGGATCAAAAACTGGCATAGGTGCCTATGTGGCTAATGGTAAAGTGGTATCCAAACAATATAATGAAAATTCACCTCAAGTGGTAGAATGTTTAGTGGTCTTAGAAGTTTTAAAAACCTTTTTAGAACCCCTTAATATTGTGTCAGATTCCTGTTATGTGGTTAATGCAGTAAATCTTTTAGAAGTGGCTGGAGTGATTAAGCCTTCCAGTAGAGTTGCCAATATTTTTCAGCAGATACAATTAGTTTTGTTATCTAGAAGATTTCCTGTTTATATTACTCATGTTAGAGCCCATTCAGGCCTACCTGGCCCCATGGCTCTGGGAAATGATTTGGCAGATAAGGCCACTAAAGTGATGGCTGCTGCCCTATCATCCCCGGTAGAGGCTGCAAGAAATTTTCATAACAATTTTCATGTGACGGCTGAAACATTACGCAGTCGTTTCTCCTTGACAAGAAAAGAAGCCCGTGACATTGTTACTCAATGTCAAAGCTGCTGTGAGTTCTTGCCAGTTCCTCATGTGGGAATTAACCCACGCGGTATTCGACCTCTACAGGTCTGGCAAATGGATGTTACACATGTTTCTTCTTTGGAAAACTTCAATATCTCCATGTGTCCATTGACACATGTTCTGGCATCATGTTTGCTTCTCCGTTAACCGGAGAAAAAGCCTCACATGTGATTCAACATTGTCTTGAGGCATGGAGTGCTTGGGGGAAACCCAGACTCCTTAAGACTGATAATGGACCAGCTTATACGTCTCAAAAATTCCAACAGTTCTGCCGTCAGATGGACGTAACCCACCTGACTGGACTTCCATACAACCCTCAAGGACAGGGTATTGTTGAGCGTGCGCATCGCACCCTCAAAGCCTATCTTATAAAACAGAAGAGGGGAACTTTTGAGGAGACTGTACCCCGAGCACCAAGAGTGTCTGTGTCTTTGGCACTCTTTACACTCAATTTTTTAAATATTGATGCTCATGGCCATACTGCGGCTGAACGTCATTGTTCAGAGCCAGATAGGCCCAATGAGATGGTTAAATGGAAAAATGTCCTTGATAATAAATGGTATGGCCCGGATCCTATTTTGATAAGATCCAGGGGAGCTATCTGTGTTTTCCCACAGAATGAAGACAACCCATTTTGGTTACCAGAAAGACTCACCCGACAAATCCAGACTGACCAAGGGAATACTAATGTCCCTCGTCTTGGTGATGTCCAGGGCGTCAATAATAAAAAGAGAGCAGCGTTGGGGGATAATGTCGACATTTCCACTCCCAATGACGGTGATGTATAATGCTCAAGTATTCTCTTGCTTTTTTACCACTAACTAGGAACTGGGTTTGGCCTTGATTCAGACAGCCTTGGCTCTGT